>NC_080641.1:31340578-31657501 GCF_027579445.1 Ammospiza nelsoni
CCACCGTTCACTGTCAAAAAAATAAGCAAAAAAGAGATAAGGCTTTGACTAAGAACTCTCTCCACTGACAACTTTGTAAACTCATTTTGTATTGGCTTGCAAAATTCTTGGTTTTACAACAAGGCAGTGGCAATGAAAGGTTTCACAAGGAAACAAAAATTAATTGCCAAGGAATTTGGATGTGGGGTTTTTTATTTCTCGTTGTACAGAAATGAAGCATCTTTTGGCCTGAACAGTCAGTTGTATTCAGTGGGTTTCGACTGAGGTGTTTAAGATCACTTTGGATGCCTTTCAGCTTGTAGTGGGTCTTTCTAACTATCAGTCTGCCTTACTTGTAACCATGACATAAATTATCACTATATCCTCTGGAGTCTACAGCTCCATGAGGCTTTATTCCATTCCTCTTCTGGCTTTATCGCGCCATAATTTAACTCACTTCAGGGTCAATACCTACCTTAGCAGGACTGTTAACTGGGGTAGATGAATCACATTTGAAGGGTATCTAAATACACTGCTGAACACTGTGAATAAGTTTTTAAAGGCCACACCACCAAGGGAAGATGGTAAATCAATCATATTACAATACCCAATTCACAGTTCCTCTCTTTCCAACAGCAGAATTACCTGGAATACAGTCAAGATGTATCTTCCCTCCAAAATACTGCAGATCCTTTTTTAAGTGTTTAAGATTTATACTGGACTTGTAATAAAACACTTTCTTTCATTCCCCAAATGACACAAGTCTGAAATTCATTAGGGCTTTCTAAATATGTACTTTACCAATTTTATCATATTATCAAAACACAGAAACTTGAAGCTTCCACCAAAGCTCAGCAATACCAACTGCAGCACAGACTGATACCTGTTTGTGTGAAGACAGAGATTTCCTAGAATAACATGAACACTATCCCTGTGCTGTCAAAAATAATTATCTTCTCTTGTAGCTGTCAAATCAAAGAACACATTCGCTCCCTGCAAAGGAACAGAACACTTATGCTAAATCCATGAAATTCTGTGTTTCAGCCAATCCATTTGCCTTCACAAAGCACCTTACAGATTAATTAGTAAGAGCTAAAAATTTCTTGCACAACAGTGCCCTGAGTGCAGTTGCACTTGCACCAAAGCCTCTGAAATGTGCTCACCACATGTGAGCTGGAACAACGATGGACAAGAACAACACCAGCAGCTCACGGGCTTTTTCCCCCAAAGCAACTAAAAAAAGAACAGTGAGATTATCTCCAAACACAGACAACCCAAGTGTTCAAGTGTCCAAGCACATGTGAAAGCAAATTCATTACCTCTGAAAAAAAGGGAAAAAATCCACTTTACACCACTTTAACTGAGAACAGAATCTGGCCCTTTGACAACTGGCTGTTCTATACAATATTAATATCACTGGCTGGCACACATAAGATTTAAGCACTTTCCATGTCTGGAACCAGATCTCTTCTTTCACTGGTATCGAGGGGCCTTTAACCTACATTCTGTAACTTACCAGTAACAGATGAAAAAAGCACACACTCCCTTGCCTTCGACCAGAGGGTTCACCCTGCTTGCACTATACCATAGCCATTCCATAAATCCATATAAAAAACTAATCCTAATTTACAGAGAGTAAATCTAATAAAAGCAGAATGGTTTCCAGAAGGATCTCATGGAAGTGGAATCCATCAAGGTAACTTTTGTCTTTTTGTGTCCTGCAGTTTTGATTTATATCTTCACATTTAAGTGTTCACAAGGGAACGGAAGGAGTTGATACAGTAGTGTGCAAAGGCTGCAATCAGGCAATTCCTTCCATATGAGTAATCAAGTTAGTTCAATTTTGGGTACCTTGCTTCTTTCATTTTGGGGTAACTGACTTTGGGGGAGTTTTTTCTTGATTTATGCCAGATTAAGTCGTGTGACAATTGATCCCATGGACTGTGATGAGGCTACACACCTCAGGAAGGACAGCTCACACTGGTCAGGACCTGTAGGGTCAGCCCTACATTTCTTGTTAGGGGCAAATTCTCCAAGAACAAAACAGAGCATTTCCTTACACAAAGCCAAACCTGTCTGTCCAACAATGAGATCAACATTTAAAACACCCCTACTAAAGGGCAATAATTCTTTTTCTTCCCTAGGGAACACCTTGTTTACCATTCAGGACAGCTTCACCCTTACTGACAAAATCAGCTATTAAGGCTAAGAAGATAAGAGCAAGAAAACTTACCAAAAGAGTAATTATTCAACAATAAACGCATGCTGCAGTGCTTTGGAGTTTACCTAATTAAGACCAATGAACAAATAACTGAAAGATGTCTAATTGAAATGACTCACATTCGAAATAGAGACAGATTTGAAATATTTGCCTAACATACTAGATATCCCCAGAGGGTTGTGGGTTTTGCGGCAAAGACCAAACTAGGTCATTTGCCTTTTTTTTTCTTACTGCTTATTCTCTTTAATTACTTCTTGTTAAAAAAAAAAAAAAAAAAAAAAAAAAAAAAAAAAAAAAGCGGCCATTCTTGGTTTTGTTTGGATGTGATGTCCAAAATGTACCACGACAACACTGAGAAATGGAACGCTGTTACTGGCAGCTGGATGAGTCACGTGAGACGAGTGAAAGACCAAACAGCACCAGATTTTCTCAAACAAGTGAAAATCATCCGTGATGGAAGAGGCCACCACATCCCTCCACTGAGAGGGAATTGTTAACTCAAAAGCTGCCAACACAGCAAAGCCATGGGAGAGAAGGTGCCATACCCACACTCAGCAGGTCATTCCATGTGACGAATCCTGAATAATCCACAGCCCTGAATGTTTGGGGTGGCTGCCACACCTCCTGCACAGTCAGTAATTCAGGCCCATGCAGAGATGCACAGCACTGTGCTGCTCACTGAAAGCTCTAATGAACAAACCGAGTGCTTCAAAACACAGAATCTTCAAAGTGATTCATGAAATAGGCCATTTTTGACATTTTCAACAATAACAACAGAATCAACACTTTGCTGAAGTTTTTTATGCTTGTCATGCCATTCTCTATGGTGAATGGGAGGAATTGTCTTAATCCTATGACCCCAAGCCTTAAGGGCAGAAAAGTAGCAAAGGAAAAGAAAGCAAAGGATGGGAAGTAGATAGCTGTTCTTACACCCCTTACAAGGCAGGCCCAACTGTGTGACTGTGGAGACAGATTTTCTATGCCTTGTGGAAAAAACATGGCTTCTCCTTTGTTTCAGTGAACCACTATTAGCAGGGATATGAGTTTGGGGTCTAAATTTTTCTATTATAGACACAAGAGTAGGAAAAACATTTTAGAAGTGGCTGGAGTGATTAGCCACAGATGCCATTACAGCCTTAGCAGACTTTACCCAAGTATTTTCAGGTTTTGCAGTATTTATCCAGGTATTTTCAGTTAGATCTGAAAACAACACATCCTAAACAAGGACTTCCAGATCCAAAAAGAAGGAATGCTCAGATTTTCTCTTGGCCAGTTTCTTCACAGTCATTTGCACCATCTCATACACAACAAACCTCTAAACATTTGGGCTTTTCACTCCTTCACAGGGGAAAGTCCTGCACTCTGAGTCTCTTTTGTTGCTGTTTGCCTTCCCTGAAGTGGTTAACAGCAGCAGCACTAAATTATCACTGCTGCATTCAAGAGCTCCTATGTCAAAGAGGAACAAAGCAGCTCACACCACACCCCAGGTTCACTCTGGATCTCTGTATCAGTTACAACCTGTTCACATTTTAAAGTCTGTTTCATAGAGCTGATAGAGACATGGGTTCATTTATTTATAATACTTGTACACTACCTTAATAAAAACACAGTGAGAGCCAAAACATTGTTTATCACCAAGCAGACCACACTACATAGTGAGAGTCAGGTGAAGACCAAAATTGTCCTCCATTGGTGTTTCAAAACAGAGATAGCAGATCCTCTGCCTATTTCCAAATAGACACAGATGACAACAATCTATAAAAGATTAGGATTAAAACCAATAGCATTGAATAAGATTAGAATAAAAAAGAAAGGTCTCTTTCCTCCAAGATTTATGAACCATGCAATAAAATCCTACAACAGAAATACTTATTTCTTTGCTTTCACATTGATGTATGAGTGAAGACAGAAGGGCTAAGAAAACCCTTGTAAACTAAAACAACCCAGATAGAGAAATAATTTGTCGAGTATCAATCTTGAGAACTCATGGAAGATAAATACAAGCCATGTGTGTCTTTCTAGTAAATTCTGGACCCTAAGTGTTGGCTACATCCATATTTGTTATTTCATGTTCAATTTATTTTTAAAACTAGTTATTTGGATTGCAGTATATTTCTGTTCTGGGGAATTTATTTTTGCAGACTACACACAGTATTTTAGCAGAGCGAATGCGTATGGTCGGCACTACCGAATAAAGCAACGTGGTTAATTCTGTATCAGTCCAGCTTAACACAATTTGAAAACACTTCAGAAGTTTATAGATCTGTAACCTTTTCACTTTCAAGCATGTGAATAGATTTGGCTCCCATATTCAACTTTATCATGGTATTTTAAAGGCAGCAAAGAACACATAATAATCTACCACATCTTTCATTGCTAAACCAGCTGCAATATTACAAAGTTTAGATTTCCATCTGAGACCTGCACAACACTTTTTCAACTTAGCAAGTACAGCCAAGATTCAGGAAAACACATGCCATGAGCTTTAGTTCCACTGACTTCACAGCCTCGGCTGATGTTCTCAGTTAGACTCTACATGTGTAAGCACAGAACTGTTTTAGCCAATAGTGAATAGATTCTCAAAGAAATAGAGAAATACACTGTTTACTAGCAAAATGAGTCTTTCCCTACAAGCAGTTTGAAACTCAACATTCTTGGCTTCTGTTTGGATCTCAGACTTTTAAATTATACATCCAAACAGAGGTAAGAGCAGACTGAAAATGACCATTGGCCTCTTTTGTAACAACTAGGACAAATCTTTTATAACTGGATGCAACACAGGTCTTGTCATTACATTCATTGTTACAGAGTCTCTTCAGCTTGGAATCACCCTTTTCCTGTTGCCAGGCAATTTGAAAAATATTGTTCTCAGCACATCTGGCCTTTTTTGTGGTCAGTTATCTTTCCTCACTACTTGGATTTTAGTAACAGGGGGAAAAAAACATTAAAAAATAAATGTTTTAGGAAAAAATTAAGCTCAACAAACATTATTTTAATTAAAAGGAAATCCCCAAACCCTCCTAATGGGCACTTGGAGAATATAAGCTCAATGTAATGAAATTTGATGTGCTTTTTTTTTTTAAGAAGACCATGTTTGGAATAGGTTCAATTCTCAATATTTCTGATAGGTAGGATATCCATACACCCCAAATAAATGCCATTGTGCTTCTGGTATAAGCTTTAAGACAATCATACATTGTTTAGGGTTATGTATACTCTCACCTGCCCTTGGCCCCCTTGGTTTGTCTTTTTTGCTGCACTAAAAGGACACACCAGGGTTTTCACAGCACCCTGTCACTAGACAGAGCCTGTAGGCTGAAAGAAATCCAGCAACTCTTTCAAGACAGAAGTTCACACATTTTGAGATGAGGTACTTGAGTTGCTCCCCTTGTAAAGATGCTTTCATAACTGATTACTTGATTCCATTGGGAATCAGGATCTTTCCATGCATGCAGAGAATGAGAAAATCTATTCCTTTTCTTCTGTCCTCTAAGTCATTTAATTTCCTAAAAGCCAGAGCATGCCTACTATGAACTGCATGTGGGTTATTGCTTTCCCATTTACTTACTAAGCCCTGAACTTTTAAACTCCCAGATCTCCGCTCCCCTATATTTTACTTAGCCCATTTAGCCTCTCTTTTCCATGGAAGCTCTAGCAGCAGACCATGTAAAGACTCCACAGGGGTACAGGCTCTCCCAAACATTTGAAACACAAGGATGTGCAAGGAATGAAAGCTGGGGTTTTGCCATATGGCACCTTGCATATGTCTTATGTAAACATACTCCAAGAAGGAATTTCATGTCTGCCTGGCTCAGCAGTACACTAAATACATTAGAAAGGAAAAAAAACCCCAACACAACAAAAAATATTTCCATCAAGATGTTGGGCTCAATTTTTTAGGAGCCCAAAGTGTCACTAAGTCAGTAAGAGCTACAAAGACAGAATCACTGTAGATCACCTGGGGTTACACAGAAAAATAAACTTTGAGAAATGGTGGAAACTGGTAACTAGACAGCATTTTGTTCTTTTCAATGCAGGCTGGGTGGAGGAAAAGGTCTGGTGGGATGTGGATGCACATTTAGTCTTGTGTGTGTAATTCTGATACGTGCATTTGGAAACCAGTCTACTCACAGGCAAAAGAGACAGAAAATCTGTCACAATAGGAACCAAAATTCACTGGAGTCTACAAAGAACTTTCCATGTTGCTCTGTGGCAGGAATGCTCCAACATGAACATGGAATACAGTGGAGGGGAGTCAGCAAACCTGCTCATCACTGCCAGCTATGGGTTGGCTCCCATTTGCTGGTCCTTCCAGAAGTGTGAATTAAGCTTTTTTCCTATGAGATGCTTCATGAGCCTCTCCTTTCCATTGCTGTCTTTGCTTCAAGATCACTTGTTGCAAGAGCTTCCACACATTGTTTTCTGGTTCTTTAGGTATGAGGGATGAAAAGCTACAGCCAAAATGCATTTGGTTGCTGCAGATTACACATTCTCCTAAAACACTTGCTCTTACAAAAAAGGAGACATCCTCACACACAGCCTCCATCCAGACTCACTGCAGACTTCTCACACCTAACAAGTAACCCACATGTCCCTAGCAACATCTCTGTACTCTTATACAGAATATTATTTTACAATGAAAACTCAAATTGCTACTACATAAGAGGCAAACGTTCCACCTACACCATCTCCTTGATCACTTAACACTTGATACCTAATACAGTAATGGCCTCTTTGCAGCTTACAATTAACACTGCCAGAAAGAAAATTCAAGACAAACAAACAGTTTCCACAACATATGCTGAAAAGAGCAACAGCCTACCCCTGCTACTTTTCATTTGCTGTTTTCATTGTTTGACATTTCTTTCTGCCAAGATTTTGGCATTATTTCATGGCTTGATTTGAAATATATTTAACATCAAGTGATTTTCAATGTCATTTTCTATTTTACCAGAACTATGCTTGGGACTAATTCTACTCAAATTGAATTTACCCTTCTGCACTCAGTGCCAATGAATGGGCCTCTTGCAGACTCTCCTCTGACTGCAGTTTTAGGGCTGCAGACATATGCAGTGCCTGTTAAACACACAACTTAATGTACCACCAGTAAGCACAGTCTGCTGAAGGACAGTGTCAAACATATGAGTTCTTGGTGCAATAAATATCTATGTGCCATGTAACACACAAAAAACCCTCTACTCTGTGACTTACATGTAACTAAGGTATTTATCCAAAATGGGGCAGCTTCAGACAACAGCTGGGAGGACTGAACATCCTGGGAGGACTGAACATCGTATCAATCTCTTCCAAATGTCAGATTCTGGGGGTAACCAAGGCATCCCCACCAGCACCTGCTCTGCTGTGGGGTTTTTTAGCAGTCTGTGGAACGGGGTAAGAATAAGGCTATTGTGGAAGCTGCTGTGAAGAGGTGAAGGCACAGAGAAGAAGAAAAGCAGAGATATGAGGATTAAGAAAAAATTAAAGAGTAAACAGAATGCTATAAAAAAGGAAAATATTCTCATTGAAGGATGCTGTCTTATATGAACACTGAGTAAACAACAATGAGAATTTTAGCTCCTGCTAGAAGGCCTCTATGAATCTTCCAGTGATGACAGTGGGCAGTTGCTATGGATTAGGAGGTATGTGGAGTACTCTCTGTTTTTATTTAGCAATGCTGCCTTCCATAAACTGCATCTGCACTTCCCACACAAGCCCTGTGAACAAGGTATCTCGGGGATTACATGAAGCTGGATATGCCAGTGAAGAAACAGATACAGAACAATCACTGTAGCCACGAGAACCCCTTTGCCCTGACAATCACATTACACAATCATGAAAAACAGGGCTGAGTCTTCAGAACGTGATTTACTCTGTCCTGTATCCCTACAGCATAATCCAGCCTCACAAACTCAAGGGGGTGTTTGACCAATCTACTTCACAGGCTCCAGCAATTCCCCAGCATTTCCAGCAAACTATTCAGTCATTTCACTTGACTTAAGAATTCCTTTCTTTATGTCTAACTTAAAAGCCCCTTAGCACAACTTAGTCTGTTACATCTTGTCCTGTCCAAACTGGACACGGAGAGGAGTCTGTTCTCCTGCCCTCCATAGCAACCTTTTATGTTTTTGCAGGCTGTCTCCACTCAGTCTTCTCTCGCCAGTGTTACACAGCTCTCATTATTCAAGTTTTTTTCTCATAAATCACGTTTTCCAGAGCTCTGATCTCTTCCCTCTGTCTCTCTTCTGAACTGTCTCCAGCAGTCCTTTTTCTGTACTTTATACACCTTTTTTCCCCAGACTTTTCACTATCAGATCCTGTTCTTTGCAGCTGGTAGCAGATAGAGACTTCTTTCCCTGAGAGCCAGCAGCACAATGGCAGGCAGATCCAGCAGTTAAATCTTATCTGGATTAATTTATCTTTTTTCTTGGGTAAGACAAAGAATAATGAGATTAATGAACCTTTGGTATGATCCAGTTTCACTGCTGGTTTTTACTGGTGCATCAAACTGCCCTCTGAAAAATGTCTCAAAAGCCCAGAAGAGAACTTAGCAAATGCACACATGCAGAGGTCAAGGTTGCTTCCATCAAGGTCCCCTCACACCAAAACCCAACTTAGCAGCATAAAACACTAAACAAAAACTCTCAGGAACATGCACATAGTTGCACAATGTCCAGACTCTGGCGTTAGAGAAGTCTCAAAACTCTAATTAAGGCTGACTCCTCAGATCTACAGCACTTTTTCTGCTGACCATCCCTGCCATCAAGAATACGTGAAAGGCATGAAGTCATTCCAGCATGCTGATCCAACCCACCCCATGGAACTGAGAGTAATTCATTAATCATATTGTCTCTGAGCCCAGTTCTGTTCCTGTCTGGTTGTCAGTCAGGCAGTGAAATGAACAGCACTACAAAACTAGTAAAAGCAAGATCAGAGTTAGGAAGTCTTCCAGAACTGCGTATCCAAAGATGCACAGAGAATTCTGACATCTGCATTTTAATAGCAGTGCTCAATTAGAGATACAAGGAGTGCAGCCAGGAAGTCAGTAAATATTGTTGACTAACCAAAGTGAGCGGAGAGCCATGGACAGAACAAACTTCTACTCGGACTAGATTTGAGGGTTACAGAGGAAGTTCAGCTTGTTATAAGTCTGGGCAAACCCTCCATTCCTTTCCTTTCCTCTTTACCATCACCTTAGCACACTGCTAACCTTGATCACCTGAATTTTTATGTGACTTTGGTGCTGGGAAAAAAAGGCCAATTAAGAGCAATGGAGATGAAAATGTTCACTGCACATGAAGTGTGGCCAAAAGGTGTGTGAGGTTCCCTAAATGTCAGTACCAAATGTTTATAAGAAAAATTTCTAAGTGGGAAACAGACCTCGAGGGTGAAGTGACAGAGTTTGTGAATATCAAGCATAGCACTGGAAGAGAGTGAAACTTCCAAAGACCACACAGTTTACAGGCTGAGCCCAGAAAGAATGCCACTGTGCCTGGTGCATTGTATTTCCTCTGGGATATCTCCATCTAGTTTAACCACACTCTGTTGGATCTTGAGTTCATCTTTTAACAAGACATCAAATCTCATCGTGGAATCTTTAAATGATGGAGAATTGCTTCAGTAGCAGTTTGTTCCATGGCTCTCAGCATGAATTTTAAATAGCTTCAGCTTGTTTGACTTCAGTTCAGACACTGGGTCTCACATTATGACTTTGTGTGCTAGCTGAAAACACTTGACATACCTGGTCCTCTCTCCCTCTGTAGATAACTTCAGCCTTGGTTCCTACCTTCAGTGATTAATTGTCTGCTTTCTTCATGTTCTCACACTACAGTGTATTCTCCAGATCATGAATCGTTTGTGTGAAACTTCTCCTTAACACAGCCAGTTTTTCCAAGGAACCTTGTTAAATTGTCAACACTAGAACAGCACAGCACTAGAATCAATAACATAAGACAACAGCATTGTTTTGCTACTTCTGCTTAATATGTGCCTAAACACAACTTCACGAATTCTAATGGTCTTTTAACGGGTGCTTTAGAAGATCTTTAAGAGTTCCTTTAAGACTCTCAGCGTTTTCAGGAAGGGAGAAGGATGGTTATTCTGGTTTTGTGTGTGCGTGACTTTAATGCAAGTGTCTGCTAAGAAACAGAATAAAATCACCAAATTATACTACTGTGCCTCCGAAGTTAATGACCCAGAATGAGTTCTGCTGTCGATGGGCCTAACTCAATAGGCACCACTGAAAACAATGGAGTCCCCTAGTGTGTGACCAAAAAAGAAATAACAACTTTTTAAGGAATGTAGCAACTGCAGAAGCTCAGTAACCACTTATGAAACTGGGGGGTGGGGGGGAAAACAGCTATTTGAATTTTCTGTTTACAGGCAAAAAGAGCTCCAGCAATAGATTCAGTGAGTGTGAGGTTTCTGTTATTTTAATTAAGCCTTTCTTAAGTTTGCCTTGTTTGGTTTAGCACTAGTTTTACAGAATAGATCTAAACCCTATGGCTAGGTTGCAAAAAAAAAAAAAAAAAAAAAAAAAAAGCAGAGAGGGAGTAACTAAAGCCATTTAAAAAATAAAGGAGCTGGAAGCTGAGTGTGTGTGTGTCATCTGAGCCCCATGCTAAGCCATGGCCTTTTACAGCTAAAATGATTGCTGACTGAACAGACTACAGCTCACAAAAATCCCTACTTACCTGGCAGAAATCCATGTGATCCTGAGCACGCTGACTAAGAAATTAGCTGAGATTCGGGGGGAGGAATGCAACCTCTGGAAGTTCCCAAAAAGAGAAAACCAAGAATTTTTTCCTTCTCGTTGTCAGCAAGTCAGCAAGAGGGAAAGCATGAGAAGAGCACAGCTCCAGAATCACTCCTTGTGATACCACAGAAGCAAGTCTCGTGCATTATTCGCACTGCAAATCAGCAGCAGCAGCTTTCCAGTAAGCAAAGCAAGGAAAGAAGACATGAGCAACAGCCAAGCTGGGGCTCCTCACAAGCTGGTGGGCCTTGCTCCCCAGTCCTGGCGCTGCAGGGGGATCCAAGCCTGTCTCCAGTGGCTGTATCAGCCTGGGCCAGGCTGGCACAGCTGCTCCCAGAGTGGTTCACAGGCCAGCCCAGGTCAGGCACTGCACTGTCAGCCACAGGCACTTTCACAGGGGAGATGCTTAGAAAGCACAAAGCTCTACTGAACCAGCTCATGTGCTGCAGAAACCAGTCTCACACAAGCAAGAGTGGCTTCCCAAAGCTCAAGCCTACATGCCCCGTACGTCAGTGCATTTCCCTCTTCTCAGTCAGTGCAGAAAAGCAAAGTATCCTGTTTCTGTGAAACTGAACCCCAGCCATGTGTATACAGCTAATGACTGGTTACACCACCCATAATGAAGAGTCACGTTTTGCTAACTGCATAGAAAATAAACAAGCTAAAAAAGAAAACAATTACTGGCTTTGGTGAGAACTCTCTTGACCTTCCTGCAGGACTCAGACCCTGGATGACTGCTACGCACTACAGTCATATGTAGCACCTGCTTCAGGTTTGCTTTCCTTTTAAAGCCATTGCTATTTCTCCACTCTCTGCTGCAGAACATCCATCCAGCAGAGGCCAGAGCACTGGAATTACTGTGGTCTGCTCAGGACATTCTATGGCCTCTCTACTCTCACCTGACTGAAGTGCAGTCACATGGAAGGACCTATGCCCAGCTTTTCCTTATGAAGCACAGGGAGTGCTTGTCCAAGCACACAGAAATGCCATGGCAGAGGTGTCAGGGAACCTTTTGCCCTTCTTCCCCTCAGCACCAGAGAGGGGACAATTCTTTGTACATTCAGTGAGAACTTTCTACACCATATCCTGATATTTATTCATTAATATTGTCAAAGAACAAAGGACTATAATGCCATTGCAGTTTACTCTGTATGGGAATGACCAAAAATGTTGTTCCTGCCTCAGAAAGCTCACAGTTTAAGAGACTGACAGATGCAGGCAGCAGAGCACAAGGGAATGGTGAGGCAGCGCCACTCAGCAATGGCCTTGGCACAACTGTAGCTAAACTGTCCCCATCTTTTGTCTGTCTGCATCATGGGTCAAACACAGCACATCCAACCCCTCCAAGTGCAGGAGACAAGGGTGGACTCAGGCCTGGCAGTGAGGACCAGCAGCTAATGGTTGGCAGGACAGACAGCAGCAAAGGGACCTTGAGAAGAGGCAGGGAGAGATCACACACACAGAGCCCGTGGTCTGCCCCTGCAACAGGGAACCTCTCACACTTCCCCTTTGTGCTGTCAGTAAAGAAGGAAAGCAAGTTCTGCCCAAACATCCTGCTGTGCACTGATCTGCCTCTCTGTAGCCTAAGGCAAGACCAGTGCCACAGCAATGAGGTGACACGGTGGCCTGCACAACCCTGCCTGGATCCCTCATCCCTCTCTTCTAGGGAAGTAGTAACTAATCAGTTATTTCAGCCACAGTTGGACCGAGACATTTTGCAGGGAGAAGTGGAGGTAGATTTGGAAGGGGGGGAGAAAGAAAAAAAAAGGAAAAAAAGAAGAGAAAGAAGGACTTACGCTGACAAGTGGGTGGTGGGGATAATGACCCCAGTCACAGTCCTTGTGTTCTTATAAAAAAGTCTCGACAAACCCCAGCATCTGGTAGTTCAGCTGTGGGTTTCCAGTGTTTATTTTTCTATTCCAGCGCTCCCATCCTCGTGCATTGCTTGTGCCTGGCTCTGTTATAAGCATTCCAAGCTACAGAGCATAATTGAAAGAATAAAAACCCCAGGCTCAGCATCAGGCACATGCAGAAACAAACGAAACTGCTTAAATCCTTCCTTACATTGATGAGAACACAGGCAATAATCCCCCAACACCGGTCTGAGGCAAGTGCAGAGCAGGAGTGTCAGCCTCAGCAGGCTGCTCTGAACTGGTGGGTGCACACATTAACACCAGGGTATTCTGCTCTAAGCAGTGGAATCATGACAAACCCTGTCACAGGGAGAAGTTACTCCAGTGAACTGCCCAGAGAATGGATCCTGTTTATTTCTCTCTTAATTTCAAAGAGCTTTAGTTCTTTCTCTGTGTCTCTTCACCTTCACATTCAATCCGGTCTGTAATCTCAGTTACAAATCCAAACATAACATAATTATGCTGCTTCTACTGACAACTGTCTGCCTACCAGCACTTTAAAAATTCAGTCTGTGGCATTGCTTAATAGATGGTAAATCATCACAGGCAGCTCCCACCAGCTGCACCTTCAGTTTGCCTTTCCTTCACTCTGACTTTGAACAGTCCCTGCCAGGAGCTCTTCATAACATAAGCTGCACCTCTGACTTGGAACTCACGACCCTCACTCCACTTTCAGGCCTTTCTGCAGACTATTCCTAAGTTCTTTCTCATCTACCTGCACTGTCAGAAGATCCACCCAGCTTCCCTTACCCTGTTTTTCTAATACACCCTCTCATATGAGCTTTACTCATGCAATATTCCCTTACTGATAATCATGCAGACTAGTGCAGGAAAGAACAAATACACAGTGACAGTAAGGTGAAACCATGCAAGATGGGGAAAGGCTGAGGAATCAAGTTGTGATAAAAACGAGCCTGTGCAGCTGTGATTAAAAGCCCCAGGCACTACAGGGGACCCTGGAGAGCTGTGTGTGATTTCTCTCTTGCCCTCTCTCAGAGCTGCACCACTGAAGGTCTCGCCTGATGCCAAACTCCATCGTGCTGGAGCACCCTTCCCCCTGCAATGCACTCCCTTCCCACTATTCCAGCTCAGGTGGGAGCCAGGAAAGGAGCAGAGCTCAGTGCCTGAGAGAGAGGATGGAGACAAGCCCGAAGCTGAGGCTCTGCTGGGGCAAAGGGAGAGCAGGAAGCTCCATCAGCCCCACAGATGCTGAGTTGTTCTGCACTGTCTGTGCCAGGCCTGAGGCAGCTGTTAATGTCCCATCTGAAGGAATTCAACCTTTGAGAGTAATTTTTAACACAACCTTTTGAGAAATGGCCCATCTTTCCGTCTAGGGAAACCATGTTCTGCATCTAATCACCAAGGCCTCTGGAGCTGCTAACTGTAATTGGTGATAATCACAGGAGAATGTTACTCTGTGACAATTCATTTTCTGTAATTATTACTCTATTCTTCTAAGTTACCTAAATGCTGTGCTTACAGCTACAACAAGAACATTCCCATTGCCAGCTCTCAAATTGTTTTCACTTTGAGAGATGAATAATATTGAAAGCAGATGTACCAACTTGAACCTTTTTTTCTGCAACATACTGTAAATGTTTTTTAAATGTGACTCTGGTACAATGCATGTCAAACAGTTGAATTCAAGGTAAAATGCGCTGCCAAAACCAGAAGACAAATGAAGTTTAAAATCAGTTTTGACAGATAAAATGGAGACACTTTGAAGCCATAAATCAGATGGCCAGTCTCTAGGAAGTCAATAATGAATGTATCTTTTATCTATATTTATTATCCTGAAGATATACAGACAAACAGGCTGACAGCAAAAAGCAAATTTGTACCTCATTGTCTAAAATACTTTACCCAAGTGGCAGTGGAAGCATGAGCAAGTTCATCTCCCAATATTTGCCTGTTCTGAAGACAGATGAAAGGCTAATATTTGTACATCTCAGTATTCAGAATCATTGTCTAAAATAAACATTTCAGCCTGATCCACTTTCAAGAAAGTGCAAACCCATATTCACAAAACAGCAGATATCTGGATTATATTTTTTAACATTCATTATAAGCAAATCATTGACTGTTTCAAATAGGGTTTTTTTGTGAACTTATGTTCCAGGAAAGAAAGGAAACAAGGAAACAAATTTTCTACCTTTTGTGCAATCTGGTTGGTTATATTGGGTCAATCTCTTCACATGTAAAATGATGCATGCAAATAAAATCATACCGAAACAAAGAAGGCAAAGCAAAATGTTTTCCAAGTTCTGCAATAGAGTGCTTACAGTGTTTATACAAATAGTAAAGTCTGGCTAAAACAAGCATCTGACAGCTCTGAGCTGCTTTCAGACACATGACTCCTATTTGCCATTTATCCCGTGGAGGCAGAACTGGGTGCCCAGGCAGAGCCCCAGTGAAATCCCTGGGGCAATGCACGAATACAGAGTTTTACTTGCACTCATGCCATTGCCAGATTAGATCTTGTGTGTTGCGCACTCCACTCCATGCTCACTCAACACGCGCCTTCTGAAGCCAAGCAGATCTTGATATAAACTGCTCTGGAGGAATTAGTTACTAAAGAATACATAATAAACAAAGGCCCAAGAAACTGGTGCACTGAAAAATAACTTTCACCCCCTGGTATTTGTTTTTTTTTTTAATTGTAAATTATACTCTCAATCTGCTGCCACACATTCTATTTGGACACCAATGAACTCCCTAAAGAGAGAGAGGTCTCCCAAAACGGATTCCCCAACATTGGTCACTTTTAAGATTCAGCTGGTGCTAGGCCATGTTGTCTATACTGGATATCAGGAAAAATTCCTTCACCAAAAGGGTTGTCAAGCATTGAACAGGATGCCCAGGAAAGCTCTGGAGTCACCACAACTGGAGGAATTTAAAAGCTGTGTACATGTGGTGCTTAGGGACATGGGTTGATGGTGGACTCAGCAGGGCTGGGTTAGAAGTTGGATCTTAAGAAGTCTTTTCCAACCTAAACAATCCTATGATTCTTTGAGCACGCTCTTGCCAAAAATGGTTGTACCACATGATCCATGATGTTCCTTCCACCCTGGTATTCCCTGACTCAAAATACAGCACCTGATAGTAAACTCAGCATTATTTAATGAGGAAGTCTCCAAAGGCTGTAGGAGAAATAGCTGTCACAGTGGCCTCCTAAACTGTCAAATCAGGAGGGAAAAGGCTGGATTTGCACATAAATCTGTCAATATGAATGTGCCAATGCAAACATTAGCATGTGGGAATACCTCATGGATTCAGGACACTCTGTAGAGATTAATATTAGTGCAACAATCTAGACATACAGGAAAGTAAGACTCTCTTCAAGTAAACTTGATACTGATTCATGAAAATAGTTCTGCCATTTGTCTCAAGTCACTATTCCAAGTTTTACACCTTCTGTAAAAAAATAAAATCAGGACTAATCATTAAATCTTACCAGACTATCTTTGAAACCAAGATCTTGAATTAAAACAGGCAACATTTTCTTTTAGCTGCTTAAGATCCCAGCGCTCCTTTGAAGTGACCTCATGCATTAGTTACTCTAAACTGCTTTTTATAAACACCCAGCCACACCAGGCAGTGAGGAGCCTTTCACCAGCAGCTGGCTCTAACAAACAGCCATCCCATGCAAAAGGATTTTGCATTCTCTGAAAGGCCATCCATAGCCAGTATCTATTACAACATCTATTATCTCTCCTTGCTCTGACCCTGACTTTAAGTGGTGTTGGTTCTCCTCCCAGCACAGGGCAATGGACATCAGGGATTACCTCAAATCAGTATGCACCATCACTGGCTTTGGTAAATACTGCCAAATTCTCCTAATCTACAGAGATTAGCATTTAAATGATAGATGCTTGAGTTTTAATCCTATCACACACATCTCTATGTCAGTTCCTTTGGAATTCAACAAAACTGCCACGAGGCTTGTGAAAGTTACTACATAAATCATCTGGAACGGGGGAAGACATGCAACACTGGGACAAGCAGAATTTGTTTTCTTAGTAAAACAGAATTTTCCATAGTTTGTGGTACCAGTACCACATTCTCCTGTTCCTTCGGATATTATGTTTAAAATGCAGCTAAGATTTTTGTCAATGCCAGGTTTTCCTCTGCAAGTTCTTATCCTACAATTTATGCTATTTTATGGATCGCTGAGCTGCTGCTCACAAAACCAGCCCTGAACAATATGCTTTGTAAAAGGAAGAGAACACCCAAAGCAACCTATTCATCACAAGATCCTGCACCTTGCCCACAAAACACTGCAAGTACATGGGAGCTTGTGGAAGGCAGCAGGGCCCCATTTCATTAGGATCAAAATTAATCATTCTGCAGCATGGAAACCTGTTGGTTTAGGCCATTTTATAGATACGGCAGTCAAAGGCAAAACTGGGAACAAGAAGTGTTCCCTCTCTAAACACTGTTGCTTAGAAACCCTGTATTTTTAAAACCCTAGCACTCTAAATTCAGCATTGCCTGTCAGGATGGGATTTCAGCACAAAACATGAAGGTATTTTGAGGCCAGTTTCCTAATTTGCACAGTGCCATACACAGAGTTCTCTTTCATAGCAATACAGTGACACTATCAATTGGGATAAGGAGACAGGAAACTGAATACTGTTCATTATTCATATTCATCTCTGCCATACAGTCAATTTTCTTTTGCTTGTGATGTGCAACAAGACAGACAAGTCTTAACCTCACACAATGTACAGAACAGGACACTAAAAAGGATACGAAGGAAAATGCATTTGAAAAATAACATAAGCACAAAACTTAAAATATTAAATAAATAGTAAAATTAACCAAAAATTAACAGCAGTTATTTGGTTTAGCTAGAATAACTTGCTTGAAGTACATCCTCTGTTCTTAGAAAAAACAAATGGCACAAATGTAACTACACTCTGCTAAGTCGTACCTGACAGCTCACAGGATGCTGCTGAAGCACAGACACGTTTGAAGTGTCTTTGTTGTGTTTCATTATCTCCATCCTGCTGCACTGCTTCCTTGCCTCTTAGATTTTTAAAGTTTAGAAGTTTTCTTATTTAGAAGACCCTTCAATTCAAGCAGTCTGGGTTGCACTAAGGAAAAAGTGATTTTTATAAATTAAACATTGTTTCTCCAAAACAATTGTATTTTTACAGAGATATGCAAACATCTGGGGATGAGATTTACATTGATAATGAATTTTTGTAAAAGAGAAACACGGGACAAAGTTCCCTCTGAAAAACAAGAACATGAGGCAGAATCAAGAAGTTAATTCGCAGCTCTCAGTGACCTAATCTTCATGTTTTTTATTAGAAACTAATTAGGAACAGTAATTTAAAATACTTAGCAAATCAAATCCGGACCTTGCAGCCAAAACCTTATCTAAAACCTGTGAGTTTTTTATTTAAGAAACAACAAAATCAGTACGAACTACAGGGATTGGGTTTTCATTCTTTGAGTTTTACCTTGACTACATCTATTTTAATTATCCCTGTTTCCCTCAGGCACCACTACCCACCACAGACCTTTGGTCACATCCCAGCAGCATTTCAGCCCCTGTAACTCTCTGTGCAGCAGGCCAGGTTGTGCTATAGAATGTGTACAGTGCACCATTCCCAGCCCTAAAGGATGCACTGTTGTACTCACAAGGATGAACTCAGCTCTACCTATAAATGTCCCTTCTCCTGATCCAAAGGGATGGGATGGCAAGGCTTGCTGTCTTGCCAGAAAAACATTTTGTCTCCAAGCTGACACTGACTGTGACCCTGACCCTCTAAGGCATGTTACATCTTGTTCTCCAGCCATCAAGTTTTAATGTCTCTTGTGCAATTCACACAACAGTGATGCTTGCAGGAGATACCAAAGGCCACGGTTTTATTGCAATGTGACGTACCCTGAAATCAGTGGAGGGGGCCTCATCTTAAACAAAACAATACTCTTTTACATATACTTTATAGGGTTTAGCACAGGGGATCTTACTTCACACGAGTGTATAGTGTGCCACGGACATTTCTGAGCATTTCACTGCTAAAAGTTTGCTAACGATTCTCCTCTGAAATGTTGGTGTTTACACGAACAGAACAATGAAAAAAAAAAAATTTGCAAGACAAAGTCTGTCTTCGTTCTGCTGCAACAACAGCCATCACCACTGCGGGGTTTTAGCTCTCTCTCTCTCTACTGGTGAAGTGCTTGAGATCTCCCTGTTGATTCCTTAATAAGGATATTGGAAAATAAATTTACAGTCAGTCAAGGCAGTCCTTAAATGTTATCAGGCTATTTTTCTGAGAAAGGTCAGTTGAGTTATCTAAATCTAATCTTTCAGTTAAGATTGCAGATTGGCTCAGTGACCAGAGTAAGGGTTTGTGTAATGATTGCCTTTTATTGAAAGCAAGTAGCAACAATGGACTCATATATAAATGTAACAAAATGCAAAATAAAAAGAACTCATCATGCCAGAAATTACTTCTTTTTCCTTAGGTTTTCATCCTGCCAACTTTTTAGTAGCTTGGATAAGTCTAAAGATTTACTTTTTTATTAACTCAGCTGAAGTTTAGCAGAGACTAAGTTTTTTTAACACAGTCAAATTTTCCTGAAAAGATACTTTCTGTGGAGAAAAACGATTCCTAATTCCCTAAATATTTTTAAAATTTTCAAACCACTCAATTCTTTGCCAAAAACAATGGAGCCAGAATTTCCTCAGATGCATCAGTACCAACAGTACTGTCCTAACTCATGCTCTGAACTTGACAGGACTTGCAAGCACATCAACACTGAACAGTCAGGTTTGGTGGGAAATTGAAGTCTCAGGCACCAGCAAGTGGTTCTGACACCCAGAAAGCTCCACATTCTACCTCTATTGGTGCCTTCTAGATGCTCCTGGATGGAATTTGTGTTATTAGATGTTAGGATACCAATTCTTGACCTAAATAGCAAACAGAAGCCCTGCTTATACAAAGTATGTGCACATGAAAGCACAATCAAGTACTATTTTCAAAAATTAGCTTTTAAACAACAATTACCAACTGCAATTCTGGAAGAGTGCACTCCTTTATGAGAAGAATCCAAACTACTGTAGGATTGCTTTAATTCATGATATTACAGGAGCAAGAAACAACCTCGCTCTCAGTGAACTATGGCCCAACAGAACAAGGAAAGCAAAAGGCATCACAGGCTGTTCAAGCTGCAAGTTCTGCAAATGTGACTGTCCAGTACAAACTCCAGCATAGACAGATTCCAGCGACATGAAATAAACTGTACAAATTCCTCTAAGTTTTACTGCATTACCTCAATGCAGGGAACACTCATATATGCCAATTAACAAAAATGACAGATAGGACTGATATGTTTTCAGGGGTTAATGGAACTCATCTTCCATATAATTAATATATTTTACCATCCTTTAAACAATGGCTCTTTACTGTCTGAATCTTTCAGGCTTCCCTATCAACACTTCCATCAACACCTCCATCACAGCTGATGTATTCTACTGTTGTTTTCTTAGGACACCTTAATTAAGGTAATGCTAGGACACTTTTAGCTTTTCCTTCAACAGTGTATGATTTATCTTAAAAGGCTGTGGTGCTGCCTATGTCTACTTGAAGGCCTGGAAGCTGGATGGTCCTTGGATTAGAGCAAAGACTGAAACATTGGAGCTGATAATTCACATTTTAGAAGGCCCTCAGGCAAGTCATTGAGTTCAGCCTCCACTTTATGGCTGTCTAGTAAAATGGGAGTAACAGCATTTCTGTATCTCATAGGGATACTAACAAAATAAATCTATTAAAGACCAAGAGATACCCGAGTTCTGCAGGACCATACAATCACCCTACATAGAGAAGTTACTGTCAAAACATTGCTGTCTGGCCACCCCCATTTCAATGCTTTATGTATTTGCTGGCAAGTCCTAATATGAAGCCTTCACCAAAAGTATCTTAAAATATAGCCAGAGAGCACACAGGGGATTGCATGATCTTTGTCAGGAAGAAGTCTGAATAATTCAAACATGCTCCAGAGTTGCAGAGACATATATATTTTGGGATACTCACTGGAGCTAAGCCTGAACTCTAAACCTCCTAAGCCTTTGCTGTCACTGCCAGACAGGAGGAACCTTCATGGTTAATTTTAGAGCACAGGAAAGGATCTTCAGAAGGAATCATCAATGCAAGTGTACCTCACAGACATCCTCCTATAACAAATTGACTGGTGCAAAGAGAAAGGGAGAAAGAAAGCTTTTTTGAGTAGGCTGCTGTAGCTTTTACAGTCTGTCTTCATTTCTGGCAAATTAGCTCAGAGTACTCGGCAAGGCCCATTCCCCAACAGATCACCCACTGGAGAAAGGACAGGTAGCCAGAGCCTTGCCAGAGCACATTTCAGTGAGGCTTTCTGGAGAAAGTAAGTTGAATTTAGCACTCAGATGATAGAAAGATTGAAAAATGCTTTCTGAGAATTAGGATTTTGCTGGAAACTAAGTAATAGCTCAAGCCAAGGAGCAGCCAGAAATCAGGCACAATGCAGGTTAGCCCAAGGCTCAATCAAATCTGAGATCTGGCTCTATACAAAAGTCCAGCTTAAGACAATAATTTAACACATTTTCTTGTAGTATCAGATTTCAATCACTTCCCATTCACCTTAAATTGTGGCCTAGTCACATCTACACCATTGCCTTGACAGAGAAAAACAACAGAAAGGAACAAAAGCAAGAAAACTAAGAGGAGCCCTGGAGTCCCTGTCACCACTTCTTCCCTCCCTTTCCCCAGCCTGTTTGCTGCTGGGTCATCCCAGCCCTCCCATCCCATCCCATCCCATCCCATCCCATCCCATCCCATCCCATCCCATCCCATCCCATCCCATCCCATCCCATCCCATCTCATCCCATCCCATCCCTCACACCCTTATTTCCAAGGCCTCAAGGCCTGTCATCACCAGGGAGGCAAACTGGCACATCCCTCCCTCCAGCCTGCCTTGGGAATCCGGGATGTTTGCAGTTTCCACATCCATCCCACTGACTGCCAGCACACCCTCACAGGAACAGGAATGGCTGCAGGATACACCCTGCTCCAAGACTAAGGATCTGCCCAGGCTGGGTCTCTCATCACAAAGCTGCCAACAATCCTTTGCTGCTCTGGATTACAGCTCAGGAGAAAGCCAAACACCTCACAAAAACACAGTCTTTGGCCAGGACTGGGTGTAGGGATCTTCAACATGGTGACATTAGAGTAGGTAGGAAGCTTTCTCCAGACTTCAGTCTCCACTGCAGATTTGGCAGTGCTCATGGAACAGAAACTGCTCAAAGAAAATACTTGCTTAAAAAGAAGACACCTTTCTTCCCATTTCAGTTCCCTTCCTTCTGCTTCATCCAGTTTAGAGGACTTAGGTGATTTTGGGATCAACACTGAGTTTCAGATCCTGTGTTCTTCTGGACAAACACCATAAGGAAATCAGCCAATTGAACCAATAGAACCCAAGGAGAACTTGCTAATTTTTTTCTTCTTTTTGAGCACTCAGGAAAGGAAAAGAAAGATTATTTTTCTGAGGGGAATGCTATAATTTGAGCATGGAAATTAAACTGCCAAATTTTTATGTTACCAGAAATTCTCTCAGGAAGGTTATTTTCTTCAATAGAACAGCAAGAGCAGTTTTGAACTTCCAAGGAAACTAACAGGGAGATACCAAAATGCTCTGAAGTCAGAAATAGATGAAGAAAATTAAACTGGTTTTGATTTCCTTCTGAACTAGAAAAAAAATTACTATATTTAAAGTGAAAGGAAACTCAAAAGATCCAGAATTCCACCACACTGCAAGGTGGCAAGTTTCTACTTATCAACCACTTCATACTGTCTCTTACAGGCACTTTCCTGAAGTAAGTGCAACCTAATTTAAGGTAGCTCTCCTTTCAGAAAAGAGAGCTGAAGTACTTTTCACTGACAAGGAGGTGCTGCAGGGAAAGAGTGTGCATGTGGTTACTCACCAGTGAGGCACTGACACGAGGTGATTTGTTTCTCTCTAGTAATTTATCCTGATGCCAAAGCCCTGAGGCCCAGTGCCTCCATGAACACATCTGCTCCTATCCACGGGCTCTTTAAAAGAGCCGAAACATCAACACAATAGTAATTTGTCTCCCAGCAGAACCAGAGACATTTATGCACCTCAGGAGCAATGACTGTACACATGGAATGGATATTCTTGGAAAACCTGTAAAGTTCAGGGAAAATCTTGTGAAGGAAATACTGTCTGTCCAGCCATGCTCATGCTGTGCTGTGTGAGACTGCCTGACTTGGCCAGGATGGTTCTGTGGATCCAGATGATCAGAACACAGATCCCCAGAAGTTCTGCTGGTGCCTCCATCCCTGACACCCAGCACAGCCCCGTCAAATCCTGCTGCGGGGACACCATGGCACAGTTTCTCAGCTCATGCCAATCACCAAAATTCCCGGCACTCCACCACTGACTCCAGTTTCTTTTGCAAAACCACTCAATTTTAGGGCCAATGAATAACTCAGCTTTCATCTCCTATCTGCTTGTTGCAGCTTCATGTGGTTCCTGACTGCTCAATTCTGTGATTTCACTGGAATCCCCATTAGATCCTACACTACCAATCAGCCAAAACTAAAGCACTGAATCAAACAGAACAACCATTTTTAAAAGCAAGGACAGGTTTGCTTACCCAAGTTCAGACAGAAATATAAGCTCTTCACATTCCAGGACAGCCTCTCAGTATTTTCCATTTTCATTTACATACCTTATAAAAATAGCCAACATTTCATGATATATACTCACAGAAGTTAGTCCCCGAGGACAGATGCAATTTTTGTTTACATGGAAAACCTGTCATAGGCATTAAGGGATATACGACCGTTACTGTTAGCGGTTTGAATTGTGTCCAAAGAAAAAAATTAACTTTGTAATTAAAAAAACAAACCCTGCCTGAGGCTAGGCAAGGAAACCAAGAAACAGTGGAGTAGATGCTCTGTACTGGGGAAAGAAGCACACTGTTCAGCGTGGCATCTGGCAGAGCCCTGATAAGCACAAAATGGAACTGTCTAGAGAAAAGAGCAAAGGAAAAAAAAAATCCAAACCCTTCAGGGAAAGCAGAAAGATACACGAAGAACAAAATGTGCCCTTGAATTCAGCACAGTTTAAGTGCTCAAGGAGCTCCTTCTAACATCCAGCCTTCCATGAGTAAATCCCACAGAGACAAACTCACTCCAGAGCCCAACTCAGATTTCACACTTCTCCAGAGAGTTCCGTCACCGCTGTAAGAGGATGGTGCTTTCCTTCCTGCACAGTACCAACAATTCACAGCACTCACTAATGACAACAGCAAAGTCACTTCCACTCTGCGGCAAATCCTGATCCATCCTGCAGCTCCACTGGAGCAGGTGCTGTAGAACACCCCACAAAATCTAAGAGATATGACACAAAAGAATAGCCTGGAGATACAGTACCAGCAAATGCCCTCCTCTGCACTTCTGGATTCATTTTAATATAAATAAAAACAAGTTAAAGAGTTCTTAATATCAGAAAAATATTTTAAACACAAGGTAGCTCCTGGATGAACTTGAAATTGGGATGCAGAGAAATGCAAATCATCTTCCCTCCCCATTAAGTAATCTATTTAGTATCTAAAAAAGAGTCTTGATATCTCACTCACCATACTCTTGACTTCATTACAGGTCATAAAATATGTTTCCTTCCAAGACAGGACTAGACCAACTAAAATACTTTTGTAAGCAAAATGTGACAGTATGAGATCTCTAAATATGAAAAGCTATTCCAGCAGAGTCTGCTAATGCACAGAAATATCAGCGTTCTGCCCTGCTTTATATGGAACTCCTTAACAGACCCTCTGGAACTCAAAAAACAGAATAAAATAATTTATGTTCCTCGTGTATCTATTGGCAATAATACTTACACAATTTTAATGAATTTGCTGGTAAATCAATAGCTCTGTTTCTGTTCTGCATTACAAGTATTACTGCATGTCAAATAAATCATTGTAATGAAGTTTGATGAGCAAAGGGTTTGATGGTGGTGTTCCATAATTATAAACATCAGCAGCAAGACTTTTTCAAATCATGAAAGGAAAAGTGCTTTGATGATTGCAAGTAAATTCCCTGATTAAAATTACTTTAGACATTGCAGGCAATGGAAGTCTTCAAATCCGGCCCTGACCTTTGCTATTCAAAATACATCTCTTCATTAGTAAATTGCATTACGTTTAATCATCAAATAATAAAGACACTGAACATCACAAAAGCCACAGTACACAGTTGATTTATTTATGCAAATCTCAGAGATGCAGTTGCTTGAGCCATTTTAAAGGTATCCAACTTCTAAAGGAAAGAAAAAGCTGCATCAACCTGATGGAAGTATTTGCTGCCTTCATATGGAAAGAATCAAAGGACTGAAGAAATGAAGTATCAGCTGGAACAGACACCGCATTATCGAGACTATAAAACATGACTTATTTTCAAGTTTCTCCTTGACATGAGTGTTAAATTTAAACCTATAGCTAATGCTAGGTCAGGTGCAGGACTCAGTAAAATTCACCTTCACAATTTCTACATTTTTTCATCAGATTCCTCCTATCTGCATATTAAACAAGTCCCTGAATGTCTTACACGCATGAAGAAACCAACTGACCCAACTAAATAGGTCTTGCCATGAACTGTAAACAATTTAGGTGTTCCCATCAAAGAATAATAGCAAACAAACCTGGATAGTAACATCAGAACAGATGTGCAAATTGCCTGCTTGGAAATAAACAGGGTTTACATCATTATCCAACAGAAAAAAATGGGCTTTTACAGGAGAAATCTTTTCTTTCTTGGTCACTTTTTAACATCCTGAAATACTTCTATGTATTCTCAGCTATTATGTTTATTGTTCTTGGTTACAACAATACATTCCAAATACACACCAAAGACATTTTCCCAAACTCACAATAACGTGAAACATTCCCACTGCTCCTCCCTCCTTGTGTTTGTCCACGTCTCTAACTTCACAGGGTCTAATTCTGAGGGCACTTTGGAAAAGGCATACCAAAAGAGTTGATATTTCCAGTCTTCCCAAAACTGAGCATGAGATTTCAAGGATGTGACAAATGGCACATGCTGGGAAGTAGCTGCCCTCTGCTGCATTAGCTCAAATAGCACCTACACAGCTCAAAGAATTTGGAGCAACAGAAACCTAATGAAGAGACCTGCATTTAGGAACATCTCCTCCACATTCCTGATCCACAAAGGCAGTACAGGAACTCAGCGCTCCTCTGGTTTTGTACCTTTGTTACAGATCCCTCTGGGATTTGGGCAAGCACAAGAGCAAATCTCTCCTGAAAGCAGCATTATAAACAGTGTGATGACAGAGGAATGCTCCATGAAGCAAAGCTAGAAAGGGAATGCAGCATTCCTGCTGAACAGTGAGAAAGAGATCCAGGGATCTTTCTTCACTAACCATAAGCCTGAGGGAAAAACCTATGAGAGAATGCAGTTGCATATAAATGACAATATCTATCTTCTATCATACCTGAGCACCCACACTCTGATCCTCAGCTGTGTTTCAAAGATGCAGAAAGGAACTTAATGTATATTCTGAGAGTTGCTCCACAAGCTCTGTGTCCAGAAGGTTTCCAGAAGAGGTGCACAGACAGCCCACCATGAGCCTTAAGGATGGTATTACAGCTGGAAAAGTATCCTCCATCCCTGAGTCCACTTCAGGTGCCATTCTGCACATCAGACACAACCCAACCACAGCAAAACCTGAAGAACTTTTCTAGCGTAAAACTCAGAACATACCAGCAGAGTAGCTGAAGACATTTCCCTCACAGATGAAATGTCAGTGACAAACAACCTCACTCAAGAGAGCAGAATAGACATCAAACTGCAGCAACCCTATCAAGACAATAAAGAACATGATGTACAATGGGTTTGGGCATGAATTCATTATCACTGACTGCAAATACAATTCAAGCAAAGAAAATAGCCCGTGGAAAGAGGACCAGATAGATGGAGAAAGGCAGATATTCAGGCATCAGCTGAGATGCTGTCCCTGAATGCTCATCCCTGGGAAATTAAAATAAATAAGGGAGAGGCTTTGCTGGAGACAAGACTAGCCCTGCAATTGGCTGTAAAGGCATGGCAGGCAGCTAATTCCAGAGGTTGGGCAGCAGATTGGAAGGGATCAACAGAAAGGAATCTGTTGCTTTGTCTGCCAGCAAACACTGGCAATACATCTTCATAAAAGTTGTCTCTTTTTTTTTTTTCTCTGAGTAATACCAGTACAATCAGAGACAAACTAAACCAGCTGACCCAACTGCCATGTCCCAGACATTCTGCAGAGCCCTTGAGCCAAATCTGGAGGTGAGCATAACCAAGGTTACAGGAAATCTACAGTGGTGTGACTTAGGTCAGCTCCAAGAGCCCTGGGCCCGTGTGCCATCCCCTCTGGGACTCCCTCCAGCCTGCTGTGTGCCTGTGGCTAGTCCATAAATCCCATCTCCTCATGCCCTGCCTGAATTTGGCTCTCTGCATACAGACCCAAGCAAAGGATGTTTTGGGGAGCCCAAAGTCTGGGTTCTGACAAGAGAGCTGAATGTTAAACACGTACTGAATCCCAGAGGGGGAACAGTGTGACTCTGGGAGCAATTAACTGCTATGTACAAGTGTAACTCCCAGAAGGGAAGGGACTGCTTCACTTACAGCAAATAGGACTGGTGTGTGTGTACATTAGTACATTACAGAATCTACCATAAATCATCCTAAAAGCAGCTACATTAGAGGGAGGTACTTGTGACATGTCACCTCTGGGTTAGTCCCAACTTCTGCCAAGTAACAGGGAAATCCTAAAGTTTTTCTGAGGTGGTTCCCAAGGATATTTTGGTACCTAATCCAGGGGTACCCAGCTGCTGCCTCATGCAGTCCCAGGGAGAAGGCAGGCAGTGCCCATGTGTACCCAACCCAAAGCTTTCCCTTCACCTTCCTGAAGTTGTGCAATTCTGACTGAAACTCCTCACAGCCTCTTGTGCACTGCTTCCAACATCCAGAACCATTTTAAGTAGCACCCCAGAGTTAGCCAAGTGAGCTAACATTTTCCTTTGAACCCAAGAGCCTTTAGAAAGGTCAGTAAATTTTTATACAGTATAGAAGCGTGGTGTGCTTGCTACTTAACAATCCAGTTCTGTGCTGGATCTGTCACCACTACAGTAAAAAGTTTAAGTGTATCGTGTGCTTATAATAAATACTTTGCACAAAATTATTCATTCCACAGATGGACAAAAGGGACTTTAATGCTTACTTTGTTTGCAGAATGCTATATAAACCCTGCTAGTCACAGGCAAGAATATGGAAGCCGTTTTGTTCTATTAAATAAAGGAAACAAGGTTCACGTTTTAAAATTAATTCAATGAAAACTATTAAGTAGCTGGCTGCAAATGCTTTGGGAATTTATATATACACACAGACATACGCATTTTTACCTGATACTAATTTCCCTCCCCCCTTGCCTCTTAAACAAACACACTGTTAACCACATCATTCCCAAGGAGTTCTGCAAGGGAACAGCTCCAAGTGAAGATGGCACAGCAACATTCCTTACCCAAATATTGCAGCCCTGCCACATCTTCCAGCAGGCACAAAGGCAGGGTAAGCCAGAGGGGTTTTCTGCCAGCAGATGCAATTTGATCTCTCCCAGTCATGTTGGTTTAATACTAATAGCTGAGGAGGAACAGCCACAGTCCTCTTGGCAGTATCAGCATCACTTTGGGGATTAGTGCAGACTTCTGGCAAGGGAGTGACTTCTGAGAGCTTCTCTGCACTGGGCTTTGCCTTGACTTCAGCTCCCTTTGCTGGTTTCAGGGCAGCTGAGCTTTTGTCCTGAGCTGAGAACAGCCTGACAGCCCCACGCCTTCTGCAGCCTGTTGAGAGCTTACAACACAAACCTAACCAAGAATTTTAACTGCTCCTTCCCCAAGGTTCTCAACTTTCCAGGACCAAAGGTGCTGGCTTGAAGGTGTAATTTCCCTCTGTGATTACAGACTCTCTTTTTATCCTTAACCACCTCTTTAGTTTTCCTACTTAACAACAAGCAAGATGGGTGATAACATTAGTCCTAAAAATCCCCACAGCAACGGGGTGAGGCCACAAATGATGGGTTGAGCATCCAACTCACAAGAAAGTTGAGGGTTTGAAGAAAAGAGAGCTTCAGTTTAAATAAAGCCAATTGTTTATCAAGAACCACAAACCAAAGTGACAGGGAAAAATAGTAGAAAAAAATAATGCATATAATTAGGAAATGTCACTGGTTTTTAAAACACTTTCATAGAGCTTCATGTATCTATGTTTCTCTGAGCTTCCAACAACAGATTTAAAATCTGTCACAGCACAAGTCACACATCATAAAAAGTAATAGTAACATGGCTGGAGTCAGAGATCCCTGCACCACTCACAGCTACCCTATTGTGGAGCTTTTCACTCTCTCAGATGGCACTTCCCATGGCTCCTATATCTCTCTGAGCTTCAGACTAACTCCAGATACAAATTCTGACTTAAATTAAGATGCCTGTATCAGGATGATAATTCTGCATGTCTTTGAGAACTGTAAGGATAATGTATCAAATCTTTTATCTGGCATGTTTTATTCTACAGCTTCATCCCTAATTTAGTCTGATGACCTGTTTACTCTCTGGATTGTGTATAGTCCACAATGGTTTAAATTACTCACCTGCTTGCATTTAAGCATTTGGCTTCTATAAAATTATAGGTAAGTGAAATGCAAATGTACCTTCCAATGATCAATGCCATCCGTGTCAAAATCTCAGCTGAGTAAACACAGTTCAGGCACACAGATTTATGCCACCTTTAACAGAACCATTTGGTGAAGATCTGTGAAAACCTCTGATAGAGATATTAGTTTTTACTCCTGGATTTATCTAACAGAGTTTTTAGCACAGCAATCTTCCATGATGTGTTTTGAAGCTCAGACTACTAAGCCACATGAATATCTTTAATGAGAACACAGCAACCTTTCTTCTTAGTCACATTAAAAGCAGCAGAATATGGTTTTAATCCAATTGGCTTGAGCAAATGCAACATTTGGGTAACTCCAAAATTGTATTCAGCTCATCTGATTTCATCAGTAGCTCAGGAGTTCTCAAGGCAACATCAACACCTGCAATTCTCAGGTGTACAGTGGGAGCAAGACTCCAGGTTATTCTGCTCCATCTTGCCGGAGCACATTGACTCCAGAAACTTCTGAGTCATACATATGCACAATCACACGATGTTTCAGCATAGATTGTCTGTGTTCTTACTGAGATACAGCTCAGGATCCAAATAAAACTGAACTAGCACATCCAGGGAAGCTTCTCAGCAACAACAGATTTACTTACCAAAATTACAACATACCCCAAGCATCTGAAAGGCAGACTAGATCATAATAAGGAATTTTTCCCTATCCATAGGATAAACATCCTGTTCTTATCAAAACCACACAGAATTTTAAGTGATGCTCTTTTTTCTGCAGTAACCATATGGCAAACCTGAGGGATGCCCTTCAGCACACAAGATATATCAGTAGTTTAACTTCATGATACAAAATGGCAGGGAGAAGCGAACACAGGAGAAAGCCAGAGAACTACTGTTAGGATCATTTAGCTATTCACAGAAAGAGAAAGAAAATTCAAGCATGTTTTCTTATGAAATAACAGTAACAATTGGCTTTGTCAGCTAATTCCCTACAGGTTTTTTTGGTCTGCAGTAAAGCCTGAGATGAAGAGCATCATGCAGATGAACTCAGTGAGCTGGCATGTGTTTGGGAAACCCAGCAGAAGGAAGGGAGATAGTTGTTTGAGAGAGGAAAATTACAGTGTGTGAAGGAACAACAGAGGGAACAAGAGGATAACAGGATGAAGTGATAAAGTGACAAAGGATCAGGGACAAAGCAAATTATCAACTTTCCTGAAGACAAAGCAAGAAATATTATACCCAAAGCAAAGGAACATTGGAGCAAACAACGGGATTTATTCAGGACATGATAGGATCTTATCACTGGAAGAAAATTCTGAAGATTTATCCCACCTATCATTTACTCACTCAAAAAAAATCATTAAGAAATAAGGAGTTTCAACTCTTCTTGACTACAACAGAACTCAGACTTGCCTCAGAATAATCAGAGACAAAACCTGCACAGAGTGAACCACATAAGTGAACAGGAGACAGGCCTGTCAAATGTGAAACATTTTATTAATAGAAGGTCAGTCAACAAAATTAATTTGTGCAAGATTGAGACAAGGAAATAGAAGTATTGCTTTAGTGTTTATGCTTTGGAAATACTAAAGGACAAAACCCATGGAAATCTTCAATGCTGTTTTTAGAGCTGCTTTTCAGGGAGGAGCTGCCCTTTAAGTCTGAGTGACTAATGGCAACGAATGTAATCTGTTTTTTATTTGCAGTGCCAGGCTCATTTGGCTTGTGTAAAATGCAACCCTTTGTTTGGTAAACAAGCAAATTAAACTGGTGATCCAGAGAATCTTGGAAACTTCACTTAAATAAAGGAGCTTCTTTCTCTCAGAGTCATGGCTTAAAGTTGTAAGGTGTGTTTCCAGATTATCGTGGTCTTTGTTGTCAAGATCAAATAGGTCAAATCTTTGCTAATATAGTCATGCCATATTTAAAATAGAAGTAGTGAACAAACATCTATTTACTCATAAAGAAACAGCCTCAGCTTCTAATGAAGCCAGAATAGTGCTGGCTGATGTATAACTTAGTTAAAATAATTACATCACTGGAAATACCCTCAAATATGACAAGTATCTATACCAATGTTATGATAGGAAGACTACTATAAAAAAAAAAGGAAATGGGGAAAAGAGGAAAGAAAAGTATGCCCAGCAAGAACTGAATAATCCCTCCAAAATATTGCTAAAATTTGGAATCTTTGGAAAGATAACCTAAGACATATGTGAACCTTGGGGGAATATTCCATGTGAGAGGTTCCTCCCAGGCAGTGAAGGGGTCCATGGCAGCCAGGGTGACACAGTGGCACCCCAAAAGGCAGAACCACACAGCATCACCCTGCTCCAGCTGAACTCCATCCAGCTGACTCACTGCCAGCCTGCCTGCAGCAGGAGTGCAGATATTCCTGGGATTCATGGGAAGCAGCAATCTCTCTCTGTATCCAGGGCAAACGCTGCTCCTTGCAGGTAAAACTGCCTGTCCTGAAAGCAGCCAGACACACAAATGCAAGTGCCAGTGAGAGTAAAGTGCTTTGCTCTGCCCAGCTCTCAGCATCCCTGGTTCCCAGCATCCCAGAGGCTGCAGAGACAAAGCCTGAGAGTTCTGAGTGTGTCCGAGGCTACTGCAAGGAGCAAGTCAGTGCCTCCCACTGACTAATTCCAGACCATGGAAAACGCAATACTGAAAACAACTCGTCGATTCTCATGCTGCAAAAAATAAATTCTTTCAAAAAATAAATTATGCAAAAATGACACCCTCTGGCTGGTTCTTCCAAAAAATAAATTATGCAAAAATGACACCCTCTGGCTGCCTGGACCGAGCTGGTCTTTAACATCTCAGACAGGACTGCTGTCAGGTACTGACAGAATTTGGAAAATGTTTGCTACAGAAACCAAAGGCTGAACAACACAGGGACTCCAAGGACACTGCTGGCCAAGACACATGTTTCCCCCTTCCTGCAGAACTAAGGGAGCAGAAGCAGGATTCCCTCTGCTGCATTATCAACAGATCACTGTGCTGAACTCCAGGCAGTTGCACGTATTTAAATGCACAACTCAAGTTTAAAGGAGCGGCGGAAGATCTAATCTTGGCCCAGTGACCCACAGGGTGAAGTAACCCATTCCTAAAGACCAAAGTTACTTTGAGAAACCAGCGGTCAGAAAACACATCTTTCCATCTACAAACAGAATAAGCTGTTAAGAAACAAGAGATGTGGTAAATCTAGAAGCCCTTGCCATCGTTTTCACAGGAAGGCTGGAACTGCCCTTGATTTATGCCCAAACAACACAAAGTCTGACAAACTGAAATATGCAAAATGAGATAAATTGAAGCAGGTTCCCTCTGAGTTGAGACATCTCTTCCATCTCTAGCGAGTAACACAGTTGAGTACACATGTAAATCCATTTTATCTGCTATTTCTCATTGTGAGGTTAAGCTCAAGACGGCAATAAACTCCCTTCTGAATTGTTTTGATTATGTTGGTTTAAACTTGATCCTCAGTGCTTGGATTTTTTTTTTTTATTTGATTATACACACTCTTCCAGGAAGGAATGCAGAGGGCTCTCTCAATCTTTCAGTTAGGATGATGAGATTACCTTGAATTTTGAAACACTGCAGCTGATATGTTAAACTGAAGATAGAGTAGCCCCTTTGCCCCAAGGTATGTGTGACTTCTAAGAATCTACATATGCCAATATCACTGTTTGGATATTAACTCAATGCAAAATCAGCAGCCAAAACACAAATGAGAGCTGGTGGTAAACCAACTCCCAATCTGTTTGGGACCATGCAATGAGATCCCCCAGGAATTTGCTGTAATATTTTGGCTACTCTAAGCCTGCTGCCTGCGAACGTGGTCACAAGCAGAGAGTCAGACCAACACCCTAATAATAAACAAAATATGAAATACCATGATAGCTTGAGATAAAACTCTACCACACACTCATGCACTCGTTGTTCTTTTTCCTCCACAGATAAATCATCAGCTGTTAGGGGCAGGGGGGAATTTATACCTTTTTTATCTCCTGGATCTTCCCTAACCCATCACATTGCCAACACCATGTTAACGGTTTTTGAATATGCCCCTGAAGAACAAAGATACTCCTTTTGCCAGATCCCAGTATTTACAAGCAAGCCCAAATCTGTGAGAAAATTCAATTGAACGCAGATGGCAGGAAATTCCTCTAAAATGACAGTGGCCAAATTCAAACCACAAGACATGAAAATAACCCAACGTACTAGACATGAAGAACATATCTTATAGATTTTTCCTCATGCAATTCACAATCTGTGATTGATTACTGGGAAGACAGACTGCAGATTTATTGGACTTCTGTAGAACAAGTATTCCATTTGCAACAATTAAATCTTATGTGGTTGAAAAATAGGTTGGAGGAACCAGTGGATGGCTCTGACACTGAGGAATGCATTCCTAGGTTGTCCGTAAGACTGTAGCTTGTTTAATTTTGCACTACATCCCACTGTGCACTGATTTGTTAAGCGTAATTAAAAGGACTGACTCAAATTTTTTGTCACAGCATCAAAAAACTAGACTTGAGAAATATTATTTGTACTATCATAATTTTTTCAACGACAGAAGCTGTCCACCTTTTTTGTGATTTAGCAGCTAACTTATTCATTTTGTGTCCTTAAAAAAAAACAAACATGGCAACCTGCAGATGGAGGCTGGACAGACTATACATGCTTCATACTCAGGGGGAGATAGGAAGATGATGTAGTTTCCATGCTGAAGAGACCAACTGCATATTGGTGACTGGACTAAATCTGGAAATCACTGAAATACCAGGAATGTATTCTTCTCTCTGTGTCTGCTGTAAAACTCTGTGGCCACCTGAGGACAGAAAGGCTGGGTCTGATATCAGACAAATCCCACCAACCTGCATCACAAGTAACAGAGCAGCCATCCTCTTTCCTTTTGCTTTGCCTCAAATCCAGGTGGACCAGGGAATTCTGAAGGGCAGCATTCACCCACTACATTTCTACCACTTGTTTTTGTGCAGTTCCAGCAAACTTTCAGGATTATTATGGTTTGTGTCAATTCACGAATGAATTAATTGTCCTCCAGTTGTGGGCACTCTGGTTAGCTAACTAGAGACAGAAATGTTATCAAGCATTGATAACATTGCCAAGCAATGATATCAATGAATCAAGCACTGATAACATTGTCATAGCAATACCAGGAAACACGGGAAGACCTTGCTGAGGAGGGCAGGGATAAGGCTTGGGGCTACAAAGGGCCATCCCACTAGGTACCACTCAGTGCCCCTAGTTACGCTTTCTTCTGACCACCCCGAGGAATTCAGCTCCTTCCCCTCCACTCCCTCCCACAGCTCCTGCTAGGATGAGTCTGGCAGCAGAGCCTTGCAGCTGGCCCCGTGGCAGGCAGGGGCTGCATCCTGAGCCCACAGACTGTGCTGCACACAGCAGCAGACAGAAACCTGCCAGCCCCTTCGCTCTGCAGCGGCCCCCAAAGCCCTCCCTGGCCTCTTCCCCTGCACATCCCTCAGCATTCATGGGAATTCTGCACACAGAAGATTCTTGCTGAGCCTGCAAAGGACACTTGTCTAATAGCACACAAAACAAACACAACTTATTTTCAAATTAAATACCATTAAATACCTATTTCAATTAGATACCATGTCCTCTCCCCGTCACTGGGAGTAAAGGCAGCATTTGGGCCCTGATGAGGGCTTGGCAGCCTCTCTCCAGGCAGAAGGAGAGAGACAGCGTGGATAATCTGCTCTACAATAACCTGGTAAATTGCTAAAGCACAAGCTGCCCAAGGATGTTGTTAGGCAGCAGCAGCTATGCTGATTTTATGAGCAGCAGTAAGTTCTGTGCTGGGGCTAGGAATACCTCTTTAACTTGTCTCCAGGTGCTTTTTAATATAGCTATGAGAGACTGGAAAACAATCTGCCTTGCAGAGAAGCTTTCTTTCTCTCTGCCTTTATTTTCAACCTTCTCCCCCACATTTCCATTTTCAAAATAATTCTTTAAACTCAAAAGTCCAAGGAGATATCTATGGAAAGAACAGTGAAGACATGAAGCAATTACGACTCGATCATGAAAATATAAACAAGTCTAATTCTGATCTTTCAGTAAATTTATAAGGATAGAAATACATAAAATTATTTCAATCGTTACCAAATGACAGTGGAAAATGGAATATCCAAATTCTAATTTCTATATCAGCTCTTGGAAGGATAATCTGTCAAATAACTAAATTCCAGTGCTTTGAAAGTGCATCAAAAGGGATGCCTGTATGAAAAGGTGTTGGTGAATCCCTCACACTTGATATCTGAACACTACCAAACCAGAGCACTGATCTGGGAGTAAAAGTAATGCTATTTTGACTCACTCATCTTCACTGAAGCCAATGAAAACCCTCCCACTGAGCAAAATCATACCCTTTTAAGGATGACAAAGAAAATCTGGTGAAGGTTGGCAGGAATGTGATATGATAACATCTGCCTTTAGCATCCATGAGAGAAAACTGGCTCTGTACCTGACCCTGTGCTTTAGGTGATACAATTTTTCAAGACTTCAGGTTTTTTTTGAAGACTGCTGGACCTACTGAATCCCATTGCCTGACCCTGAATTTCTCTCAGTTACTCTGACCCTGTAAACTCACACTCTAGCTGAACACAACTGCCAAAAAAGCATTCACTTTTAATTTCAGGAGGCAAAGAGCCTTCATTTATTCCAGGGATGCTTAACATCTCGTATAAAGAGATGTTTAATTATTATTACTTTTTAAAATTTTATTTATTTGAACTCAGTTTCCAGCCCCCAGTTTTTGTTATGCTTTTTTTCTGCTACATACAGAATTTTATTGTCATTAAGTCACTCAACTTTTCCAGTAAGACAGAAGGTAACGCACTCAGGTCCAGGAATGTTTCTCCCTCTTTAAAGCACCTTCTCCAACTTGTAATGTTCTACTGGGAGCAGCATAAAACTCTCTAACACCTCAGTGTATGTACTGCCACTGCTGCCCAGAACTCAGAACCGCCCCAGGAGTTCAGATTTTCCAGGACAAGGTGTCTCTCCTACTGCCCCAGCACTATACAATACCAAGCTATGCTAAAATAATTTTTTCTCAATGGGTTCCAACTTGTTAAATGACTGAAAATGTCAAATGTTACACTACTCTGCTTTTGCCATGATTCAGCACTGAATCCACCTTCACATCCTGCAGGAAGCTCAATCAGCAATGGTTTAGGAGCTCTGGCCTCAAGTGTTAAAAGGTTTGACCACTGCACACACAAACCCACTGGATCCACCTCCTCTGGACTTGCTGCTGTCAATTACTCTGAGACAGCACTTTTATCTGTTTAGCAAATGTTTGAGCAATAGCACATGATGTGTGTTGGGGGTTTTATGGCTTTTGATTGTTTGAAGGTTTTTCTAAGAAAACCTCAAGCCATTAACCTCATAACCTCAAGGAAATCTGACATCAGATTTCTTGGACAAGATGCACTTTCCTTACAACCACGCTAAACTAACTGCATGCCTGTTTTTCAATACTTCATCAAACCATGATATTTTCAAATATTAAGTCCCATTAACTGGTTCAACACCACCCCATGTGTTCATTTTTATATGTTTTGGTCCAAAATCCATTTCATGCTAGTTTTCACAGCGATTCCATCAGTAAAAGTTTGAGGCATAAGGAAAAGAGCCACTCTAGTGATGTGACACATTTCCAGCAGAGTCCAACAACAGCCACAGAAGCCATGGCTCCTTAGTGCCAGAAACAAAACAGACAGACATTGATTTTGTACCCAGTGATCAAACAGAAAGGAGAAATGGGGCGAGGTGGAGGAAAGGAAAAGAAGTGGAGTGTGAGCCTTGCTCACAGTCAGTCTCAGTAGCTGCTCTAGATCCAGGGAACAGACTGCAGAGGAGCTGGGGCTGTCAGAACCCCTCAGGGCTATTAAACACCTCAGGAAAGCTATCCTGTGGTTTTAGTAGTATGATTCATTTTAAGAGATAAGAAGATCTCTGAGATCCTCATTACCCTTTAATTTATTCCTCTGAAGCACCATTTCACAGTGAGCCTTGTGACTCCCTCTCCCATGCTCAGCTCTGAGCACAGGGCAGCAATCTCAGCTCCTGCCAGCACTGAACTGCAGAGAGGATTAGACATCTCCCAGCTGTGTGCATCAAGAGGATGAACTCACTGCAGACCTCTGGGGTCAGCCTGGGCTTCATTCAAACTTGTGCAGGAGTCAGCAAAGCCAACTGAGTCACAGGCAATCTGCTTCCCACAGAGCCATCAGCTTTTGAGGATGAAGCAGTTGCTACTGCTGCAACACTGATTTGTGTCACACTTCTGATCCCATGTGAGTCACCCCCACGTTCCCCTCTTATCCCTGCAGTTTCTTTGTCCCACTCTGTCTCCAGGCCATGCTGAGGGCAGCACAAGGCAGCTGTGTGGCAATGGCTCTCCAGTCACTCACCTCCCACTGCTGAAGAAGAGAAAGCACCAGAACAGCTCCTGCCCTCAGAGCAGACATCAGGAGAAGGAGGGGATCACTCCAGCTAGTCAGAGAAACAGTAAGTATGGAGAGGAAAGGCCTATCAAGTGAAAAACTGACATTAGGTCTTGAAAAGCAACGTTTCATTAATCTGAGGAAAAAGAATGGAACATGCAACCTAGGAAGGTGATTGGAGGGAGGAAGGCAGGTAGACAGCAATGATCCAATGGAACACACTGTTATTTGTTGTTTAAAAAGGGAAGCACGAGTGTAAGTGCACAGGATGAAATTAAGGACAGAAAGCAGGGAAGTACAGTCAGATCAGGGAGATCTATTCTGTTACACACATGTTTCTCCAGAAAATACAATCTTTGGTCATATGGAGAAATCACTAGTAAACCTGCAGTACAGAGAAATTTCCACAGTGGCAGAGAAGCATTTAGTGAAACAACTGTTTTCTGGCACAATTTAGGATGGAACACATCATACAACACCTCTGTACATAAGGATCAACAGGAATGGATAAAGGATGTGGGGACTCAGCCTCTGTTTCCCCACTTGCAAACAGGGGTAACTTCATGCCACGAGAGTAATGCAAAGATGAAAATGAACCAGCAGAGCCTGCAATACAAGATGCTGTGAAGAGCAGAGAATACCATTGCTAAAATGGGACGAAATCTAGTGAAGCAAAGACAAGAAGTACCACCCAGGAGAGGAAAGAAAATGAAAAGGGTAAGGACCTAAAAATCATGACAAGCCCTACAAGAGCTCTGCTGTGTCGGCAGAATTGCCTTGTTAAGCTCTTCAAGGGCAACACACTTACTGTAAGTGATGTCTAACTCGTGTGTGAACCACCCCTCTCTCCATTACCTGCTCCTTGTAGCAAAAAAAGAAAAAAAAAAAAAAGAAAAAAAAAAGGTGCATACTTCTGTCATGCTCTTCACACAAACTATCCACTCAGAGCTGTGCTGGCTGGACATCCACAACACAAATACTTTCCACTAATGCTGTTCATGGTGACAACCCCTTCAGCATGTAGCTGGAAGCCCTGTGGGGCAGCTGTTCTACCAGGAAAGGTGAAGGTAATATCAAATCATCCTCTACAGTCAGTGGTTTTGATTTTTGCCAGGTTTTTTCCTTCTCCTGCCTTGAGCTGCCCCCTGCCCAGGTACAGCCAGCACACCCATGGATCTTGGTAACCCTGGTAAACACTCAGCTATTACTATAAAAAGGAGGACACAAATAACTGATCTGAATGATTGCATAGGCAATACTCAAAACACCTTCCACACGAAATGCAACAGTGCCTGTGCCCACAGTGGGTGGGATCTCCAGGATCTCAAGCCTGGAGCCAAAAGATACATCCACAGCATGAATTACAAATTGCTCTTTAGGGAAAACAAAACAAACCCCTCCTTTAACAAGTACTGATGATGCATATCTATCAGAGGTAAAAAAATTCAGAGGCAATTACAGATCCCTAGAGGGGAGCAGATAAAAGTGAACAGGAAATAGCCAGAGGAATTCCAAAATCCTGTAATGGGAGAGGAAGATTTCTACAACGTGCCAGTTCGAAGGTCAGCATGAACCAGCACAAGCAGCACGGCTGCATTTAAACCTTCACACATTACTGAGGATCTCAATGTCATGCTGGAGCTCTGAACTGCTCAGGTGAGCTGGATCCATCAGATCCATCAGCACGGGCAGAAGGCAGAGCCTGGCAGTGCTGGGGAGGTGGGTGATGTTACCAGCAGGGTTTGCTGTGACCGGGCACTGAGTCACTGCCTGGGGTCACAGGGCAGGGTTAAGCGCAGCCCACAGCCGTGTCTTTGGTGACAATGCCCCTCTCTGTGCCACACAGCAGATGTTGGATGGGGCATCTGCTCAGCAGCCCCAGAAGGGTCTCAAGGTCACGGAAACTCTGCCTGGTCACACCGCGGCGCTGGTTCAGTGGCAATTTAAAAGCAACATTCTCTCTCGAAGTACTCCTGACGCCATTCTCCTCTGCACGAGTAAACAACAAAGAAGTCATTTCAGTTTCTGTAAACATGTTTTTCTTCATGAGCTGGCTGCTTGGTGTGCATTACATGCCGTGCTGGCACGGGCTGAGATGTCTTACAAAAACGCTTTCCACTAATACTGGAATCTTTCTACTCTGAAGGAATGCTGGGTTGCACAAGAGAGGCATCAAGAATCAGTTCTGCCTTTTCCCCCACAGTTTCAGATACCGAAGAATTGGTTTTAAGTTAATTGCACATTCCAGTTTTACAAAGCCCTTGGGTGAGTCAAAATTTTAAAAGAACTTTTTCCCCTCCATTTTTTTCAAAGGAAGAGAAGAAAATGATAATATTTAAATAAAGATAAATGAGTACTTATTAGGCTGAAATAGAGAACATTGATTGTTCCAGACTAGAACAACCAAATTCTGTTCTCACTCTAACTGAACAAATAAATACAGTGCATGCTATGAGAGCAAATGAAGAGAGATTTTTACCCTACAATTTTATATAAGGAATAGATCAGTAGGTAACTGGTGTGGGAACTTGAAAATAAGCAAAGCAGAAAAATAGTTTGTTTAGCAAATGGGATGCTTTTCCACATCCGTAAATTTGAGTTATGATTGACTCCACTCAAGTGTGCTTTCTTTTCCCTCTGGTCTTCTCTAGGCTTGATTCTTACAATTCTTTCAATGGAGCTGGCAGATGATGTCCCTGACATGATTTTGATGAAAACCTGTTAAAATAACTGTGTCATTTTTGCTCTCTAATAATGAATACTCTGAAGCTTCCATTTGGCATCTCCTGTCACATTCTGATAAGAGTCCCTTTTCTTCCTAGAGAAGTGAGGAAAAGCATGCAGCACTTACTTCAGACATGTTGTGAGCTGAAAACTTCAATATATTAACCAGCACTGCAGCTAGACTGTGGATCTCCAAACGCTGCTGGTTCCCAAGATAAATGTATTATCAAACTCATCCCTCCTAATGATCTGCCTGTACAGATCATTACTAAGTCAGCAAGGCTCTCCCAGACACCCTGCAGTAACCAACTGATGAAGAGGACATTTCACAAATACAGGGACTGTCGTGCACTGTGGACAGGGGATCACAGAAGGAATTGGAATATAAGGTCCAATAAAAGTCAGCAGGATTTGTATTGTTCCATTTAAGAAATTTAATTTTTGGAGCAGTTTTGATTAATGCGTACTTTACTGTCAGCCTCTATAGAGTTTCTCCATGTCCATAAAAACTCTGCCCAGCCCTTTGTGCCAAAAAGTACCAGCCTGGCTTCAGCTGCTTTGATAGCTAATCAAAATCTGTGCCTCAATTCACTACAGCCTACCCTGAACTTTACACCTAAATTCAGTTCTGCACTCATTCTGTCTAATTTGGGAGCACAAGAGCCTTTTATAAGAGTCAGGAGGGACACCCACAACTTCAGATCTTAGGTGTCTGAATTAACCTTTGGGAAGTATCTTTGTCTTTTCACTAACTGCAGAACATGCCCACAGATCTGGCCTCTTAGCAGAAATGGTTTTAATTTTAAAGTCTAAATTTAGCTGGGATGCCACTAGTAAGATGTCTTAGTCCAGAGGGACTTTATGGTACATTTGATTATTCAACTGGAATATTTTTATCACCACAATCACTGGCTCGTTTTGTTTGTTTTAAATTAATAAACACTGGCTACAATTTTCAAACGCACGTTTTGCAGCGGGCATCTAAAGGGGGAAAATTTCGCTTTCTGCGAAGCCGGCTTTTGCTGCTATAAGCGCATGAATGAAGACGAGGAGCTGAAGCCGGGTGCGTTTCGGTGCGGCGGTGACATTGCTGGGGCGGAGGCTGTGCCGGGGAAGCGCCGTGCCCTGAGAGCAGCGCCGTGCCCTGAGAGCAGCGCCGTGCCCTGAGAGCAGCGCCGTGCCCCGAGAGCAGCGTCGTGCCCCGAGAGAGAGAGCAGCGCCGTGCCCCGAGAGCAGCGCCGTGCCCCGAGAGAGAGAGCAGCGCCGTGCCCCGAGAGCAGCGCCGTGCCGCGGTGGCCGAGCCCCGGTGGCCGAACCGGCCGAGCTCCGGTGGCCGAACCGGCCGAGCTCCGGTGGCCGTGCCGCGGTGGCCGAGCCGGCCGAGCCCCCGTGATGGAGCCCCGGTACCAGAGCCCCGGTGGCCGAGCCGAGGTGCCCGAGCCGGCTCGGCGCGTCCCGGAGCCACCGACAGAAACAGCAGTGCGAGGTTTTGTTTTCTGCCCCCGTTCTGCCACAGGGAACGAACGGCCCCTGCTCTGCTGCTCACGCTGTCCTCATTACCCACCCCCGGGATCAAATCCTTAGGTCGCTGTGTACAAGATCTGATAAATGCAGGCAGGAGCTTTACAGCCCAAAGCGTTTCACGCTGCTCGGAGATGTCACAGGTACTGTAACTCAACTCAGCTCCCTGGTATCACCTTTCCAGTATCCATTATCTTATCTATTATCTTTGCTCTTTAGTCTTAAATGAAGTTAATTCCAGTCAGACTGCAGAATTTACTACAAAAGCATCTAATTTCTTGCGAGCACATTCTTTGGGCCACCAGAGTGCTTTATGCCAGATGTGCAGCTCTGTACACATAACGGGCTTCATGAATTATAAAGCTTTATTAAGGAGTAAAACAGTCTCTCAACTGCCCCTTGAAACAGTGAATGAAAAGGCAGCACAAGAAACATCTGCCCACTGGGCTCATGTCCATCCTGTGCTAGAACATCTCATCACCAAGATCAGCTTGGCACTGCATACAAGAAACAGCTGTAAAATGCTGAAGGAGAAATCCTTGTTTAGAGTGCAATTAGAATGTGCTTTTCTTGCTTAAACAGATTGTGATGTGAAAATAAATATACACAGGAAAGCTCAGATTTACTGCTCTGTTAACTAGACAGGTCTCCTATGGCTTGGATCATTCAGTGACAGCCCTGCCCTCCCCCTACACTGCTCTCTGTTCTCAGCATCAGTCTATAGATGGGGATCACCATATTTCAAAGCATCATCTTCTGTCTTTTTGTCCTTTGGCATGATGCAGCTCCCTCCCTGCAGTCCCATTTCTTTGCCTCCCAACCTGAACATCACTTGTATCTCCTCCCCTCAGGAAGGCACTGAATTCCCCTGGTGCAGATTAAGTTATCCAGGAGACAAAGTCTTATGCTTGGAACACGAATACCCCACAACAAAGGCCCCATGGCAGTTGTGCACCTCTATAGAGAATTACTGGCTCCTCTTTCATTTATTCAGCAAAAGACCACCTGTGATTATCCCCAGTGTGCCTGCACACCAGACAGTACAAGAACATTAACTCACAGTAACTCTGATAGGCACAGAGTGGGACAAGCTGACTCCATGCCCTGTAAAACCTCCCTGAATGTGTCTGCATGCCTAAACAGCCAACAGCACTTCAGGAAACCTCAGGGATGTCCCCCCTTTTACCTGGGCAGAATGTCCTAGAAAAGAAAAGGGAACAAGTAGGGCTAAAAGCCTTAGCTGGAGATGCTTTAATTACTTTTTGCCAAGCTCAAAACTGTTCAAATTCAAAGAGATACGAATAATGACAGTATTTTTAGAGCTCAGCTTTTTGCTGATATTCACAAATTTTCACTGGCACCTGTCTTCCATAGCTCCAAAGAAATAAAGCTCCTCTTCCGGATGCTTTTGTGTGATTTTAGAAGTCTCAGTATATTCTTTCTTTCAGCACTTGACACAATATTCAGTAATTAATAGCCTAGCTGCAGCAACCTTATTTCTCAATTATTTAAAATATTTCCTTTCTCGTCTCATGAAGTTTCAACCTTAAACAATCTGGTTCCTCACTCAGACTAAAAATGAAATACAAGGATCAGGTTGGATAAGGTATGAATGGAATAAATACACAAAAGCATGCCTGACTGAATGAAGTACTTACTCAGATGGGTACATGGCCATGAGCTGCACCCATGATTTTCCAACATGTGTCGTTGGTGAACAGGCTCTACTTCCAGTCAGGAAAAAATGGGATTTGCCCCCCAAACCATTCCTTTATCAAGTACCTAAAATTACTCCTTTTGGTTATGGACTATGGACTGTTTCAGTCCATGGAACCTCAGATGGCACATGCCCATGCTACAAACTCAATGGAAGAGCACTCGAGGGCTGCAAAGAAATGGAAACAGCAAAAAAAACTCTGTTCAATGTATCCATGGCTACCCTTTCTCAGGACTGCAGCTAAACTCCAGCTAAAAGGGAAACTGTACAAACAAGGGCACAGCAGACATAAGCAAAGGCAGAGAATGCACCTCAGAGTAAGAGATCCTACAGAGATCTGGAACTTTATTTCAAACCCAGAGATAACAGGAGGTGACCAAGCTACATGATGAATGGTGTAAAGGTAACCAGGGAATAACTAATTCTCACCTCCTTGTATCACAAGAAGATGATCAACAAGACTTCAGCAGAAAGGAACCACCCCATAACCACAGCATCTCTGAGACATCCAGGATCACTGCAGGCTGAGATGGAATTCTCCAACCACTTTTACAAGGCCTGTATTTCTGCTATCCTAAGTTCTCACTCCTAAAGGAAAAGGATTTTTTTTCATTTTATTTTTCATTTTCTGAGTTGTTAGAAGCTAAGAGGGCTAGAGCACACAGGGCTCCTGTCACCCAGGGAACAGAAATATCCTCCCAGGGGCTGGTCAATAATCACAGCTGTATTAATTGGCACCAGCTAACAGTTACCTTAAGCAATAAAACAGTCTCAAAGCTGGAAGAGTCCATTAGAGAGCAATTACTCAGAATAACAGGGAAGGTAATAATTTTCCATATCATACCTTCAAACTTTCAGACACATGGCACTGAAATCCAGTGCAGCTCAACTGTAAATCAACTGTGCATCACAGGACTATTACATGCTTTCAAACTGTTCAAAAAGTGTTTTCCCACTGCTTGGTACAAATTGAATCAAGATGTATTCACAGCTGTATGGATATCAGAAGGAGTAATAATTTATTTTTTCTCCATTTCAAAATCAATTTCTACTGGCATATCTAATTTAATAGATTTTTTTTACTTCAGTTTCACAAAATATGGCTGAAATGCAGGAAAGAAAAATGGTTATTGACACCTCAAGCAGGCATCTTTAGTCATGAATGGAAGCTTATTGTGCAATAAAAATAAAAGATCCAAAAAGATCTTTAAAATAACTTGTAAAGCTTTTTGGAAAGCTCTCAGTGATGAATTTGCTGCTTGTTTACTAAGAAAATCCAGCTTAGATTTAAGATGAAAGTGGTAGAGAAACCAGATGTTAGGACAAATATCTGAACCTAACACAGTACGAAAACAATTTAGTACTCATGTGTTTAATGATTCCCCCCCACACTTCTCATTCCATTTTGTCCATTTTGACTTCCCTGGAGCATGATGGCCTCTTAAAATTATCTCATCCTACCCTAAAGGTCATGCTATAAAACTCAAGTTTGAGTTTTGTACCAGCATTATACTTGATTTCAATTCTGTGACAACTTTCCTTCAGAACAAGAAGTGACAAATTTCCTTCCCTAACATGTCATTAAACATTGTGCAATCCAAGCAGTAAAATACTACTAAGCAGCACATGGATTATGGACCATTCCACTCACATTCCTGTAAGGTGCAAAGGAGAGGAGGCACCAAATGCAAACATCATGTGGCAGATTCTGTGTAATCATGATGTGTCAGCTTTTAGTGGGGAGTTTCACTAAAATACAACCAAGCTATGAAAAACCATCAGAGAATATTGTGAATATTGTGAATGCATGTGTTCAAAAAACTGACTAGAAAAAAGTGTGGTACCCAGACAGGTGAAGGTCTAGAAAACATGAGCACTAATTCAAGAAATCCCCAGACCTCACACTATTAGTGGCAGGAAGTTTGACTCTACATGCTTGACTCCTTCTGCTCTTCCTTCAGCATTTGCTGCCACTTCCATTAATATAGAGAATACTGAACTTTAATCCAGTATGGGTGTTTATACATCAGGAAGCATCAATCAAATTTATCTGTCTCATGGAAAAGAGATTAGAAAGATCCCTAAGATATTATCTTTGCAAACTCTGTAAATTGTGTCCAATCTTTCCCAACAGAAATCTCCCCAGGCAGGTGATGATTTCACAGACTCTGTGCCCTTCAATACACCAAGCTCTCACACTGATTTGCAATGGCTGATCTAGCTGTGTGACAGTCCCAACCATGTCATCTCATGTTGCTAAGAGCCAGGCTTTCTACTGCCTTTCCTTCCCAAGCAAATCCAAGTCTATCATCTCTTACTTAGCTCAGCTTTGCCTTCTAACAAGTAAAGCTGCAGTCAAACCTTGTGCCTTGGCACACAGAAATCAGGAAAAAAGCTCCTCAACAATTTATTTTAAAATTATTATTATTATTATCATTACTAAAAGTAACTATGAGTGGCAGTCATGTTTACTGCCCCAGATATCCCTAAATTCACCTTTCAGATCAGGGGGAACTACTGTAGCACAGTGGCACTAAATGGCTGTGCTGGCTCTAAATCAGACCCCCCCTCATTTTGCTGTGTAACATACACAGAACAGGCACAATCATTTCATGGACCATTTCATGAAAATCAAGGACACACCAAGTCCTAAACCACATTTCCACGATCCCAAGCCTTCATCTTCAAGTAAAGCATTACTAATCACTTGGTGTTGTGAAGACTAACAGAAGGATTTGAGCTGCATCAAACTCCAATCAATCTGGGATCTAATATCAATTCTCCAGAAGCCTAAAAGCATCTGAATAATTTTAGGTAAGGCTTATCTTTGCCTTTACTACAGAAAGAAAAACAAAGTTCTGAACCCAGATCTCAGAGTTTTTCTTAAAAATTTATTTCTGAGACATATATCTCAGAGAGGAAAAGAACAGGACTTCTATACAAACATTTTACAGCCTCCTTTTACACAAAGGCCTAAACCACTGTGTTATCTAGGTATACCACAAATATAGATTTGAAGCCTCTCTATAGTCATGGAATGCAAAAATAAACAGCTGAGTTTAAATATTCTGCTGGAAAACAATCCTATTAAGTACAGGTGGGAAAACAATATTACTTTTTGCAATCAATAGGGTCTATTTGCAACTTCAACAATTGATTGTGTCCATACAATCAATCACCACAGGACCATGGGTGTTATGACAGAGTTATGTGAGCAGGGAACAAGTCCTCTGCTCAAAGGATGTGCTCTTTTCCTTTGGTTCTCAGACAATCCATTTTTCCACAGTCACCAAGGTAACAGTTTTAGCCAACACACAGTAAGATTAAAAATATTCTACTTTTTGCATTAGCTACATAAAACAAATTAAACTCCCATTAATCTTTTAGCTATTTGGAAATTTATAGTTGTTTTTTTTTAACTACACCTTTGAAAAGTCACCTCAATTTTTTTAGAACTTTTTTCTCTGATTCTGCATTTTCAAAAGGTACTTAAAATGCAGATCAGATTGTGTCTTTTGATACTAAGTTTTCTGGTTGTCACACTGCTTTGATTATTTCTAACATCTGGGATCAGCATGTGCCATTTCAAGGCATGAAAAAGTTTGTACAATAGAACAGTCAGTTCTGAACAAGAATTCTGCAGCTTGCACTATTGATGCTATGCACCTCAAGAGAGTCAAAGTGCACTGAAAGCCCTCCAAAAGCACATTTCTTCCTGGCTTTTCTCTAATTCCAAGCTCTGAAGACATAAGCAGTCAGCCAATAAAGCCTTCTAGCATCAGCTCCTAAATTCTACAAAAGGCAGGTTGGGTGCATCAGCATTTTTCTTACAGCTGGACTCAGAATCTGCCTGAGTGAGCAGTGCTGCAGAGGTCCTCATGTGTTTTTGTGATGCATGTGATTTGCCATGGGTGCAGACACTTGTTTCTATGTGAAACTGTGAAGGAGGGCAATGGGAAGAGACAGCTTTAGTAGAAAAGCTGATAAACTATTTTCTCTATGAAATAAAGTCACCAAGATCAGTCAGTCCCTTGGGTGTGCACTTTGCTGGTTTTTTAATTCAAATGAGTAACTTTTCAATGTTGTCTGCTGTTTCTTCTCCCATGGAGCCAAGGGCTCTTGAAAAACCATCATGAGTGGATGGGCCTTTTCTGCATCCCTGTCTAGATGCCTCTTTTTCCCAACTGGAAGAACAATCCAATATGGCCTTTCCACTTAAGCCTGGCTGAAGTTTCCTGCCCATGTCTCCCATTTCTCCTACACTATTGTCCTCCTCTCAAAAATGGCTTTCTGTGTTCTCTGTGTTCCCAAGGATACCCACTGTGTGCTGTAGGTCTGGCCAACTTCCTCTGCTCCTCACATTTTTTTCCTTCTGTCACCAAGCTCCAAGAATTACCTCAGCATGAGGAGTGACCAGCCAGGCAATGGTGTGACCATCATCTTTTTAGTGATATTCTGCAGCCTGAAACCCCACACCCATGAAATTAAAGGGTTTCCTACTTCCCTTATAGATGTTTTAGTTTTCTCTTGGAAGGTATTGCTCTTCTTCTACAAATGCTGCAGTAATTCTATAAAACTTCCATTTTGCCAGACAGGATTACCTAATGGATTAAAAAAAACACTATTGTGCTGTATCACTGTGCTAGTAGTGATTGAACAAGCACAAAAATCACACAGTGTAACTTCCAGATGCCAAAATGAAAATCACTTAAGCTTTCTGATTGCTAGGCAAAAAAAAGAAAGAGAAAAAACCCACCAATCTTTCAGCAAGATTCAGCTTCTGGTGGTTGAAGTTCTATCCAGTGTTGTCTGTAGCAGAATCCAACTACAGCTAATCAAGAAAAATAGTTTCTTTATTTGACTGGGTGCTCAGATCCCTAATTTGAGGATTTTTAGCAGTTGTCTGGTTTGCAAGGTGGTCACAGCACACAGGGCTTCTACTCTTGTAGCCTGCACCAAAGAACTGCACTTTTGACTAACTGCACAGATGAAGCTGTTATGCCATCCATGTTTTCCAGCTGGGAGAAAAAACAATCTTAAAATCTATCTGAGATCATTGCAAAGCAGCTGATACCATTCAGAAGACCACGAACATGTGGGTGAAATGCTAAATTTTCAATGCTCTTTAAAGAAAAAAGAAAACAGGAAGATCCTTATGAAAACACTAAGTGGAAGATATTATCTTGCCTGACAAAGGCTTGCACTGCAAGACCACTAAACTAAAGAAACTGAAAATATACCCTTTAGCAAAGAATAAAGTTGAAATCAATCTTAACCGTCTTGTTTGCAAACGGAATCTGATCCTCATATTTCAAAGTAGCTGAAAATGACTCAAGACAAATTCACAAATCCAGTTACTCAACATGAGATAATGGAAATTATGGCTCTATAACTCATAAGGGATGCTTCTCAGAAAATTTCTGGAAAGTGCTGTACAATTATGGATGATGAAACAATGGATTTCTCCAAAAGACAGCTAGTGGTTTTATGTCTGCAGTATGTGGATGACAACAGGAACATTCATACAGAGTTCAACAGATCCTGCTATACTTGTGATGAAATCTCATCCGTAATTAGAATGTTGTGTGTGGATCTAAGGGACATCCAGTGGTATGGATAATGCTGCAAGGGTGCTGTTAAAATGGCAATCTTTGCAAGAGCCTGACTACAGAAGGAAGGACTGTAAGTCATTAACACTGCACAGGAATTTCTCCTTATCTAAACAGACATTTCTGAAAACATCTATCTTTTTTGGAAATTCCCAAAAGGGGTGAAGCATATCAACAAGGATTTGTTGCAGGCATCACCTTGCCTTTGTGTCCTCTGTCCAGCAAGAGGAATAACATTCTGAGAACTTGGCACACATGAAACTTGGGAAGATGTAAAAAGTGCAGTGAAAGATCCTGCATTAATAGCACAGCAGCTCAAATGGGAAAGCCTAATACCCCCTTTGGCACTGAATTAACAGAGTCCTGGCTATGGTAAACAAGCAACCTTTTCACAGCCCTGCACGGCCTGGATGTATTATTAGAAAAGGCCACTTTCTTACACAAAGACATGAAATGCCTTCAGCCATCCAATTGGGATGAAAGTTACAACTTGTTTGTATCCAATGGCTTTTCACCAAGGATTGCTGGAGTGCCCCAACGCAGTTACAGAAAATTAGAAGGGAGTTGTCTAAGTGTATCTGTGCTGAAGTAATGTTTTTATAGCACCCAGTATTCAATCAATTTGAATGCAGAGGCTTAGAAAATGATTCAAGATCTTTAAACTCACATAACAACTCCAAACAAAACAGAAATGCAAAAACGAAAAAGCCTTCAAGTGGCTGATTCTGATTTCAGCTGTAATTGCTTGATTACTCAGAGTCCTCTGCTGCAAGCCAAGTGTAAGCTCACAGCAAGGTGCTTGTAGTCTGTTCAGCAGTACCTAAGCTGCCTCTGCCAAGGCTGGAGTCCAGAACTGCACAACTGCTAATTTTGGTGTTACCAGCTGTCAGTGCTGTAAGCAAGCTCAGTTCTAACACTGTCGTATTAAAAACTGAGCTTCAGTCCAGGCTGAGACACTTCTCCAAGGTTTTGTGGTTTTGAAAATGAGAATTAAACTGATGACCTAGAGCTTACAGGTATTTTGGAAGAACTTGTATCAAGAAATTGGGGCAAATAGGGGTGACTAGAATTTTGGGTTATAATTATAATAATCCCTTTTTCAAAGGATTAAAGACCCCAGAACCTCAACTTATTTGTGCCTCTGGTGGTTCTAGAGCTAAAGCCTTTGAAGTTCACACATACCATGAAAGGGACATTGCTTCAATTCTTATAAAACTTGCAGTTACTAACAGCCTAAATTTTTCACTGAGATGCTCAACTTGGTCTACAGGCCATGTATTACTGTTTTTAGAGCCACAATGACTACTCAGAGCTAAGATCAGAACATCTGTCAAGGCATTTTTTGTTGAAAAATACTGGTCTGGAGTCCCTCATTCCCTGCTCAGCCTGACACCAGAGGAAACCCTGAGAAAGAGCCAGTATTCTAGAAATAAGTGTCCATTACATACCCAGTATTTCTGTCCCTGTTGGACATCTCCCTACACTGATGCCTTGACTCTCTTTGCCAAAACAGAAATGCTTAAGATACACAATGCTTGATCCCTCTGTGTCCCCAAGGAACTACTTCAACATGAACAACTCAAGGAACTGATTTGGGTTCCCTCCTCCCTCTCAGTACAGAAAACAACAAATACAAAAAATCCTCATCAAGTAGTTTGTCAGAAACCTTTGGCTTTATCATCAGAACATATATTTGTATGATTTGCAAGTCTTCCTTCCTTGTAAGAAGTCTGACTTCATAGTTCAGCACAGTTTGATCCAAAGATAGTTGGCATCTTTACAGTGAGTAGATAAGTAATGTTTTCATGCAATGTGACAGTAGTTACTGTGCGTGTAGCAGAGTAAAGCAATTGACTCTCCTGATTTATTACAAATGCTATCAACACAAAATTCACAGTAAGACTTTCATTATACTATGTTTTCTGTATAAACATCTCCATGGGTTTTGTCGATCCATTTTACATCCAAAAAAACGTAACAGCAGGGATGCATAAAATATAAATATGTCTGAGTCTGTATTTTGACTATTTCTAAGAAATATGCTTTAAGCAATTAAAATGATAAATAGAATAGGAAAGGAAGCTACTTCATTGTTTAAATCCAACATTTCATTCTCAAATGATTTCACAAGATCTTTCTCTTCTTCAAATTGTCCTTCCATTTACCTGGATTTTGCCCTGCCCCCAACCCTGGAGGAAATGAACTACAGACAGTTTGGGGGGAGATCAGATTTATGTGTCTTAAACACTATAAAGACTTATTATATATTGCAGACAAAAGTTAGACAGTTCCTGCCAAAAACCCAGTCTATACATCCCTAGCTGCAGACTGAGTTGGTGCCATAACCTACAGTTTGGAATGTGTTTAAATCAGGCATTACCCAGGGTACAGATCAGGTGCTTCCAACCACCCAAAGAAGTGTGCACTGAGTGTAACCGTGTGGATACTGCTGCCTTTACACAGCCACAGTGCAATGGAGAAATTCACATCATCTGGTTTGTGACACCTGACCCATCTGTAAAATCAACCCTCCAGGGCTTTCTGGAAGTGGACCACTCCTCTCCTAAAAGGCATCTTCAATTCAAAAAGCTTCAACTCGAGTCTTCCTCTTACAAGGTCAGATTTAAAGCTGGGCTTTCCAAGGACAAAACTCAGGGCCAGACACAAAACACGTCACTGTATTCATGCACCTGTCCCTGTGTCAGGTGAGGATGAAGACTGAATACCTGGGAAGGAGCAGTCTGCTTGGGCATTTACATGAGCAAACTGGCTGCAGTCCTCTGTCATGTTTGGCTGTCAAGGTGGGAAAATTCAGTCCTCAATGAGACAATGCTTTTGCCTTAATTGTGAAAAACTTTACGCAGCATTCGGGTTAGATTTTCAAATATCACTTCCCTGGATGGCAAGACATGAGACATTCATTAACTGCTGTGTCAAACAAGCAGATGAAAGTTCTATCACTAAGTATTTTTTCCAGTTCTACGGTTCTTTCAACAGCTATAAGCAAACAGTAGCACTCTTGTCCATCAGGAAGAGTCTGTGGACCAGACAGATCCTATTGGCTGGAAATCAAGATAACTCCCATAGAGATTTAAAAAATACTAAATTGACTCTATTCTAAAACCTTAAAGACATTTGTTGGCAAAGAAAGTATACATACTGTGCTTGCATCTGAAAAAAAGATCTTGCAAATGTTTACTTGGCAAAACAGCCATTTCTTCTATTCCCACTTTTACATCAGTATGTCAGCAATAAATTGAAGTATTTATTTGCAAGTTATTATTTTTAAATACAGGTAGGAAGTTGCATGCATGACTGTGGATGCTGATACAATAGTCTTCCAGAAAAGTAGGGCTTCTATAATCACCACAGACTCTACCTTTAGAGTCCTAGGATACCTTGGAGTCACACTCCTTTTTAATTTGGCTTATATATTTACTTGCTTACACATCTGAATGAAATACAAAGATGAGAGCTGGGAATTCCTGTAATTATCAAGAAGTATTAAAAAAAATTACCACTTTCCATACCTTTCCTTCTTTGTGCTGTTTCATCCCTTCTGTGGGCCAAAACTCCATTTAACTCTACCATGAGTTGTAGGAGGGAGAACAAACACTCAGAGGGCCTAACCAGGACATTTCTTTATACTTCAGAGACAAGGACTGAGCTGATAATCTATAGTAGAAGTCCATCAGTAGGGCAGAAAAGCTTCTCTTTATGGTAGGTCAGTAAAGCTCACTCCAGCACAGTATCATTTGTTTACACAGCACGTCTGGTTTAGGATTGTCAGGTTAGTCTTAAAATAATTTCCTGTGATCTTCATGAATGGTCACTGTTTGCTACTCAGATCTCCAGAAACAGGAGTCACAAGAAGAGATCTTGCTATCCATTACTGCAAACAAAACAAAGCAAAACTCTCTTCTGTAGTGGAAGGAACCATACTCAGGCAGTCTAATCTCCTTAGCCCCAAAGGTGTCTGCTGGTGTGATCTTCAACAGCTGTGACCCAGGGCATGGCACTTGGGCCAGAGCCCAGCAGCCCAATCTCTGTGTAAAAATCAGCTTGCAGCATGCACACAGCCAGCAAAGCGTGCCCAACCTAGCAGCACAAACAGCTCTCCTGTCACTGCCTTGTTTAGGCCTAGGTCCAATGACAAAACATTCTGCTAATGAAAACAAAACATGACACTCAATCCTGCCTTCCCACAGGCTCAGAGTGAAACACTGCTTTGCAAAGTAATTATTGCCACCATTTTAGTCATGACAAAATGAGAGTTTGATTCCAAAAACTAATCCCTTGGTTTGAATGAAATTAATCACTCTTGTGTCACTCATGTTCAGAGAGGAGGTTTGTCTTTATTAGGCTGCAATGCTAAATCAGACACTCATTGGAAAAGCTTCCTTATCTATTCCAAAAGCCAAAATTAGCATAGACAGAGCTGGTGCTCTCATACTGGATAATGTGATAGGGCTCATCCTCAGAAACAACTATTACAGAATTACAAACATTTTCTACTTTTAAATTAACATAAGGTGGCAGGAAGGACATTCATCCTCTTTTTGTCAGGCCAACACAGCTGTTCCCTGCTGTCCTCAAACCAAAACCTTTCAGCAAGCAGAGCAGGCAGGACCTCTGGGACCTCCTTGCCAGACCCCCAGGCTTTGCTGAGGAACCCGAGCCCTGGGCTGGAGTGAGTCAGACGGAGTAACTTCTGCAATGCACTTCAGTACTGACCCTCCCAGAGCCTTTATTATTCAAGCTCCCAAATTCCACTGAACACAACTGCTAATATTAAGTGAGACTTCAAGGGAAACACCATCTCCAGAGTTCTCCAGAGACTGCAATGAATCTGCACAGTCTAGGGAAGTATCATGGTAGCTGTGACTTCCTGCCTTTTACAGGTGATGGAAGACAAGAGGCTTAGGAAATCCATCCAGGGCAGGCTGCAGGACGGTGCTCAGATCCTGCTTCCCTCATGTGCACAGTTCTCTCTAGCTACCACTCCCTGTGCCTCAGAACGTACAGAAGAAAGGACAACTTTGTTCTTAAGCAAGTCAGTCTTCATCCCAACTTGTGCAGAAGTGGAACAGAACTGCTGGGGACGGGGATGGGAGCAGCTGGTCTGTATATTCACATAATCAAGATATCCAAATGAAAACATGCGGTGGTAACGGTTGCCATTTCTGCCTGCTAATTTTTCCCCTGTTACTGCGTTCATAACTCAGCCTGCCTGACATGCGTGTGTACATGACAGTTTTGTATTTGCCAGAACACTTACAAATCTTTCTATAGTCAAAGTATCTCCAGGCCCCTACTGAGATGCAGTGCCCTTTGTTTAGATAGCACACACAAGCTTAAAGACAGTTCCTCCCAAAGGAATTTCAAAAAGAAGTGGGTGAGGGAGGGAAAGAGGAGAACTGAGGCACTGGGAGTTCAAGTAACGTGTTCGCAGTTGAACAGCAAGCCTGGAGAGAGCTGGGAATTAAAGCCAGACCTCCCAGGGCCCAGCCCAGTGCATTAACCACTAGACCCTCTTTCGTGAAAGCCTACTCCCACTTTCAACTGCATAGGAAATTGGAGCATTGAACTAATACTTGGCACCAAGCATCAATACTGATGGATCACTTAATTTCCCAATACCTCAAATCATCACTACGCACATCGTGGTCTCTTGCTCCACAGTATATACAATATATAGTCTATTTTCACAAAGCCACAAGTAATTGTTGCTTCATCTGTTAAAGAGTATTTTGGCTGAATAGAGGTTTTTTGTTTTGTTTTTGTTTGGAAATCCTGCCAAGAAACCCTCTTTGGTGGATAGTAACACATTTAGGGACTTGTTACATTACAAGTTAAAAGGAAAACTTGATTAAAAATTATATCAAACAGAATGGAGTTGGCTGAAGAATCAGAGCATCAAAGAATGGGAATCTTTCCCAGTAAGGCCAAAGTTACTGCCCAGGGTCCATGGCAAACAATGGAAGTATTCATCAGAAGTAGTGCACCTTCCCCAGTGAATGTTTGTGAGAACGTAGAAAAGCAGAGCTGGCCCTGGCATCAACAGGCAAACTCTTAGAAAAAATTGCAGTCGAGAGTCAGTCACAGTGGCCACAATGCATTTCAAATTTCAGCTGTCCTTCATAAAATCAGGCAGATCATGTTTCCTGAACAACTCAGAGTCAGCTCACAGGCTTCCAGGGCAGCACTTGCAGAAGGCAGTGCCTGAGGGTTTCACATATATCCATGTATACACACACAGACATCCCTAATGCAGATTTCTGAGGCTTTCAGGAGACCTGCACACATCCCACGTGCTGCCAACGTGAGCCAAAGCCCACAAACCCCAGCAGCTCTAGGAAGGAGTACACACTGTGCCATTGCTGGAGGAGTAGACAGCAGCTTATCACAACTGCCCTGGGGATCTCACTATTGGAGAGGGTCTTCCATCTTGTTGCTGTCTTTGTAAAAACAAGGGAATGATTTGGATTTCATACACAAGAATCTCTTGGATTGGAAGATGCCCTTGGTTTAAAACAGAATCCAAGCCAGGTGTAGGTAACATCAGCAGCTCCCAGCATCAAGCTGCAGCAGCTCCATCACCTCAGCAATGCAGCCAGCTCCTTTCACACTGTGGTTTAACCACAGATGTAAAAATACTACTCAGTGGGGATGAATTCAACAAGGAAAGCGAAGAAACACAACCACCATTTTGTGAATTTAAAGGAAGGCACAACACTTCTGCAGGCACTGCTGCAAGTGTGTCTGTTACCTGTGGGTAAGAAAGCCATTCCCAGTCATCAGAAGAGCTGAGCCCATGTCAGACAGAGCTGATCAGATGGTGAAATACTGTGCCCTCTTCCTAGCTGGAAACCTCTGTGAAAGGACCCTGCATCACACCAAGAAGCTGCTCTTGGAACTCAAGCAAAGGATCAAGACTGAGACATTCTAGGAAAAAAATCTGCTGGTCTGCTTCAGAGGGAAAGATGTTCTGAGTCTGTGCAAAAATGCAATTGATTATTGTACAGATCTGTGCAGATTGCTGTGTGCAGTGGATTATTGTACAGATCCGTGCAGATTGTTGTGTGCAGTGGATTATTGTACAAATCTGTGAACCCTTCCACGTGGATCCATGCAAGGCTGAGCTGCTCTGCTGCCATTACCAACGTGCTCTGTGCATTACAGATGTGTCTCAGATTTGCTCATCTGTCCATGTGGTCAGATCACCACAGCTCAACAGCTGAGCCATTCTGGCTGCTCATGGAAGAAGCATTTTTAGCCTGAAGCAGGTGTGAGATCATTCCTCCAAATATTTTTGCCATGGTGAGCCAAACTCAGTTATATTGTCTTTCCTTTCCCACAGGCCAAGAACACAGCAGGGGACAGTCATCACAGTGTAGCTGGCACATGAGAATTTTGATTTTGAAAAATGAACAATAGTTAGAAAAGCAGAAGACATTGTCCGCTGTCTCTGCAAAAAAAGAAAATAAACCCCAAACCTGTCTAAAACCCAAACTTGTACATTAAACAGGGGGGTCAAATAATGTCACAATTTTAACCTGTGGCTGAAAAAAAAAGAAAAGTCAAAAAACCAAGAACACCTTTTGTGACCAAGCCCAGGACATTTTACAGAAATCCCAAGGCAACATGAAAAAGAGCAAACAACAAACTGTGAGCACCAGCTGCTGCCAGTGGCTCAGCTCAATGAAAACTGTGGCTGTATATGTGAACACTTCTTCAGTGAAAGAAAGATCAGGACACTTCTTCACAGCTCTAATGGAAGAAAACACAGATTTATACATCTGTAACAGCTGAACAGCCACTGGTTTAGTTTCAGCTCTCCATTTTTTCTTTTTTTTTTTTTTTCCACACTAAGCTGATTTTTATAGCGATTGAATAATTTTCCTAGCCTTCACTGCATGCTGCAAACATCGGTGCTACAGCATGGACATTTTGACTTTAATAAAACTAGAAGCAGCTAATGGTTAACAATAAAAATAATATTTTTTCTTCAAGCAATTAAATTGTAATATAGGGCTCTCTAATTCCTTCCTGTCTGGTCCCATGGGCCTAAGAATAAGGCAACACAAGAAATAAATAATGTGTTGCTGTTACACTACTTCAACCAAGTCTTAAAGTCTCTACAGGAGAAATATTGTCTCCCTCATTAATTCTGAAATCCCTTTTATGGTTTCATATATCAAGTTACCTTTCTGCTAACCTTTTATTTATCCGCTGGTTTACTGCTTTATATTTCCAATTCAGCATTATTTTAATGAGTAATTTGGCTTTGATAAGTCTATGACACATCACAGACAAATCCATGTTACATTTAGCCCAGCAAACACTTCAAAATAAGCAGGCACCCAACATTCAAAGAGCATGCAACATTTTGCAATCACACCTTAGTTAGTTCATTCGTTTGTTTTTATATATTCCCTTCCAAATGCAAGTAACTTCCCAGCTCACTTTAACAAGGAAGTACGAGCAGCAGACAAGAAAGGGATTATGTTAGGAGGGAGGGGTCAATAAGCCTTTAAACATAAGTATTATAGTATCACAGTCTGATTTCTATATCAGACCCTGAATAACCTACACTGAATGAAAGAAACAGCCTCAGACCTGCAACTTCAACATAATCTGGAACTGCACTTAATCTATTACTGGGGAAGCTGTAAAGGATCAAGGCAAGATCAGTCCTTCAGTGCTGGGTGCTGTATCAACAGATGGAGCCCTCTTCTAAATGTTTTAATGCATATAATGGATGGGAGCTACTTTCAGGTATCAGAAGGCTCTAGGGGCAAAACAGCTACTCAAGTCTACAAAGTAATTTATAAGCATCTGCAAGACTGAATAATGTAGAGAGAACAAATAATGTACAGAGAACAAAAGGGAAACCTCAAAACATGCAACCATCACAAGAGGCTTTGCACAGGCAAGAGAAAGAATCTGTACCTTGAGGTGAAATCAAAAAGGGACTTAAGAAGGTAAGATGGGAAAAGCTTCAAAGTATCTGCTGGGATAAAAGGGAAAAAGAGAAAACTTCCAGTTCAACAGAGTGTTCTTTTCTGGTTTTTCAGAGCTAATTCATTTAGCATTAGCTCAGAAACTGTAACCCCACACTGAACCCAAAGCCAGCACAGGCTGGGGTTCTGCTTTCCCCACACCACCCTCCAGAGCTCCTCTACCAGCCACCACAGGCTGTCCCTGCTGAGCTGGGTTTGTCCTGGGCAGGAGGCACCTGATCTCACTTACTGTCCCCACCAGGGACACGCACTGCAATGAGAAATGGCCCTCTCATGCCAGCTGTGCTGCAGATCTCCTGCATCATGTAACCCTGATGTTACAGAACCCGCATCGTGAACACGCACAGAATGTACCACTGCTCTTCCAAAACAGGGCACATCAGTTATACAGAAGTATTAACTCCCCAATACTGTAGAAAGATCATTATTCCCATCCCATTTTGACCTGGGATAAAAGGGGTTTGGCTCAGTTTCTTTTCTTTAACCTGACACATTACCTTTGCTGGAGCATGTGAAAACCACACACTTGTGAAAGCATAAACAGCACTGAGTAGAAAAGAGTCTACATTCTCATTTCAAAGAAACTGCATTGGGGTACAGATCCTAAGGCACCAATTTAAGAAAAAATGAAGTTTTTCAGTGTTGGCAGATGTTTAAAGTACATGCCTGAAGTGAGTGTATGCTAACCAGCTTAGCTTTGCTGCAGACCTCCTCTGTCTGCTAAGACTCCCTGGTATTTCACAATGACACACGTGCCCTGACACCCACACACCACTACCATCTTCAGTAATAATGATGTGTGCCCTGGAAATACCAGTTATTGTAGCTCTAAGCCCTGCACTTTATGAGCTTTGAGTAATTCTTAGCATTCAAAAACCTCATTCCAAAGGAGAAGAATAACAAAGCTTAAAAAGAAAAAAAAAAGAAATTACGGGTAGCAGTTGGCATGAACACAACTGGGAACCAGAATTTTCTTTCTCCCTGCACATAGCTTTATTTGCATCTACAGGCTGCTGCATTCAAGAGCTTCACCAGTTCCACAGTAAGTGAAATTCTACTTCTGATCACTCTTCCAGAACACCAAGCTCTAACAACCTCTGAGTTGCAATAATTAGTTATATGGACCACATATTCTCCCCCCAGTCAAGAGGCACTGTAGAAAAGCAGGTATCACCAGCCTGATTCTGCAAGCAGCAAGCCCAAGGCCCTGAGGGGGTTTCTGGCTCATTGGAGATTCTAATGATGAGCCAAGGCAAAGCCCCAAACTCAGATCTGACCCATGGCCACATCACCAGACTTCAGCACTGAGAGAGACGTCACTCAGCTGGGTTATGCACCACACACTCATAACAAACCTTACTGCACTAGGAGGCAAAACCTGTCCCCTTTGTTGGCAAAATGCAAATGTTGAATAAAGGATTCCAAATTTAAACAGTGCCTGTGAGACGCTCCCAGGAATGTCCCTGATCTGCAGCTGAGAGAGGCAGTGATGCTGTAACTGGCTGCAGGTCTTATACACTCAGTCAGGCTACAACATGTAAATGATTTAACCCTTACCCAACCCCAAATCCCAATCAAATATATCTCAAGCACTTCACAGGCAGGTCTGCAAGTCCAGCTAAAAACACACCTCTAAGTCAAAAACACTACTCAAGTGCACAAGGACAGTGTGCTAGAGTATGAGACTTGTCTTTCAGGAACTGAAATAACTGATTTCCAGTGTTTTCTAAAATGCAGAGAAGCACTGGAAATTATTAAATGTAAGGATATCTCATATCACTGAATTATGTCTCCATTTATACAGCATCAGGTTCACCAACTTATTTTCATTTAAAAAAACAACAATACTCATTTTTTGTCTTCCTTCCCTCTGCTTCTCAGTTACAAGCATTTGCTTAGGAATGCAGAGAAGACATTAAAAATATAATGAAGCTGTTTTTAAGAGAGAATTATTTGCTGCTGCTTTTCAAAGTTGGTATGGTTGCAATCCCATGTAGGACATGTCTCTATCTTTGAGTCACAAAAAAAGGTTGTTCATACTATGCATAAAATATATTTAGCTCATATCAATATGTAAGTATATAGGCATAAGTACTACAGCTCACATTGAACTGTTTAGATAAAACATTTGTCAGAAAGGACAATGTCTTACACCACACAGAGCTGAACAGAATTGTTTCTGTTTCATGGAGTGTTTATTCCATTCCATGAAACTATTATTTCTCTTGTTCTCAGCTGGGGCTGAGAGTGGTATCACTGTCACCATGAAAACTCTATCTACAAAATGCTCTGTAAAAGCCCAAGTTATAATATCAGGGTTTAATCAGCCCTAACTCCACTAGTTTAATGAGGAACAATTGTGTAAGTGGGAAAATGATTTATCTTGGGACTGTGAAGCAGATAATTTTGGTTAAATTTTTCCAGATGGCTTCAAACCCTGAAAACTAGCCAAACCCTTTACCTACCTACTTAAAGAGCTTGGATGCCTTCCCTGGCTGATTCATAAAAAGAACATGTTGCATATAATCTATATGGCATGACACCCCCATTCTTGGCCACCAGCACAGGGATATAATTAATCAGTATTAGCTGATACGTGTTTTTCTTTCCATTTATATCAGAAATGCAGATTAAACACAAACTTCTTTGGATATGACATTCTCCCAGTGAGCTCTGATGGCGGGAAATGGGAATCTGCTGCCTCCCAGCAGCACCAGAGCTGTCTTTACAAAGCAGCACTACAGCCAACAAGTCATCCTTGCTTCTCAAGCACTGGGCAGGGAGATCCTGATGCATGATTTGGCCATTACAGGCATCTCCTAAAGGCCTCCTGCCTGGTCTGTTCAGCTGCCTTCAGCAATGCCCCAGCACCACCAGTCTGCATCCTCCACAGCAAGAACATGCAGAAAACACAAACTAGCAGTAAGCAAAAATAAAGGCACAGAAAAATCTACAAGTTAAAAGGAACAACCATGGCAAAGCATGGCAGGAGGGAGACAAGCTGGGAGAACTCAGCAAGAACCTATTCAGTATGAAGCATGTTGAGAGGGAAGTTTTAACTTCAGGGCTTCCTCCCTGGTGGCCTGGTACCAATGGTTTGACTCCAAGGGTAATTCTTTTATCATACATAACATCATTAATAGTGCAACTAATTTTCCTAGTGAAGCAATTACCTGTTGGAGCCAAAGGAATTCAGTTTTCCTTCAATTTACACTGACTTAGAAAAAGCGAAGGGGTGGATTTCTGGATCCAGTCCTATCACTAGCACACCACCATGAAACTTTGAATGGGTTTTGCTGAGAGGAGAGAAGTGAAATTTAGCAAACAAGACATAGATTGAACATCAAGGAGAGGGCTGTGAAAGACAGCTGAGCATGAGGACAGAAGGGACACAGAATCTCTGTTCTTGATGGTGTGTAAGAACAGACTTGGCAAAGAACTACCAAAAATGGTGTGGTAAGCATTGATCCTTGTGGGAAAAGAATCATAGAAACATACAAGGCCTTGGGCTGGAAGGGACCTTGGGCAGGGACACCTTCCACTGTGCCAGGTTGCTCCAAGCCCAGTCCAGCCTGGCATTGGGCACTTCCAGGGATGGTGCAGCCGCAGCTTCTCTGGGAACCTGTGCCAGGGCCTCACCACCCTCACAGGGAAGGATTTCTTCCTAATCTCTGTGATCTCCTAGTGATGGTCATCACCCCAGCCACTTTCACTGGTGACTAGAAGTGCTGTTTTTCCAGGAGAACCTGAACCAGCTTAGAGGGCGGAGCTGTGATGCCCTTACAAAGCTTAGGGGGTATGATTACCAGCATAAGAAAAACACAATAAATACCCTTGTTCTACCTGCCCTTCCCATTCAGTATCCATTTTACCACTTGAAGATTCCATCTTTCTAAATGTGATCAATTTTTCCACTTTTTATAGGACTGAGAGCTAAGCTGCTTCTTTTTCCCAAAATCACGCTTTCCCCCTCCCTTCTCTTTCTTTTATTTGCACAAACATTCTGCATCTTTGATCTGTATCAATTCTCAACAAAATTACTCCCCTTCTTTTCAGCCTCAAAACACTTTTTTTTAAGTCTCTGATCTATTACTCAATCCATCTTTGAAGCTTTTTAAATTCTGCTAAATCTTTTAGGAGGCAAAATACTAATGTAACAACATAATATTACTTCCAGGGCTATTTTCTATTCTCTTCTTTTTATTCTCTAACATCTGTTGTTTTGGCTTACACCATATGCATGGGGAAGGAGGGCTGAAATCTCTATAGGGAAACAACTGCATTATGAAGATTTTCACTTCCTAATGGGAGAGAATGCTTACTCTAAAATCTCAGGTAGGTAGGGGTGTTTTAGTGAGCAAGCTGGGGAAAACAAAAATTAAAAAAAAAAAAAGGAAGAAGAAAAAACATAATTATCATGGATTTGTGGAAAGCAGAAGTGCACTTTAACAAACAGCTTTTCAAACACAACTCTGATGATATGAGATGCAAGGTCATGCCTTAACTCAAATTAAGTCACCCAACACTTCATAAAAGCACTTCCATTCACAGAAAACTGTATTTCTCATACAGTTTTCTTATTTTGCAAGTATTTTTAGTTTCTGCCCTGACAATTCCAAACAAAAGCAAACCATAAATGTGCTTATAATTTGCATTCATTCCCTGTGGAAGATATTAAAGCAATTTACTCATTGAAATACTTGAATCCTATCACTTGAACACATTTTACCATACCTCATCTAGCAAAGATAATGCTTTCAGATGAGAAGTGAAGAGCTATTAATTTGGCACAAGTCTTTCAGTTACAAGAAGGAGGTTACAAGCAGGAGGTAAATACTGCACCACAGTATGAAATTACTGAGCTGTAATAAAAACTTATAGAACTTGATTTTGTCTTGTATTTGCAGTCAACATCACTTCTGCAAATCGAAGCTTTGAGTTCTTAAAGTTATCAGCTATCTTCTCTTGCAGCAGTTTTTCTGTTCCAGACAAAATGCAGCTTTAAGGATCCAGGTTAGCACAAATTCAGCCACAGAAGGTTAAAACTCAGCACTGAAAATGCTGCACCAAGCCAGAGTATGTCCTCAGATCCATCTGTGCAGCTCAAATCAGGAAACATCCAGGTTTGCACCTGTGTAACTGAAAGTAGAATGCAGGTATCTGCTTTCCCTTTAGTTTGTAAGCCACAGAAACAAACTCAATATGTTGCCACTTGCTACATTTACGAAAATCCTCCAGTTCCTCTCCACAGGAAATACTTAGAGGATACTCTTAAGCTGACATGCAAAATACTACTCGGGGTGATTCCCTACTAACCTGTTACTCAGAACTCTGTGCAAAGCCCCAGGAATCAAGGTGGGGACATCTGACTGCTGCTGATTCACCCCATTTGCACCCATCTAAGCAGGATTTAGAGCACGTTTACAGAGCAGTTTTTAGCAGTGGCACAGGCTGCTCACACAAATCTGACTGGGAATCCTGAAGAATACAGAACGCACATAGGGCCAACATTACAAGCAGAAGGCCACAAATGGTCACAAGTTCTTATGCAGAACTGAATAAATTCACTCAAAAGACCAAAAATACAAGGTGGCCAGTGGCTTACAAATGGAGGAAAAAAAAAAACCTCAAACTTTCCAAAGAGCCAGAGCTTATTAATCTTTTTCTGTTCAGCTTCTAAAGTTTTATAACCACATATCTCACTTATAAATACTCAGGCTAAGACCAATATGTCTTGTTCCGTGTAAACTCCCCAATCAATGCTGCCTCCTTTTCTATTAATCCACCCTTTAAAATACGTTCTTTTATCAGGTTTTAATGTCTAACATGATTTAATCAAGAACACATGCCTCATAAATATCATCTGTCATGTTCCATTAGTTTCATGTGGAAAAGTACAAGTCAATAAACAAAGGTTGTGCCATAAATCTGCCTTGAACACATTATACCTCAAATAAGAAAATAAAAACATGTGTGTCCTTTGACCTGGATATTCTTAAAATGGAACTTCAGGTATTGTCTTATGCATTTAAAAACGTCTAAAGCATTCACAATTAATTGCGTACCTAAGCAATTTCAATTTACATAATGTTGATCTGGAGATGGTGATTAAATAAGCACGATGCCTTTAAGGCACCTGTTAAATAACATCACTGCCTCTGGGTTAAAACTGATATCCCGCCCTGCACAATGAAAACCAGGCCCCTCCACCATGCAACCGTGCAATAAAACCCCCTCGTAACTCTGAGCAGCCACTGGCTTCAGTTATTAATAGAGAGAGGGGAAGAAAGGAAAAGAAAAAAAGCAGCACCTTCTCCTGTGCACTGCATGGAAATGTGGCTGCTGGAAGCAGCAGCAGGGCCAAAGGATTCCTGGGAGCTCTCCCAGCCCCTCCACTCCAGCCTTGGTGGGCACCAGTTTGTCACCAGTTCTCCAGCTGTCCATGCACACAAATAACATAAGGTACAAAGTTTTGGTATTTACAGTAATGATCAGATGTGATGCTTGGGTCATCTGGGAATTTTTACTTAGGGAAATTCCCAGCCTTTCCAGAGTTGCAGGCAGCAGTCAGTGCTTTCAATCCCTTCTGCTCTTCAAGGCACACAGCAGCTTGTGGCTTTTGGTGTTTTCCACTACTGATCTCAGTTTGTTGCAGGCTTTGTGTGTGGCATGGGACAGATGCTCCCAGCACTGAGCACCAACTGCCTGCAATAGCCACAAACTGGATTTGACCCTCCACAGAGACAAATGCTCCTTCCCATCTTGCTCCTAGTTCCTGGTGGGCTTTGCCTTGGACACCCTCCCTGCCCAGCCTTCTGTACTCCAGCAGCACAAACAAGGGCCAGAGACTTCAGTGGGGTCCCTTATCCATGCCCCAGCACCTTTCTCTGCAGCCCCCACGGAGTCCTAGGGGACTCACTCAAATGTAGCTCTGCCAGAAGCAATCATCTTCTCCTGAGGTCCCACTGACTTCTCTAGGATCTGGAATATGGTGGACAGTTCTGATTCCTGTCTAAAACCAGGGAAACTGGATGGACAACAGCTCTAGAGGCCTTGGGACAGGAAGTCAAATGTTTTCCTCTCAAGCACTGTGAAATCTGAGAAACAAGTTCAAAACTCAAGAGATCAATTTTGAAGCTTTACAAAGAAAATAAAGAAAATAAAGAATATCTAGGTCTTTTTCTTTAATGACTACTTTGATCACTCACGCACTTACATCCTGCAAGTCCCATTTACCTCTTTGGGCAGATGGGCCTACACTCATGTCCAAAGCAGTTCTGAGTCTGTGAATGCAAGGAAGAGGCTGACAGTGGGGATTCCAGGAACTTCCTGGCTCTCCATCACTCAGCTACCCACATTTTCAGAACTGTGGGCCCATACTGAAAGCGCCAGTTGCACAGTGCCACAAGAGTGAGACAGCACCCAGAGCAGGGATCCCCATCACAGCACCCTGGTGCAGAGCAGCCCTTCACAAGCCAAGGTTTAGAGCACCAGCCCAAATGGCTGGGCAGTGACTCAGCCCTCAGCAGCATTTCACAGGGCACTCTGGAGCACACAAAGTATTTTAAGTGAGACGACGCTTGGTGTTCTCAGTGCCAGACACAGAACCAGTGTATGGCAGGCAGTTCCCAAGTGCTTACTCTCAGGCTACATCTAACCTGGCTGAACACCAAGGCCCTTTGCTGGCAAAGGAACAAGTCTCTTCCAAAAACCTACTCTAATTACGGCTGCTCTCAGGGCCCTTATAAACATCAAGTCCCACTTCCCAGCTCTTGTGTTTCCTTTTTCTTCAGTAACAGGATTTTTAAAAGAAAGGCAGTTTTCTGGGTCAGAAGACTCTAGGAGTCTACACATTGCAACAGTTTGATAGGAAAGTCATAATACTTTCAATTCCCTGAGATCTTTTATCTTGCACATCTCACGCAGACTCCAATGGTATCACCTGGCAAGGAGCCAGAGGAGCTCTGCTACTAAACCAGCAAGATAAGATCAGTGCTGAGTGGAGGAAACGCCAACAAAAATCTCCCACTTTTCCCTGGATTTTCACTCAAACAAATGAGTATGTCACTCCAGTTCCCCACTCAACAAAGCTGCAGTGCCTGAAGGTTGGCCCCATCCTCCCTCAGCAACAATTAATGAAAGTGCAGTGCATTTTCTCTGACTCACTCTCCCACCCCACTGCTCATCTAGTAGGCCTCAACTCCTTGGTGGAACAATAGATTATCACATGGCACAGCTTTCTAGGCAGCTGTCTGCATCACGTGCTGCAACTCACAACAGAAGAATTCAAAATTAAAACTACAGCACCACTCACGGAAGATGCCTTAAAAGGAGACCCACAGAAAGCAAGAACTGTGTAACAGTCAATGCCAGAAGACCAAGCACCAGATCCAGAGAATTGTTTAGGCACTGAATTTCCACAGATGTCAACAGGAGTTAGGTGCTTGCATACCTCTCAGCATCACGCCTTTAGTAAAGCAAATTGTAAGGCTTGATTTTCCAGTAGTTCTACAATTCCTACAAATTGTTCTTCACCTCCTTTGAGGGGCAAGTCCTTCAAAGGAGTGTCTAGAAGAGTCATCACACATTTGTCTTTCCTGCAAAGTAACCACTTCTCAAGTTCTCAAAGGAAACAGGCTGGACCTGATAAATGCATGAAAATAAAAAACGAAACATCACCTTTTATGACACTGTTAAGGTGCTTGCCTTCCTATGAGCCATTTAATTCCACGAATCTCTGAAGCAGGATCCTGTCTCTACTTACAGCTTATAGAGTGGCAAAGAAGCATCTGACAGGTATTGCATTGTAGAATACCTGAGAGACATTAGCTGCTCCTTAAAACTAATAGATCGTTTTCAATTAACACAGGCACCATTGAATTTCCCTGGTTCTTAAAACAACATAAAACAAAAGCTCCAAGCAAATCCAAAAAGGCTACCACATTAACCAAAAAACTGACAGGGTTCTGCAACTGAAAATCTATGAAGAAACTGAACTTAGCACCAAAAGGCAATCACTCGCTTCATTCAGAAATATAAATCAAAGATACCACCCAAAGGAAAGGGGAAGGAAAGAAAGGCTCTTGTGATGACAGTTCAGATTGAAATTAATTTGCCCACTTGCAGAAATTCAGAAAGCGTTTGCTCTTGATTTTTCATCTCCACCACATGGCAGCTGCTTTCTCCCAGGGCACACACTGACACTGTTGTGGGCTGTAGGAGCAAGACAGCCAGCACTGGGAATAGACAGGTCCCGTGGTGGCACAGCAAGGAACAGGCACAGCAGCCACTCCACGGGGTGTGCAGAGCCCCAGGTACACAGACAGACAGACAGACCGACCTGTGTCTGGCCCAGGGACTGACAGAGGGGAAGGTGTCACAAATATAAATCTCAGGCCAGGGAGCCAAAGAACTCAGCTGAATTTTAGTCACATTGGTATCTCTCAGTTTCCCTTGGCTGCCTGGATCAACTGTAGCCCCAAGTTGTAAAACCTGCCCACAGCTGCTCTGCTCACCCCCAACCTGATGTTTCACACTGTGACTTTATGCAGGCTTGTTTGGATCTAACAAGGTCCTTATTTTTCTACAATGCAGGAAATAAGGAAACCAGCCATCAATTATTAGAAGCGCAGCAGATCTGAGCTGCGTGGCTGTAAAACAGATTTTTCTTTAATGAAACTGAGCTGGCATTTGCCAGAAATAACAAGTGCCCAAGACCAAAATGTAAATCAAAACTAAAGGAGAGTTTTCAAAACTTTGAATCATTGGTAGCAACAGACAAGCTCAGAAGGAGGTTGGTATGATTTTGGAATGTCTTAAAAATGTGTGACTAATATGACTTCTAAAGACATTATTTGTGAGCTAGTATTTCAGTCTCCCCACAGAAAGAAAACATCATGACCAGAGAGGGCCAAAATGTTTGCTGTAATAACTGTGTTAGTATGTCACTATAGCTGGGCTAGGAAGGAGGTTGAACCTCTGTTTTCATTTCACAGAAAACAAAGAAAGGGAAGATGTTAATGTTGAAAATCATCAGTGCCTGGCAAGAGGCTATCACAGCCCTTATCCTTTCCCCACGTGTCCAGGTTTTAAACCCAGCACTTGGTTTTAGCTGGTCTCAGCCCAGGCCCTGAGAGACAGCAGGTTCCATCACCCATCTCTGAACAGACCTGTCTAGTCCAGGAGGAGTGGTGCTGTTTGCTGAAGTGACAAACATTACAAGAGAAAAGAAAGGATGGGTTTGGAGGAAACGTTAGTTGCTAGTGATTCCCTTGCCATAACTACTGTCCAAATTGTGTGACTGTGGCAATGCTCCTCCTTTGCTGTCTGTCCCCTGCTCTCTGTCACAGAACCCAGAATGAGGGCATAAATTTGGCTCATCTGGATGCCAGGCCCATGGACTGCAATGCAGGAGGCACATGAAGGAACTGCAGCACCAGGTCTGGAAGAAGGAGATGGCCTGGGATCCAGTCTTTACAGATTGCAAGTGGAAGCCCTTGGCAGGGTCCAGCTTGTCCATCTAGTGATTCTGCCACTGAATGCAATTGTCTGTGGTTGATATTAATAATTTCTTCCACAGAAACATTCAGTGTCTCTCAATACCAGAAGGTTTATCCTTCACTAAACTGTGCCAGGTTTGATTACCCTTGCAGTCAAAAGCTCATCTTCCTTCTTGTTTTATCCTTCTCAGTTTCCAGCCATGGGATACCATTCTGCACTCAAAAGAACCCTCGGGTATCACTTATTTTCTCCTCCACTGCATCTCTGGAACAGAGCAGATTCCCTGTAAGCTTCCATTAGTCCATGGGTACCACACATAGGTCAGGATCTTCCAGTTCTTCTCCAAGTCCTTTGATTTTTCAAAGCCATTTAAGAAAGTCTGAGCATTAACCTATCTTCCTGCAATCAGAGTGATAATTTACAGAAGAATTACATCTCTTCCCTAAGCTTTTTAATAATGCATCATATCACCTCATACCCTATTAGAAGTGTTATTTTCTCATACCAGTTAGATGTGACATGCCAATCCTTTTCAGTGTAATTGCTTTCCAGAACGTGCACCTATAAAAACAGTTTATATCTTCCATGCCAAGGTACTGCCTCAATTGCATGGTACAAAAAAATACCTGCTGTAAGGTTCCTCATGACTGCTCAAGAAATCCACGTCAAATGCCAGTCACTTCCTGATTTTTATTAAATAAAAACCTTCCCTTAAACTGAAGGAACAAACTTTACTGGTAGTGGCTTTCTATATTTTGTTAGGATTTCAGCAGAAACTATTCAATATCACTGGAAACAAAACCCAAACTTTCAGAGCTGTATACAAAACACTTGCACTGTACAAAATATTTATATCTGGTGTGCATCTCAATTTCTATAGAAGACAGTTTCTGTTCCTTTCAAAAGGCAACAATATTGTTTCCTATACCACTATTTTTCTGCCATCAACACTGAATCTAACAATTGAAAATGCATCCCAGAAGTCTTATCTACCGACACATTTACCTCTGCCAGCCTCAATCTCTTGTTATAAAACAAGAACTAATTTGATGAACTTTTTAAAACCACAGCTTCCTTCAGCTGCTCTGTTAATGCAAATTTCTGCCACATTCCATCCCCAGATATGAACAGTCTAAACTCCACCTGGACCATGAGGATGTAGATACAACCAACAACTCAAGGTCAATAGTGCTGCAGGCCTTCAGTTAATTTTTGTATTTGGAAAACAGGATGCACTGCAAATGAATAATAATTCAATGTGAGCCTAATTCAGTATCAATAAGGCTATTTCCTTCTCCAGAACAATGGCTGGCATTTTCTATCCCCAACAGGCAATCATTTGTTAGCAATGGCATGTCCCCAGAATGCCACAGAACATTTCACAACTGCTTTGCACATAAAATCAATCATTTTCCATGCCCAGTTGTCCCACCACTGGCTCTCCCAACTGGTGTTCTTCGAGCCCTTCACTCAGCCTGGTTTTTATTGCATGCCTTCTCAGTGTTTTCTTGACAAACAAATGAGTGGCCAGAAACACCCATGTTAGACAAGGAGGGATTTGAACTTTGCTCAGCAAGTCAAAGAGGACAGAAGCCTGGACTATTACAGCTTGAGAGACCTCTTCTAACTCTCTAGTGCCTAAGCAGTTGAGTGTAGGAATTAAAAATGTCACAGGAAAGACAGCTGGGCCCAAAGAATTACATTCCACAGTAGGATTTCCACCCAGCCTGTCTTTAAAAACTCCAGTGATAAACAACTTATGCCATCCTTGGGCACTGTATGTCAGAAAATTAGTACACTCCTAGAAGGTATCTTTCCTACTGTCAAGCCCACATAATCCCTGTGGAAGAATAAACCAATCCAGAAGACACAGAAGTGCTGAAGATCAGATTCATTTTACAAAATATTTCATTTCCAACAAAGAAAACCTACAGCCACGCTCAGCTCAGAAAGGATGCAAGAGGAGATTTCCTTCTGGAGCAGCAGAACAGGAGCAGTGCCTCTGACACACAAACTGTAACTCTGATCTACAAATCACTCGGTGTAGAAGCTCCTTCCCATATATAACATATTCTGAATCAGGGCTGCTCATCAAACTAGCAAAGGTTGCAATCAGCAGCCTTCACATTGGAACCTGTATTCAATCTCCCAGATTGTTTTCTTTAGTGGCAGTTAGTGTCATAATTCATTTTTATCTAAATGCTAGCTGGCTATGAGGCTGTTTTTCACCAAGTTTTCTCTCAAGTCTTATTACCCAGGATCCAAAATGACCTCCCTGTCTCTTCAGTGTGACTGCTTGCTGCAGAAACATCTACCCCATGCATAAAACTTCTTTATCACCTCTGATATTTACTGTTCTTAATTTCCAAATCTTCCAGCAACTTCTCCAGCAGCTAATAAAAAATCTTTTGTTGGCATCAACGCTAGCCCTTAGCAAGGAAAGTTCCCCAAGCAGGTTAGTCTCATTTTGAGAAACTCAACCTGGGTACCACTGAGGCTGCAAGTCTCTGCAAAACACCAGTGTTTTCATTCTAACCTGTCAAATAAACTGCACTTGTAGCCAATGCTATCAGACTTTTCAGCTCAAAAGACTGCTGATGATTAATCATCTCAGTGGTCTGCTCTCACCTTCTAGGTTTGGGTCCCTTTACATTACCTTTCTATGACTAATCTTGCAGAACACAGCCACTTGTAAAAGCATCTATAGAACTGGCAAACATAAAGGCAACAGGTATAAAATTGCATTTTGACAAAGCAGTTTGAGTACTTATGCCAGCAATCTCTGCCTAATAGCTTCTGACAGGATGCAGTATAAGAGAAAGGAGATCTCATATGAATAATGATTCCAATAAAAGCCAGCCAAATCACCCTGACAGATTTCAAGTATTTACACATTCAGCAGACCAAAAGCTATCTACACCAATTGCCATGCTTCCACTCATTTAGCCCACAATTCAAGTAAGTTACAACCCTTTATATATAAATTTAAAAATAAACTAACAGCACAGTGGCTCTGTAAGGAGGCAAGAGAGTAGAAAGAAAAGGTCACTAAGACTCAAGGGCAGGGAAAGAGCAAGTGGGCTCTAGGAGTAAATATCCCCTTAAATTTCCTGTATATCCATCCAAATCAGGGAGATGCTGAAATGCATCAGGATCTTTGTTCTGTAAGAACCATCACTGTCTGTAGCTTATCCCCACAAAACTAGGAAGTCAGCAAACCTTGAATAGCTCAAGAACTCAAAGAAAAGGAATAAAAGCAGATTTGTGGTAAGGTGGCAGGAGGAAAAATAAGAAGCAAACTGTTCAGATTAAAAGCGTGATATGTCTTTTTCTTTTGCCAAGTGAACTGAGTCCATCCTTGGAGGACAATTTTTTATGCATAAGCCCTGCAGAGCTCAAGTCTGCCTCCTTTTTATCTACTCTTGGATTTAAAATGGCATCACTTCAGATTTGCACCAGAGCTAGGGACAATGAGATCAGGCCAGCTCAGTTTCAGTTGAACATAAACCAGCACTGATAACTTCAAGGAAACTGAACATTACAACAATCAGATATCCAGAAAGAAGGAATTTAGTGCTGCTTTTTCTTGTTCAAGTCTCAGCTGCATGCAAAATCTATTCTGCCAGAGTGATGAGCATCTTGGGAACCTTGTAGTAGCCACCTACACCTCAAAGCCCAGGGACACACAGTCCATTGGGTGATTTCTGCCTCAAGAGCAATGCACACTAAGAGACTTTCCCATCTGCTGGGAGGCAAGAGCAACCCAGAAGACTGGGGGGTGGGGAACAGAAATTTTCCTTCCACCAGGTACTTTTTTATATGTCAAACACTGATCCCTTAATGTAGCCTTCTTTCCCTCACCTCAGCACATCAAGCACTAAAATAAATGGGAGATTTTGCTCCTCTGCAGTAATTCTGCAACAGGCAGCACAATCCAGATGCTAAGCAGCAACAAGCCCAACTAAAATGCTGTGTTAAAAACTTTTCCCACAGATAACAAAGATGGATTTTGCACTTTTCACCACTCATGCTCACCACTCACCACCAAGGGCAAACACCAGGACCTTCATGCAGCCAGGAGAGAAAGCCAGCCCATGCACACACTCCAGCAAGTGCACCCAGGGCAGATACAGCCACACACTGCAATGCCACGTCCTGCCCCAGCACCACATCAAACCTCAAACAGAGCACAGCCACATCATCCCAACTCTGCACCTGAACTAACAAACTCTGTCTCTCAGCACAGAAAATTAACCTGGCCCTGAGTTTGCCCACACAACTGCCTTGTTTCTGGTTCCAAAACTGTCTTGTCCTTCTCTGCACCATGCTCTGCTATGCTCTTGCTGTAGAAATATCATGACCAGTACACAGCATTGCCCCAAAATGATACAAACAGTACTGTAAAGAACAGAGTTCAAGCACCCTTGTTCTGTTCATCCAAAATATTTATATACTTGGCCATGTTGGCTGCTGGCACAATCCTTCACCACTTTTGTCTGTTTCACATACAATGGCTGATCACACCAGCTTTACACCCATACCCGATCTTGAACACAAGAAAAATTGAAGGTGAACGTGCTGTGCTAACTGATCTACTGGGCTACAAGTGTTTGCACCCTTTTTTCTCAGGAGAGAATTTAACACTTTGATCTTCAGTGTCTCAAAGGAGTATTGAAGAGTTTTCAAAAATATTCAATACTGGCCTCTTCCTGAAGTCAACGCCCTGCAATTCCAGCAGGAGCAGCAAGGCAAAGCAAGAGTTATGAAACCTTCTGCTAAATCCTTTCTGGGATCTTCCCAGAAAATACTGGGTAATAAACCAGCAATGTCCTCTTTTATCTGTTCTCACTTTAACTCTCTCTCCTCTGTCCAGCACAGATGGGGCTGGGAGACAGGCAGGACTTACGTAGGGAACACTAAGTGCTGACGTAGAGTGAAGTGAGTCCTTCTGCAGTTCCTGTCTATTTATTCTCCTCTCTTCAGTCACTCCAGAGATGTTCCATCCAAGAGCACAACTCGCAGTCATCGTGACTGAGCACTCCCTCTCTGGGAAGGATTCGGGTTAAATCAAAGCCAGCTGCTTTACAGAGGGGCAGGAGGCTAAAAAGTTAAACAAAATAATAATAAAAAATGCAATCTAGAACCTACATAGATAGGAAATCTGCTCTTGTGGTTCAAATAAATAACTCTAAGGTATTTAAGCCTCACGCACAGAAAACAATTTTGTAACTTTTTAAGTCATCCTCTTGCATTGTTGTTCTGCCCTAACAACTCTGAAATGTGCTACTCTTCTCTCCCAGTTAAATATCCTGTTTCACAAGCCCACTCCTAGATATCTGAAACTGCACAGCATTTCTATCTAGCTTTAGGCATCTAGCATTCCAAAGAATTAATATTTAAACTTATTATAAAGGAATGGGGATTGCGTTAAGCATGTAGTATTTAGCAAAACATTCATACCAATAAACTGCTGTGTTGCTTGTCTGAAGCGCATTTATCATCCTTTAAACGCAAAAGAAAGATTATGCTCCAAAACTGACACATGTATCTATTTTCCTTTTAATACAACCAAGACTTAGACAGGATTAGAGAGTGGAAGCTATCAAATTTCAATTTTAACAATACACTTAAAATTATATTATCTTTCTTTGCCTAGGGGATTGTTGACTTCAGTATTTAAGTGACTTAACCATAGCAAATTGTGAAAAAGCACTGAATCACAGCACTTATTTTAAATAATCCTAGACCCTCTACCCCTTCTAGGGAAGAGCCTCATGTTAACATTTTTATACATATTACTGCTCTTATATCTCTTGATTGTATATATAAATGAGTAAAGAAACTTTAACCTGTTGGAAGACATCACTAATTGGTATTTTTCCTCTTATATTAGCCTTTGATTTACACCTCACATACGTTCTCCCAAGCCAGCACATGTAATTTATTTACAGCACTGGAAGGCAGGCAAAATACATCATCTACTGTTATACAACCTTCTACAAGGTATTAAAATACCAGGCCCCTGGAGACACACTTCATATAGTTCAGCAAGTTCCAAAATAAACCAAACCACCAACCCCCTAAGCACTTAAAACAACAATGGACATCTGTATTAAAAAGTTAGTTTTTTACTGTATTTGATGATGTCGCTTTAGTGTCATTTTTCCCTCTGGCTAATATGCAAACAACATGGAAGAATGAATTTTCTTTCTCCTCATGGTAAAACAACTAACAACTCTCACAAAGCACTCTTATCACACACATAAATGCCAGAATTAAGTGTAGTTTATGATGTTTTGCATTCATTTAAGCCTTAGAACAAATTTGGTGCTGTAAATTCAATTGCAGTGCTCCTTTACCAATCCATTCGGCAAGATCATCACATATACATTCAAACATAATGATGGAGAAGTCAAACATAATTATTAAAGTAAAACAGTTGCTTTAAATAAAAAGATGTGAAGCACTTTGAGTTGGGATCAACCTTGTAATGCTCAAACCTCAGCACTTTGGGATCAATCTTGTAACACTCAAAACCTTAAAATAACCTAATATACAGGATTTGGATCAATTTCCTTTTGCAGCTCTGTAAATGTCTCATCTGTTTTACAAGCAGTCCTCTGCCTACAAATAATCATTAACAATCATTTCATATAGTCAAGCTAATGACTGTAATAAAAAAAAGAAAAAAAAGAAGTCCTTGTTCCAGGTAACCAGTGAAGCACAGATTCTCAGAACAGAAAGTTCAGGTCCCAACCAAGATTTCACATCCAGAGTGCCAGAAATGGAACAGGAGGGGAAGGGAAAAGGGGAACTCTTTGCCTCCGTTCTTCAAAGGCTGCGCAGAAGGCAGCGCCGCACCGATGCCATCCGAACGGAGGGAGCGGCCCTCGCCTTTCTTCACACGGCCCATTTGCAGGCAGTAACACGGCCCGAGGGGTTCGGACTGCTCCTTCCCTGCCACCGGCCGAGATAGCAGCTGTGCCATATTCCCAAACACACACTTTGCTATTGTTTGCACATTCGTGGGGCGAGATTGGGCCGTGCCGCGGCCAGCGAGCGCGGCCCTCGCTGTGGAACCCTGTACTCCGAGCCACAGCCATGTGCTGGGAAACAGCGCTGGGTGGCTGAGCTAAAAAAGAGCAAACAAACCCCAGACTATTAAAAGGCGTTTCAGGCACTGTGAAGTGATTACTAGATTGCACGCCTGGTTCAAGCTTGTTGACATAGAATGATAGAAATCTGGAGTGCAAAATGGAGTGGTTTACGTCTATTTTCCCTCTCCAATTACCCTGCCATCAACATCTTCAACAGTTCTAAAATCACTAAACAGCAGAGTTTCTAGAATAATGGTAATTACGGTACTGAGCATGGAAATTAGATTCACAGTACTACAGAGTTCTCTCATAATCCATACGTTATTCCACTTCCTAGCTTACAGATGGATTTAATAGAAACTTATTTGTTCTACAAGCTTTTCCCTGTACACAGGAAAATGAAGTTCTGTAATATTAGGATTGAAATACTGACCTAGCTAAAGTTAGTGGCAAGACTCCTACTGATATTAATAATTTAGGGTAAAATTCTGTCCTCCTTACTCAACAAAAAAACAAACCATTTTACTGCAATGAAGCAGTACAGTGTCCTAGAAGACATTCACTTTAAATTTAGCCATTTCATTTCAAAAAGAACCTTGTAGACCTCCCAGAATATAATCTCAAGTATACTAAAGATTCTCAGCATACAGTTAACACCTATGTGTATACAGGGTTGAACTCTCAAGATACAAATAATGAATTCAGTTATATCGAAATGATAATTTAAATTGGTCTACATCCAAAAATTTGTAGTTGATGAGACTGCTCACAGGAACAGTAATGTACATACTTAACCACTTGCAAGATGTAGACGTTAATTTTTTTCCTACTATAAAAGAAAAAAGGATATTTTTCTTGTCACTCCACTTAGCCCAGTATATAATGACCTCCATTAGTGTAACATTCTAAAGACAGAACAAGTAATTTCTTTTTTTTAACTTCTATTCCTTCAAACAAAACTCAAATCAAATAAAAATTTTTCTTCCAATATTGGACTTATTTCCTTGTTGAGAGTAATCTGACATTATCTGTTATTCCATATAATTCTGCACAATAATAAAATAGATACAACATTTATTCCCTTCAGCTTTTCCAGTAGCTGTAGTTTTTGTCATGAAGCAGAAAAGAGTTTGTTTGCTTTTACAAGTACTGAATGCCTTTACATGACTGGTTGATCATTAGATTTCCTGGTTTGTATTTGCTAAATACTCTCCACTAATGATTCTTAAATTACAATGGATTTAATGATTAGATACAATTAAATTATTTTAAATTAAATCCATGAAAGTCCCATCTTCAAGTCAGTGACTGATTTTGCAACACAAATCATTAGAAGAACTTCCTTCAGCAGCAAGTAACTGCAAGTTATTTGCCTATTCAAGACAAGTAAGCATTATAGGCAGTTTAAGGGAGGAGAGGACAGTCACAATTTATTCCAAATGAATTTATGAACGCATTCTCCAATTTGCAGTTTCTTCTCCTTTCTCCCCTTACAAAACAAAATTAGGCAAAAAAGAGACCATGAAATAAAAATATAGCTCTGTAACTGCACATTCTGTTCAGACCAACCTTTCAATTCCTTTCTGTCTGCTACAAATGCAGCAAGGGAACTAGAGTGAAAATAAGAAATAATTACTACTGCAGCTCTACCTAAAACTGAGAGTTTAGAGATCACCATGAACCTGTCCCTGTCTCCTTATCAGCCCATAACATATTTATCAGCTCTAGGCAGTCACACTTGCTCCAGTGGGATAATTCAGGTGAACACAGATAAGGTGTAAGAACGAAAATGGCAATCAGGCCCAAGACCAGTCAATTCACCTAATAATTCATAAAATCAAAGTATACACTTCTGCTTGAGATCCCAACAGCATAAGCTGTTACTTTCACAAGGACAGTCCTGACAACCAAGGAAACAGTCACAGGGGGATTAAATGGCAAGATTTACCCCTCCTTCTCAACAGCAGAAGGAAATTAATACATTTCAATACATTGCTTGTGTGTTTGCTGAAAGCAGCTACAGTTAACAACAAACAAAAAAAAAAATCCAAGCCGTTTTCTCCTTGTCTGAATAAAACATACTCTCAACAAGGAAACATCCAACTACTGCAACTCGACCAGCTTATTGTTTTGCCCAGTGTAAGTTAATATCTGAAGTGGTTGCTGCAAAGGTCCGGGCCATTTGGATGATTTCCCAGTGGCACAGCTAACAGGATAAATCTCGTCATTTCTACTGAGTCATGAATTAGGTACACTGAACAATACTGGAAAAGAATGAAAAGGAGAAGTGTTTCCAGGTAACAACCATAATCAACGTCATTTAGAAACTGAGATATTAGGCATCTTTATAGATTACTCTTTTGTCACCACTAAAACCTTCCCAAAAGCTTCTTCCCTGTAGACAATAAGTATTTTGCTGTGTTACTTTCAAAACTGTAATACCGTAGCATGAAATTCAACAACGTGGAACCAAACCCACAGAATCCCAGGAAAACACTGTAAAATGGACTTTATACCTTATGGCACAGTCATTCTATGTCAAATGCCTCTAAAAAGCAGTGTCTGTATGCAAATACTCTGCCTTGTTACACACAGGGAAATCAATGACCAAGAAAAGCATGGTGCCTATCACAGCCAGCCACATCAGAAGGGGTTGGCTGGGTGAGAACTGGGCATTTATATTAAACAGCTCCCAAACAGAACAAAATATGAAGCACAAGTCCAAAACAGTGTTATTTTCAGCAAACAACCAACAGCTCCATCCTGAAAAGTTTAGACCCCAATGATCCAATTCCCAGAAATAAGCCTCACCACAACCCAAGTTTTTGTTTGGCTCTTCAGAAAGTCCAAAAGACTCGCTCAGGCACGGAAGCATTTTGCAGAATCATAACTTAAACACTGTGAAGCAGCACAGTAACACCACAGAGACACTGCAACAGCAGGATACTTCTTCCCCATTGTGATTACTTCAAAGCTGCCCTTTTTATTAGTAGAGCAGTGTATCATTTTGATTCATTCTTTTTGGGAAAAAAAAAAAATTTAAAAGTAAGACTTGTTTAGGAAAAAAAGACCTTACAGGCAACTATAAAAATCAGTTTTGCTCTTGTTTGAGAGCATCTTTTACACTCCCTACTTGCAGCTTTCAACTGTGGACAAACCAAAACCAGGAGGCACATTCTGTAATCTAACCCAGACTGCAGAGGGAATTACTGGGTACATAGCACTCTGGCACACGGGCACGATGCTCTGAAATCAAGCTGTCATCAGTTTCCTTCCCAAAACCTTTCACTGGGTAAATCTGAGTATTTCACTCACTTCCATATCTTAGCTTTATCTTGGTATATCACATCCACATGCTATCCCAGTCCTTTATCTTCCTCAGGAACCAGGGTTGGTGGGAGATGGTTTGCACAGCTCCTTGAAAGAGCAGCAGCTCTGCTGTCTGCAGCACAGCCCGCTTTAGACACACTCTGATTTGTGAGCTGGAGCACAGTGAGCACTCCAGAATGCCCCTGTGGACATTAAAGCACTTGCTGACACTGTCCAGGTCAGAAGGAGCAGCACATCCCACACATTTTAAATCAGACTTAGAATTTTACTTTAAATTTTACTTTCCCTAACTGCTCCTGAAAATGTCTTCTTGGGGGGGGGAAAAAAAGGCAAAATCAAACCAAACAAAAAACCCCAACAAACAACAGGAAGCCACCCAAAAAACTCAGTGTTGCCATCTTTGGAAAAATCCAACATTATCCATCAAATCCTCCTGCTCAGTTAAATGAGCCCTCTCCTGCCCATGGACACCTACTTACTGCCATGACTCAAGTCACCCATACACTGAAGCAACCACAAGGTAACACCCTGGACAGAAAACATGCTAAACAAAAACAGCAACAAAATGTAAAACGCTTTTTTTCCCCCAGTGGTGAAAATGGGAAATTGATCGGTCAGGACAGATGAATTAGGAACCTTCTCCCATGCCCACCTACATCTACTGTAAAAATCCCAAGTGAATGCAAAGTTTAATTCTTCCTCTTTCCCTCCCTAAATTCCTGCCCTCTTCAACAACAAGAGGGATATGCATGAAAAGAGGGCTAAACAGCTCAAAGGAAAAAAAATATTTTAAAAGTATTTCAACAGTTTTCCTGGACAGGGCAATGCATGGGCAGGGTTTTAAGCTAGTATGAACCCTGTCAGGTGGCACCAACCTCACCCGTGGGACCACAAAGGACTGGAACAGCCCTTGAGTCCCTTCCACAGGCACCATACAAGAGCTTGTAGCTCTCCCTTTATACTACGTGAATCCTCCTTCTCCCCCCTCCAAACAGGAGCCTGTGAAACAGACCTTCATTTCACTCCTGCCAAATATTAACAACCTCTTTTTTTTTTTTTTTTTTTTTTTTAAATCAGGAGAGAAGAATTGCAGCATTAACAAACAGAAAAATAAAAAAGGTAATTTATAACCTGCTGCTCCACTCTGTCTGTATTCAGTGGTGATGAACAAACACATCCTCGAGGCTGCAGGACAGACCTAGCACAGATCGAGGTGTTCATTAACATAACTCCGTGGCAGTGAAAGGTGCCATCACCCTAGGTAACAAGCTCACAAAAGAAAATGTCACTAGTCCAAGGGCATGCAGCCTACTTTTGATTTTCAGAAGAATGGACAGAACTGGAAAAAATCCCAGTGAGAACTGTCTTACAGAGACAAGATAACTGCACTTACATATCTAAAATAAAGAATGTGAATAGACTGATAAGAAAAGAAAAAAGAGAATTACCTTTTAACTTTACAGAAAACCTTATCTTAATGTTAATCACCTTAGGTGTACCTACGTCTCTGCAAGCGACTCTGTAGCATAAAGAAATGCTCCAATTCCCTCTGAGCCCATCCAGTGACAGAGGGATTATTTTAAAACTGAATTTTGATTAACGAATTTCAGCTGAGTTAACCAGTTATAGCTGAAAAGTGTAATGAACAGATTTTTAGTAAGCAACTCCTAACCCTACCTCAGTGCCACTTTCTTTAAGGATGGAGAGCTGAAAATCAGGCATTTGCTAACTAGCAGAATTTGACCTTTCGGGCACCAGGAGCTCCCAAGTCTGAGGATTCACCGCCTGAATCCAGCATTTGAAACACCTCCGTGAAATACAAACTATAAAATCCAAGCAATCGTGGTGAAACTGCTGAATAAGAATCAGGCATTTATTGTCAGCCAGGCACGCTCACAAACAAACACCCCACACGAACTCTCTGGCGCAGGACAGACCAGCCCAGTCTTCAGCACCAAGCCCAAAACCACCTTTGAGAAGTGACTGCATGAGCAGCACTTCAGGCTCAGGACAACTAAATAAGATGCTGGTCTCAAGATTTTTTAAATACTATTTTTTTTAAAATATTATTGAGAGACAGCTTCACGCTGGAAAAGTACAGTCTGGTTTATCCTGTCCCACCAAGGTGCTCAGAAAAAAAAAGTTTTAAAGCTTGAAGTTAAATAAACAAGTTAGGAAATACACTAAAGACCAGAAAGGGAGGAGGGAGGGGGGGGAAAAAGCTTGTTACGTTTTTATTTGTGTAGTGAATAAGTTTTTGGTGATGGTAGTGTTTAGTTCATGCATTTTCAAACTCACCCTTCACGCTTTGATGTTTCTGCTGCTGGAAATAATCTTTCGAGCCTCTAGCGCATCGCAGCTCCTGCGCCCTGGGCAGAATCGGAATCCTCTCAAATATGCTGGGTCGTTTGGGGATGAAATCTAGCAGAGGTGCTGACATCTCAGGGGGGCTCTGCTGAGGCTCCGTGTGGTCACCGCCGTTACTGACAGATACTTTAAAGGACATCTGAGGATTCAAGTGAGCTTTACCAGCGCCGGGACGAGCCACCCGCGGCAGATCCTTCTGAGACGCTCCCTGGCATTTGTCGCTCACCTCGACGCGGGCGCTGCCTTTCTGAGCCGCGGCGAGCTCACAGTGCATGTCCGCTTGCGGCTGCTGCTGCCCGGGCCCCCGCCGCTCTCCTGCACCGAGGGCACACGGGCTGTCAGCGCGGGCGGACCCGCCGCCGCTGCCCCCGCCTCAGCTCTGTGCCCTCCGTGCCGCCGCCTCCCGCCTCAGCCCCGCGCCGCCAACGGCCGGTAACCGCCGCGCGTGAGGCGGCGCAGCCCGCAAAGCTCACCCCGCAAACCTCACCCCGCTGCCCGCTGCCCTCATGCCGCGGCCCCCGCCCGCTGTCTCACACACACCGGCCGGACGGGGGAAGACGCGGGGCGCTCGGACCCCGGCGGCGGCTCGTCCGTGAGAGACGGGGCGGCCGATGCCGCGCGTCGGCTTCGCTCCCTCTCTAGGCAACACTGCCGGGCTGCTCGTAGCCGCTCCCGGGAAGGCGAGCGCGGCCGGGAGGGGCGGGGAGGGGACCCGGCACACGGGCGGGTTGTTTGGCGGCCGGTGCCTTTCAGCTGAGGCATCCGAACAGCGGCCGCCCCGGCAACCACGGACGCGGTGGCAAAGCGGGTTCGCCACCGCCGGGCTCGCCGCGGCCCCCGAGTCACCGGTCCCGGAGGGAAGGAGGGAGGGGGGAAAGCCCGGCCGGGCGCGGTGACAGCCGCGCCCCCGCGCTCCTACCTGGGAGGGGCCGCCCGGGGGGACGCGCTGCCCGCCGGCTCCCGCCGCCGCGCCGGGCGCACGGGCTCAGCCCCACTCCCCCGCCGCAGGGCCGGCTGCCAGAGCGCAGGCGGCCCGGGCCATTACCCTGGCGCGGCGGCGGGGCCAGCCGGGGCGGGCAGGGGGAGGGCTGTGCCGCCGGGGCCGCCCCTCGGGGTTTGGCAGCGGGGTACGCCCGCGGGACCGGTCCGGCTGCGCGTCAAGGAACGCGGCAGGGGGACCGCAGTTAGCCCGTGCTTGCGGGGGCCAGTGGGCCAAGGTCAGCCTGAGAATAGGTGTGCCCTGGGTCCGCACCTTCCTGGTGCCCGCCCGGTGCGGAGAGTCCCTGCAGCTGCCCACTTGCCTCCCGAGCGGTCCGTGATTTTCCCTCCCGCTGCCATGGGCCCGGACCCTTTCCCTTTGCCCGCGGTCGTCGAGGATCCTTGTGCCTGTCCCCAGGCAGTCTGCTCAGGCGTGCGGCTGCCCCGGCACTGCACATCCACAAGGCAAGCCGCCCCTGAACAGCCGGCAGTGCCCTATAAACAGCTAGTGTGCGAAAGCCACAGCCACTGCAGCATGTCACAGCGGAGCAGCAGGAGAGAGCACAGCCTTGCCAAGGACAGGGGCTGGGAAGCCCTGTGTTGGAGGTGGGTACAACCTGGCCAAGAGATCTCTCTGGTGATGCAGTTCCAGCCGCATTCAGCGCTTCAGTCTATGGATGTGCCTCATTCCCTGCCTGCCCCACAGGTGCAGGAGCTGGCCCGTGCCCACACAGACAATTAAGCTAGCTCAGAGCAAGCACCACAGCATAGTGACATTTGCACTGGCTCCTCCTGGGCCAGCTTGGGTCTGGAAGCAATCTGGTTGGGTTTATTAGCTTGGGCCTGATTCCAAACAAACGCAGGCTGAGCCATGATGTGCAGCTTTGCACCAGAGAGCTGTATTAGCCCACACTTTCCTGGCTCAGGGATGTCTGCACCCTCCTGCCCTACATGCTGCTGTCAGCACAGGTGCAGCACAGCAGGTCTGTAACACACCAGGACAGCTTGAAGATAGGAGAGACTCAGAGTCAGCCCTGATTTACATGGGTGTAAATCAGACAGACATCTGGCTGGAAATCCTGCTTGTTCACAGCAAACCTAAAGGAGAGGCTTGGGAGATTTAGCACAAGGAGGAGGGACAGCTACTGAACTGGCATCTTGCTACACCCCTCCTGAGGAGAGTCATGCAGCGAGACAAGAGATCTTCATCTTCCTGTAGCACAGATGCTGCACAGAGTGCCTCACTCACAGTTTTATCCAGCCCTTAATAACGCCTGCCACACTGCAGTGTACAGAGTACAGGAATGGTCAGGACAGCAGGGCATGACTTTTTCTTGGCAAATGCTATGAATGTTGTGGATTTAGTGGGAGGGAAGCAAGTCTCAATAAAAGATACAAGATCTTGAGATAGAACAAGTAGTTCTGGGAGAAGCAGTACTAATGACTCTCATTTGCAATGCCTCTCCTCATTCCTGCCTAGCCTGGATGACCTGGGGTCTACCAAGCAGGGAACTTGCCAGCCTTTCCCCTCAATAATAGCAGTAATAGGGTCTTTTTCTTCTGTAAAACCACATCTTAAATTGTCAGAAGTTAATAGCTTTCTGTCAAATGTGGTTGAAAACTGGTAAATGCCCTCTGAATATCTTAGTGGGAACAAGAAGCTACAAAAAAAGGAAAAAATCCCCACCTTACTCCTATGGGAAACAAAACTGAATATCAACTAGCTGGCACAAATACTGAATTGGAAGGTAACATCCTAGGGATTTATGAAAACAAAGTAAAAATTTTCAGTGTACATTATCACACCACCTCTTAGTGCTCTGCTAACCTATGTGCCCACCCCCAGTTGTGTCCATCCATGGGGCCCTCAGGACCAAGCTGTTCTTTTTCTTTGATTTGGAAATGCTGAAGGCACCTGGCAGTACTACCACAAGCAGTAATTATTTAAGACAGAAATACACCACGGCAACAGCCTGAACCTCAGTTAACATGAAGAAGCAGTAAAATTTACAGAGGAAAATATTATTCCAGAACACAGTGTAACCAGAGAAATCCCACCGCTTCCAGTGCAGGAAATAAATAGCATTTAGGTGGATCTTGAATGCGGGCTCATCTTGTGCAAATTATTACAGCTATATTGATACATGCTGCCCAAATATCTGGAGGGATTTTCCTAGAAAACAGGGAGTTTTGGATATATTGTGTACCTTCCTGGAAGGATTTTCTTTAGTGGTTAGGGATTTTCCCACAGCAAGCAGGGAGAAGCTCGTTAACCCTCATCACTGCATTCTGTACCTGAGGTCGTGTGTGTCCTGCTCTGAACCGCTGTTGGTTTTTTTATCAGCTATACCCAGAACTTTCTGCAGAATACCGGCAGGTGCCGCCAGTGGCTCAGCAATCGCCCAGGGCTGCGCTGTTCCACGGGCACGGAGTTCCTGTTCCCTTGTTCCATGTGCTGGGCACCCTCTGCAAGCCAGGAAAGGTTCAACTGAAGCACATCACAGCTCCGAGCTCCAACAGCACAGAGGGTAAAGGCCCTTCACACCGAGATGGATTTCTCCGTGGCAGATCGTGTCACAGAAATACAGACCTCACAGCCCAAGCTGCAGGTATCCCCATATTCCACCCACAGGAAACGAGGCCCCATGGACTCAAACCTGCGCTCACAGCACTGTTTCCTCAGGTTTGGGTAAGGCATTTGGCAGCTGCCCTGTCTGTGGTGGGACTGTGCAGCTGGGGATGCCCAGCCCTGGCCCTGAGTGAGAGAAACAGGTGGTGCATGGACATTCAGGGCTGGATGTGTCTGATAGAGACTTGACTCCTAGAGCTGTTGAAAAGCAACGATTTGGTCACTCTGGCGAGTTCACAGACGTGGAGGAACAAGTGCTGGGAGAAACAAATGCTCCTTGAATAACTGTACTAATGCAAGAGTTAAGTAGTCCCTTTTCCTACCGAATCAGAAGACACTTCATGTTTTGGTTCTGGAACAAAGGTCAGGCAAGTGCAGTCGTGGCTGCGGAGATTGCTCCATGCCCTGGGTCACCACGACTTTGCTGCATGCACGAGCTGTACAGCACACTCTGATTCACCCAATGTTGTCACCACATCCATGAGCTAGATGGGTGTCTCCCTTCTTGTGTCCTTGGGAAAACCAGTCACTGGCCTCTCTCCCCCATGACAGCAATAGTCTGCCCTGAGGAAAGTGGGGGGAAGATTTCACTGTATTGGCCTTCTTGTTCAACATTCCTGGTTGCCAAGGGCCATGGTTGTTGGTCATGGCATGGTCACAGTTAGGCCACTTTGCTCTTCTCTCTATTAATGATGTCACCATCAGCAAAGCAAACCTTTCAGCTGTGGCAGACAGGCCATCTTCAGTCCCTGCTTCATTCTGAGTCACATATGAAAGATGGGGTTGCAATTTGGTATAAAAAACATCCAGAGGAATGAAACTGCTTGCCTGAATATCTTCTCTCTAGGTCAAGTGAGTAGGACACAGGTGCTGATTAGAGACTTGCCCATCTGCCCATTCACTCCTAGCTGGTGACTAAAGAGAAAACAGGTAATAGTCTAAGGCTAGCTTGGGCCAGAGTGAAATTGTACCAGTAAGGAGAAGTTGTTTTAAAAAGTTTGATACATTTTCCCTACTGACACCAGTGATGAACAGATCATTGCCATGACAGTGTTTTCAGGTGCTTTTGCAGATGCCCAACAACGTCCTTGCTCTGAACTGTCCCTGTGCTCACAGCTGCACAGGCAGACACAGTTTCTGCCTGGAGAGCTGGATACACAGGAGGACAGTGAGAGATCATCTGTAACAGGAGGTGGGAAAGGACACTGCATGAAGGAGACTCCAGTTCACCAAATGCAGCCTCCAAAGCTCTTTACCTCTGTCAGGAAGGGATGGCTATAACCAGCCGCCGTCACAAACCGGATCTCCCGCTGCCCCAGCAGCTCTGTGGGAGGAGAGGAATGAGGCAGAACCGATACAGTTAAGGTGAGCTGCACACCGCAAACAAGCAGAGGTGAAGTATTAATCTGTAGTTCACATATTGAAGTCATCTCTTCCAGGAGGGAACAAAAGAAGATTTTAAAAGGACACATTTGAAATTGTGAGAGCTTTGTGTAACTGCTGCAGTGCAGACAGAGGTGGGAGGTGTTACCATAAGCTTTCTCTTAATACTGGGCAAAACAAGCTCTCTGCTGGGAGAATAACAAACTTTATTATAAATAACCTGGTTGCAAAGGAACTGTCAATTTACACACAGCAGTTTATTTACAGAGGCATGCCAAGTCCAGACTTGTTTTTGCTTTAATTTACTGCACCACAGATAGCAAAAAAGAAACAACTAAACAAAAACTGAGCCAAAGGAATTGTCTGTGTGAGTATGCTTATTTCTTAGAGATTGCCCATATCCCTTTAAGGCAGCACAAAGCCCTTCTTTATAGTGGTTTGAAAATGACCTCCTAAATTAAGGCAGCAGGGTCAAACTGACCACACATTATCTAGTGATGGACTCAACTATTGCCTCATAACTTACAGATTTGTTTATAGTTCTTGTAGTTAGAAAAAAGAAATTCCTCAGATTATGCTGACTTATCTTTTAGACACAAACTTCTACAATAGCAGATTTTGGGAAAATCACATGGTAATCTTGAATCCACCTTTGTCTTGCAGAAACTGCAAGAAACAACCATCATCTCCAAAAGCCACTGTAACACTACAGATCCCTCCTGCCTCTCCAGTTAATTGGCAGATCATTCCTGGGAACTTTGAGGAAAATGCCTCTAAAGAAGGGTCCAAGCAGGATGTGGTTGCTTACACCTGCAGTTTTTTCCTCAAACATTCATCTGTACTATTTCTCTGCATCAATCCATAAATAGATCTGTCTCTCACATCACGTATACACATTATAGGTAGTAAAATAAACTTCAGTCATAAACAAACAAACAAAACCCCCTCAGAACAGCACAACTTAAGGATGTTCAGCTTGTAAAATCCAGTCCTTGGCACTGGGATGTGCCAGGACTAGAATTGCTGGTACAAGCTTGACTCATGCCTACTCTAAATGAGTTACAGAACTGGAGTTATAACATGACCCCCAGTTATTTTGCCTAGGGTTCCATATATTCAATGCACTGAAGAGAGTGATTGCTGAATGAGCAACTAGTCACTCTTCATTGGCACAGTGTCTGGGCCACACAGTGAATGTATTTACTGAACACCAGCCAAGCCCTGTGCAGAATACAGAATTATTCATTTACTCCAGGGCGTTTCTTTGGTGTCCATCTCTACACCAACATTTCATTATCATCACTGGAGGTGAGGGAGGGTGGGGTCAGGCTAAACCCCATTTCACAACAGGGGCCCAGAAGCCAAAATCTTCGTTTTGAGTGCCAAACTTGTGACAAAGATCAACTGCTTCCCTCACCCTTTGTTCCAGGTTATTTAGCATTTCCCATCATTGTCTATGGTAAAACTCATTTCCAGTTCCATTGGTTAAATTCAACCCTTGGCGTCCCAAACAGAACACGCAGAATCTGGGAGACTTGCAAAGTGGCCACCTGTGAAGAGCTGAAGTGCTGTAGAGGATCTCTGTGCAAAGCACAAAAAAGATAAACCCATATTTCCCTGGCAGTTTTCAGCTTGCACTAATTACAAGAGTGGACTTCTCTTCCAAAAACACACTGTGGTTGCTGATAAAGCTTTCCCAGAACTGACTGCAAGTGTGTGCAAAGACAAAAACCTCTCAGTACCCAACTCTGAGATGCAGCCATGCTCAACCCAAAACTTTTACCACCCCTGACAAGGTCCACAGTCTGTACCTGCTCTGAGCAGTGACCTCTGGCAGTGAGCAGACAGGAAACCCAGTGCCTTACAGAGCTACTGCCCCATCTCCCTGCTCCTCAGAGCTTGCCCTGGAGGTGGGCAGAGTCTGTCTCTTGAGCTGAAACTTCAAACACTAGTAAGCCCACAACTAGAATTTGCTTAGCAAAAGCTAAGAATGATGCTTACACATAACCCTCAACAATCTTTGACTCACAGACAGTTATATATTTCCATTCCTAATTCCTGCAAAATTCCTCCAGGGCTCTTGTCATACCTTTTCAGACAAGATGCAGTTATATACAACAGCCCACTCCAGCCCTGTGTTTTAGGAGTCAGATTTAAAAGTGGAGTTATTCAAGAAGTGAAAGGCAAAGCCTGTCATTTTTTGTGTGTTTTGGGCAGGGGTAGAGAGGAACTCAGAGTACACTCAGCACTGGTTCCTTTGATGATTGCATGAGTACATACATGTGGCTTAGGCCAGAGTTTTCTCTGCAATTCTTACTGTAGGGACTGAAAAGAAACTGAAGAGGAAATTCCTGTGCCATCACCATTTATTGGATGAATCAGCTTGCATATCCAACAGGGAACTATTCCCACTTGAATTTGTGCTTTGTTCTCATGGTAGGCTGCAGAGACTCCATGTTCATCTGTCTCCTGACTGACTAGCTCTACTGTAGTCCCAAGATTTTTTTAAGGACAGAAAGGTGATATCTTCTCTAGGTTATTTTTTTGTTTTCTGAAATCTGAGCATGGTGCAGGCTTTGCTCCCTCAGACACAAGGAAGCTGCACTGTTTGTTTATTCTGTGCCATTTGTGCCAATCTGCCAGATGCAAATCACCACCATGAGTCTGGAGCAAAGGAAAGCAACATTCTACATCCCCTTACAACACAAGAGCTTGGCAAACCACATTCCAGGCATGTCCACAGCACCCAAATGCATTTAACCCACACAGCAAATACAGGAACACAGTACTGGTGATGGAGGATATCAAAGACCACCGAGGGAGGAGGATATGGGGACAGTGGGGAGGATTCTCAACTTGCAGTGTGGTGTCTGTGATGATTCCACACAGACTTTACTGTTCTGTTGCATCTTTGGGGAGAAGTGGTGATGGGAGTGGTGGGAACGTGGCTGCCATGGGTGTGTGAAGCCCTGCAGCTCCAACACACCTGCTTGAACAGGGAAAGCACTGTGAGCTGCCACCATTCATCCACAGGGAAAGGGGAGAGCACTGTATGTGGGAAGGCACCTCCACAGCCAAGGGTGTGCTCCTGAGGCCACCTCCATGGATTCCATACCTCCACCCAGCCCTCCCCAGGCAGAGCACCCATCCCACAGGTGGCCACAGGCAGGAGCTGGGGGAAGCCTGGCAAGCACAGAGCCCAGCCTGCACCACTTGCCTGTGACTGAGCAGGTACAGAACATCCATCAGCGGGAGCCTGGCCCTTCCCTGGCTGCCCTGGGAGCTGCAGGAGCAGGTGGGAGCTGGGAAATGGCTGCTGCAGGCCTCAGGACACGAGCACGGCACACACAATGCAGCCTCTGTTCAAAGCACGCAGCAACAGAATCGAAACCACTTCATCTCAAGGGGCATTCAGGCCTGGAGCCGCGACTGGCACCGGGACAACTCTCCAGAGTGGCAGAGCTCCTGCTGAGGGAGCGAGTCCTGCCTGCCTCCCGTGGATACAGCACTGTGCAGGGGCTTCAAGGACCAGGGCCTCTGCATTTGTCCAGCCACAGTCTGAATTTTCAAAGCTGTATCTCAGAAAATGAAGCAAGATAGGTTTTTCCCAGATTTATAACTGAATGCTCAGGAGCTTAAGCCTCTGTTTCATTACTCCACTGTAACAGGAACACAGATCTGAACCATCAACTACGTACCTCTCCAGAGCTGCAGTGGATATCATTTCAGGTACTCTTGATTGCAGTTCACTTGTGGGAGAGGCAGGTTGTTCACAAGGTTACCAGAATACTGTTTCACCTGTGCATGCAATCCAGCAACAAGATGCAGCTCAGCTTTGAGATGATTAAACAGATGAAGAATACCAGGCTTGAAGGATCCAGTTCAGTTGCAGCTATACAGAAACCAACTGTAAAAAGTCTTTGTTTTTTTCCTCAGTACCCAGAATGCAGAACTGAACTCAGGAGACTCTTCCCCTACCTCACAGAGGCTTCACAGACTGATTCTTATGTTAAGACAAAAGTCTACAAAAATACTTGAAATACCACCACATTTTGCCAGGGGAATAGAATTATTCCCAAAGCCAAAACCAGAATAAGATGTTATCAGTTACTCAGCTTCAAAGGGCACCCAACATACACTTTATATTCTTGTACACTGTGATTCACAGGCATGAGATATTGTTAAAGATGCACTTTTAAGTTAAGGCTTAAAAAAAAAAAAAGTCTTCAGCTCTTTAAATATTGGAGCTGTTAAAGAAACCACAAAGCAATCAGCTTTTGAAAGCTTTTCTGTCATAGGGAGAATGCCATGAATCACACACTCATTAGCAGATATGTGCAAATCTCTGCTGCAACACAAGGACAGAGCTCAACCACTTTGCCATCAAAAAGTCATCTGCATTTTAAGCTCGTTGTTCAGAACTATAACACTTAATTAGAACTTGCAGTTTATGGCTGTGGGAGTGTTGCAGAAAATACCACAGCAATAAAAAAAATACTGCACCTGTTCAAAACTGTGAACAATTTATTTGAAACTTTAATCTGCAGTATTTGGGTTACCAGTTACACCTGAGGTACCAGCTAAAGCATCAGGTGCACATTGCAATGCCAAAAAATATGCAAAATAAATTATTTAATAAGTTAGGCAAGTCAAAAAGCTTCTACCTGTGGTAGAAATCAAGCATGGGGAAGCTTTAGCTTAACCTTTAAACATCGTGAAAGGCTATCTATCATCTTACTGCATTTGCTATGGGCCATCTCAAAGCAAAAAGAACAATATAATTCTCATTTTCGCTACCAAATCTAACATCTGCAGTGTCTGCATTACAAAAAATTACCTCTCTGTACTGAAGAAAGCAATATGCAGCTCTCACTGGAAATTCAGGGGTTTCTCTTTTACCCAAACCTTACAGACACCCTATTACTACACAGCTGCATCACTCCAACATAACTAACCCCATGGCCATCCTCACATCTTGGGTCCTCTGTTAAAAAAAACCAGAAAAACAACACAACAAAAACCACAGGATTAACAGCACTGAAGGAAAATGATAGTTGTTTCCTCTTATCAAACTAAATTCATTTGCAAGACTATTTAGCTTACTGCTCTCATCTTCATACTCCACACATTTTCTAATATAGCTATCACAGTAACTGGAGTCTGTTTAAAAACTGAGTAGTTAGTTTTCAATTTTTTTGATAAGTTTTCAGATAAAGAGCTTTTAAAAAATAGTGTTTTTCACCAGAATCTACCAATAACGTGTACCATTTTGAAAAATTTGGATGTGCTGCAAACATCCTTTCTACCCCCCAAACAGAAAGCTGTTGATCTAAACTTTAATTCCCAGTATAATTACTTGGGAGTTTTGCTAAATGCAGTACAGTATCCTGTAAGTTTCTGTATAGATCAGAACTTGGTTTGCTAAGTCACCTTAAAGATAAAATCTGAGCTGCTCCCTTTCCAGGCAGTATTTGTGTGCTAATAATGCCTTTCTGCACACCCATTTTACTCTGAAGGAACATTTCCAGCTTACAGAGGAGCAGCATGTTTTATTCCTGGGCACATCTGTTTCCTACACTTAAACTCCACTCTTGATCTTAAAGTGTTATCAACTAAATTTATGAAGCACTTAAGCACTAAGTATCTACGTGAATCTCTCCTCAGCCCTTAACAGAAGAGAGTAGGGAAAAAACACAGTGTGAAAAATAATGGAAGATGTGAGTGTCAAAATAACTCTGGCAATCTTAAATGTCATAGTCTTACCTAGAAAGAAGAACTGGCACTTTCTCATTTGTAAGTGATATTAAAAGAAGGCAAGATGAATTTTACAAGTTTTATTATACAAAAAATGATCCAAAGCCATCAGAACTCTTCTACAGTTCTAAAAGTTTTGTTCTGCAACTTATACTTCCATATGCTTTTCCAAAAAGCCAATGTAAAAAGCCTCATTAGTCCCACTTTCTTCTTAGCAAGAGTCTTGAAAAAACCAACCATAGCTGCATCAAAATTTATTCTTTGTAGTCCAGGAATTGCTGAAGTCTTTTCTTATGTTCTGTAGACACTTGTACAGCACTAGAAACAAATGCAGAACATTTTACATTAGAAGTAATACAGCACAAAATTAAAGTCTCATGCCAAAATTGAGTGTACATTGAAATCAATTACACTGAAGCTAAATTTTATGAAAAACCATCTATGTTCCACAACAAAGAAGCATATTAACCCTTGAAACTGTCAATTCTTATCCTCAATAGCTTCTAAAAAATACCTATACCAGGAAACCTTGACCATTTCCTTACCTCTAAACAGCAAGTGGTTCACTTGCAAGGATGATTTAGGTAAGAAAGAATCTCCTGAAATGATCCCTCCTGTATACTGAGCACTTCTAAACTGAGGGACATTTCATCCCCAGAGGGAGAGATGGGCAGATACTACAGGAAGTTTCAGTCCCACATATTCTAAGGCCAAGTATGGAAATTTGCCTGCTGGGAGAGTGGCTGAGAAGAGCTGTTGGACAACCAGGCAGCAATGGAATTTCATTATTTGGACCCCTCATAGGATTTTCTCCCTGCAGAACAATTGCCTCTAGTTGATTTATCTTCTTTTCAGCAGCTCAGATTTATTAAACAAGTGGTATTCATGAACTGCTTCTAAAGAGTTCATGAAAAGTCACTAAGAAAAATTGCCCAGAAATCTATGAATAATAAATTTGAAGGGGGACCATGTATCTACACAGGAACTTTTTAAGGTTCCACAAATCAAAAAAAACCCTAAAATACCACATAATAATAATGAGCAGAAGGGATTTTTTTACCTAAATCTAGATTTTTCACAGGTCCTACAATAACATGAATTAAACTAAATTTAACAAGGAAGCAATCATGAGGAAGTTCTTACTTCAAGTGTTCTCCAAAGACAGTAGTTATCCTGTAGAGAGCTGTTTTCAGAGAGGCTCTAAGTGCAAATCTTAGTGTTTTGTAGGATGTGTCCACCAGGCTCCCTGAAATCCGGGGAGGTTTGCTAGAAACATGTGGCAGTTTGAAATGTCTGTCTACGACCTGATGAGAAAAACAGATTCCTGTCATCTGTTCAATTCTTTCATAATGAATTCATAATTTCATGTAACTAGAGACATGTTTGTGTCAAATAAAGCAAAAACAAAGTGTGAGTTCAGAAATTCCACCAAGACACACAAAAATGTTTTGGAGACAGCATTTCCCAGCCATCAACAGGAACACAGAATCAAGTTCTGTGAAATTAGATTCTCTGTTTCTGAGTCTTAGGCTAAGAACATCACATGCTGCAGGAGAAGCACAGTTCTGTCCTGTATTATGACTTGTTTCTTTCACAAACAAGGGCATTGGCTTTCTTTCCCCCTGGTGCCTTTTCTTGGAATAGATGACTTACACTGAAGAACTTTAATAACCTCTAAATTCTTTCCAAGAACCTCCATTAGGGCAGTGTGAAATGGTTATGTTAATAGGACATGGATAGCCTTGGAAATAAATCTGGATTTTTTAAAACACATTACACAAACATCAGTAATTTGAGAGTAGTGTCTCTCTATTAGCAGAGACACAGATTTTATCTCTTGAGATTTGCAATGTCTCCAAGTGCTCCACGTTGCACCAGGAATTGTGTGCAATAAATAAAGATTAAGTTCTAACTCTGCAAAAGATATTGTATTAGAATTGCTGCATCCCTGAAATAAACTCTTCAACTGAGCACACAGTAGCATTTCTTTAAAATTAAACATTGCATATTTTCTCCCACATTTTTAAAAACCAAAAGGGTTTTTATTCAGCTGTTTCATAGTGTACATAGTGGCAACCAGCTGTTTTGGTTAGATTAACTGCAGAAGAGCTGTTTTAGTGGCAGCAACTTCAATGTTATGACTAGTCAGCAAGGTTATTATGTAAAATCAACAGGACTCCTCCTCCTCTCCTGAACTTGCCTTGCAGCAAGGAAAAGTTAAGTTTTACCTCCTGAAGAGTCAGTAGCGTGTTCAGGATAGCTGGCAGTGTAGTTTGGACAACTCCAAACTGATCTTCAGTGAAGGAGGCTGCTACCAAGTGAGACAGACCTTTAAAAACAATAAATTTGTTGTAATTAATGCTTCAAAAGGTGAGAATTCAGTCTCAAAGTTTATGGTGTTGCCTGAAGATTCCACCAATGTGCTGGAAATACCTCCAGACTTGCTGCTGTCAGCTGAAAGTCACCTCAGCTCTGGACCACTCACTGATTTGACAGATGTATAATAGCTTGAGGTTGGTAAAGCAAGAGAGATTATATAAAAATTATGTGTGATTCCCATCTCCAGACTCTCTACATCCCAAGCCATCACCTTCAATCTGACACAGCATGGCACACTGGCCCATAAAACACATCACCAAGGAAAATGATCAACTTTGCACAGTCAAATGTAATGGAAGATTCTGTCAATATCAGTATTTACTCACAACTTTGAAAGAAACAATAAAAATCCAAAATGTAATTTCATACTGTCATTGTTCCTCTAATTCTCTGCAAACCATCCTTTTGTTTATTTGCTAAGTTATTATCTGAGAGCCTCCCTCAGCTCTCTGATAAACACAGACCCAGAGCCTTTAGTCAGAAAAGCTGTTGTAAAAAGGCATCATAAATCTGTCACTAGAAAAAATGTAAAAGTGATACATGGGTTCACATGAGAGAGAAGCACCAGAAATCAAGTTTAGGAATCTGTACAGAACATAAAGTAAGAGATCTCACATGGGATCTCAAAACTAACAAGTGAATTACACTTTAGTCATGTTGGTGTCTGAAATGCAGTTGTGTTTTTATCAAAAGCATTTCACATATTTTTATTGGTACATTTGTAAAGCACAGAGCCCTGAGAGTTTTCCATGAACCAGCAGAGTGGATCACCTGGAAAGCACTTACCTTCCAAAGCCCAGATGTGCATTTGGGCATCACAGAAAACAGCCTGGATGGAGGCTTCTGGGTGCTGAGAAAGAAACCAAAGTGCTGTGAGTGAACTTTATAAATAATATTGCCAAACTTGCAGCTTTCAGAACAGACCTGCAAGGCCAACAGATCTTGGGAAACAGCCAGAAAAATCTGATCTGAAGTAGAATTACTTTTGGACAGAAGCTACCCACAATGCTACAGCTGTAAGTGAGGAAGGAAAAAAAGAGGATATACTAGCTAGTTTTCAAGGGCTAAGAACACTTTAAGTAAAATAGAGTTTCTAATCAGATTACTTTAAAAAAACATTGTAATTCTTATTTTCTGGTATGGGACAATCCTGCTGTGAAACCACAGCAAGGAAGTAGCTGTACTTATGGAAAGCTTTAGATGAAAATACAGGATTTAAAGCCATTACTTGTGTCCCAAACACAGGACAACCCTTACCTTGCTGAAGAAATACATTATCAATGCACGTTTGGACAAGAAGTTTTTTATCTGAAAAGAAACAAAAGATTAAACATGTCATCTGCATTTATTTAAGGCATGCACAGTTGGTCCTTCTCTACCCTACCACCTTCACACAGCAAAAAGGCATTGGGAGTGAAGGATTTGTGGTATATAAGCTAAGTAGAGAAGGAAGTATTCATTCCATAAAATGGAAAATTCTTCCAGAGAGGTATCATCTAAGCTGCACCCCCTATGCACTGAAATTTTACTCCACCTGTTCTTGCTTGTTCTGAAGCCATGTGTAAATAAATTTTGGCTGCACTGCCTCACTCCCAGTTCTTGCAGCAGAGAGCACTGGGGAGGGTTCATGGTGGGAACCATTCATTTGCTGATCTGCAAGAAAAAAAAATACAGCATTTTCAGAAAAACTGGTTGCTGTCACCTTAATCCTCACAATGCAGTTCTCCACTGACAAGGCCACTACACACTTATGGCTCTGAACTCAAGTGCTGTGGAAGAATCTCTACCTGAAACCGACGTCCACAGCTTTGGTCCCCTCCTCGTGACATGGGGACTTTGGACTGTTCCATGCCAAGGAGACTTCACATCCACAGCTCCCATCTTGTAACTTAAAGCAGGAGAGCTGAAAGGTGAACCAACATCAGAGCCAGGAGACGTCTTCACAGGCATCAGGGATGGCTTAACCAGGGGAGACATGGAGGCTCTGAGAACAATGTTGGACCTCTGTGACTGGAATGATGTGTCTTCTATCCCAGCAGCTCCTAGGGACAAAGAACACACTGCATGAGGACAGCAGGCTGGCACAGTGACACAGGAGATGGGTTTGTTATTTGATTGCTATTTCAAGAATTTCTGTACCAGAGCTAGTACAAAAGGACATGGTTAGCACTCTGGTCTTGCAAAGTACACATCGACATAAGCACGAAGCATTTTCAAAGTTCAAGTTTTCATCGGCTTAAAACCAGCATGTGATGAGAAAATAAATACAAAATATAAATGTAAAAATAAATTTAGATAAATTTAAATAAATTTTATGGATTTATTTATTTTACTCCTGCTAGCCAACATTACAACACCCTGATATCTATGCCCATAAGGTGGGCACTTAGCATTAAGCACTAGAAAAAAGGCTGTCCATAGAAGAATGAAAAGTCATTCTGATTGGCCTGTAAGAAAAGGCATGTCTGTCTGCAAATCCAAGGATCAGCAGCACGAGAAGAAATTCACCTGTGGCACACCAAGAGTGCCTGCTGTTGCCAGGGCACTGCCTGCTAAGGGATTCCATTACCTGGCAGCCTCGTGCTAACACAGCTGTGCTGCCAGGAATGATGCCCAAGCCTGGCATGTAAAACACCCAAAATGCCTGGAGGCTGCTCACAGCTCAGGAGTCAGACTGGGCTTTCCCCACTCTACAGTGATATTAGTGAATCACACAAACATAAACAGAACCTAATTTTACCATCTTAAACCGATCATAAGAGCAGTTATGCAAATTCCAGAGCATCTCTTGGCAAGACTTAAATTCTCCCTGTGCTGTGTTGAACTTACTGAAACTGTGATAATCAGACTTTTTTTATTCATGCAAGTATGGAAAAAATACTGTATTGAACATAATAGCATGCAAGTAAACAAACTGAGTAAACATGACAACTGCAAGTTTTCTAGCTATTTTGGGATTACTTCAACACAAATACCTAAGATTAATTGGGGGAGGATCTTTTTGTGTGTATTTATTTGCAGAAATCCCTCGCTTTCCTCATAAAATTTAATTGAGACTAAGGTATCTATTGGTACCTTCATGCTTTACAAACCTTTATGAGCACTTCCTCACATACCTGGAGTCTGAGGAGGCACTTTCAGCTCTCCCACTGGTGGCTTTGCTCTCCCATTTGCTGCTGCTGCTTCCTGCTGTGCAATCAGCCTCTGGGTCAGGTCACTGAGGAGACTCAAGCACTCCCGGGATATTGCAGTCCAGTTGTGTGGGTGCCCACCTGGCAGGGCACACAAAGAGCAGAGTTTAACCCAGCTGCTCCTCCCTGCATCCCTCTGACAGTGCCCGTGTGCTCTCAGCAGGAGCCTCGCTGTCACAGTGCCACTCTGCTTCTGAAACACCACAGGGCATTTCCACTGTGACAGCTTCTTTGTGCTGAGAGAAGATGAAAACATGGACAGATTCAATGCATAGCTCTAAAAAGAGCTCAGTGAAACCTGCTAAGCAAGCAGGCAACACAGGCAGTTCAGCCCATCAGATCTGAAATCACTGAACAGCTAAAATGAACAAATACCACTGGTGATGTCAACACAGTTGTGAAGCAGTACAAACACTACAATTCCTGATAAGGTGCTACAAAAAGTTTCTGAGGGCTTCTAAGCAGTTTTAATTGACCCCCTCTGCCATATCTGAGTACAGCAAAAGGACTGTGCACTAACTGAAGTTCCAGCCAGTGATTGCTCTCACAGCTGCAATGGTGACTCAGAATTTGTTCCTGATTTCCCCTCACACCTCAACATTCAGCTTCCATACACATCTCTTAGGTTATCCAGTCTAGACTGTCTCACTGGTGCTGTGAAGTGGGCCCTGCTTTCAAAATCCTAAACCTGTGTTTCCTCCTAGCTGTCATTAAATCCAACAGACATCACAACTGGTTGAGTTTAGCAGATGAAACAATATGAATATAAAATAATTAAGCAGCCTTTTGGAAAAGGCACCACAGGGAAGAAGCTTATACAGCATACCTTACAACACTACATAATTTCTAAGAATGTTTGACTAATGATTTAAAAAAAAGGAATCAACACAGAATAATTTTTATAATTACCTGGCTGACTGAGGCTGAAGACTTCCTGTCGTCGAACAGGAGAATACTGAGCAAGTAACATCAAATCTTGTAAGGCTAAAAACTGCAAAGAAAGGAAAATATTTTAGTGCATGCAAAATCCACTGTATTTGCTTTAAAAATATGTAGTTATCCATACAAAATCAATCTCTACCAAAGAATGAGTTCACACTGGCTAAAACCAGTCATGTAACACAAAGAGAATGGAGGCAAATCCCCAAAATCACCCTGGATGGGGCTGCAGAACTATTAAAAGCTTTAGTAATAGATCAATTCTCAGGAGTTCAAGAAGATCTAACACTTGTTTTATTCTAATAGGTTAGGCAGAAAGATATTAAGACACTAAAAAGTCTAAGAAAATAACTGTTTTTGCAAACTAGAACTCAACTACAGTTTTAGGGTCAGTGCCTTATGGGACCAACCTATCACTGCTTTTTGTTGTGATTAAGCAATTCATGTGCCAAACTAAAAATAAACCAGATTTCTCACAATATTCAAAACTCTATTATAAATTGGACATTTTAATGATATCTGAGATCATGTATTAGATTTCCTGTTCCTTTAATTGTTTGTGCTCAACTCTTCCCCACCTATCCTCAGATAATGCAGCAAAGCTTAAAAAGTTATTGCAGCCTATTGTATCTCCAGCCTTATCAGAAATCTGTAAAATCAGTAAAGGTAGAATTTACATGTGCAAGAGAATATTCTTATCTTTATTTACATAACACCTCTTAAATGAGTTCTCCAATTTCTAAGTGTTATAATCAGTAAGTACTATAAATGTTTACCATAGTCCAAAATTATTCTTCTTTACTCACAGGTTTTAAGTAGCTTTTTACTATTGCCTTTTATAAAAAAAGAAAGCCAACTTCCAACCTAAATATGAAATATTTATATTTCATATATATAGAAATATTTAATATTTTCAATTTCAAGAGAGAACACACACGTGTTCTCAAATATATGTTGCAGGGACAAGATATTGAGAGTACAAAGGTTTGAGAAAACACCTGCTTATGTGATAAGACTCAAAGCTGAGTTACAAAAACCTGAATGCCACTAAGCTGCTGGTTTTGCATCAGTACACCATGAGACTTCTGCTGCACACAGATCTTACCTCTAACACAATGAGTCTTCAGCTAACAGTAACAGCATGGTGAGCACCAGCAGATGTCACCACTAAACAAATTTTCACCTTTAAATGCAATGGCCTGGGAATGCTCTGAGGCAGCTTCTCAAGGAACTAACACCTCAGTGACCAGAAGTGGTACCTGGAAGATACCAGGTATCTTGGTGCTCTGAAAAACACCTTTTCAGAACACACCTGACAGGGAGAGGCAGGAGTTCAATTACCTTTACAAGGAGGGGAGGATTGCTGTTCAAGATTTTAGGCAGGCACTGGTCTGTTTCCTGAGCAAATGTTGGTTGAATGGGAAAATGATGGCTCTAAATAAAAACATCAAAATTTATGTTATACAGAGGAAAGCACAAGAAAATCTTATGAAAGAGCAGTAAACTGGCCTGGAATTTCTAACATAGAAACAAAAAGAGTTTACTCCTTTCATTTAAAATTGAAAAATCTTAGAAAATCCAGATATCTTCAAATTAATGTGCTCATGTGGCTAATGTCACAATTTCCTGAATTTTCAGTTAACACTATGCAAATATTTAAAAGCAACTTTGGAAGTTATTTAGCTAATTAAGAAAAACAAAACCACGCGGATAAACAATTTTTTTTCATCAGCCAAAAGGGCAAAGTCCATTTTATACTTTCACAGATGGATGATTTCTTTTGTCTTCCACAGTTTTACAAGCAGTACAGTAATTAGAGATGTTGACAAGGTGTTCACTGGTGCTTGTTATTATCCTTTGAGACAGGTTGCTCACACCTCAGAGCTGTTGTCATGCTTGACTCATTGTTGATCTTTTCTCAATGTAGTCACAACAACTACACCTTTCTAATTAAAGCTAATTAAACACCCCAGCAGCACTGTTTTTGCCATTTCATTCCATGAGTAATTTGCATCAATACATTGACTCAGGATTTAAACCTCACTTTTTTTTTTCTCTTTTACCAAGAGTCTCTTTTTTTTTAATTTAAAAAAAATTAAATCAAGTTAGAGGAACAACTTTTTCCTCTCCAAGGAAATATCTGGAAACAGAAGCAGAGGAGTAAGAGGAACAAAACATGAATTTTGTAAGGAGCACAGGTCTTTCTATGAGAAGAAGGGAAAAGTCAATTAATGCCAGGCCTCTCTTGACTATTCAGTTATCAGCTACTATCTGTAGTGCATGCTGTGAAAATTCAAGAATTATGAGTCATTTCCTAGCAGAACTGCTTTTGAGATGAAAGAATTATCTGTGTCACACTGATGATGTAACTGGAGCACTGTCACAAGTACTGACCTCTGTGGCATAGATTTTGAAGAGCAGCCAAGCAATGTACCAGGTCATCAGGAGGAACACACCACTCAGCCAGGTATGGTAAAACAAGGAGAGATCCAATAAGCCACTCAGAGTGTCCAGAGGATGTAATTTACTGCAGATAAAATAACCAAGAGGATATAGTATTTTAGTATTCTTATTAAGAATAATTAATGAAATTAGGGAAAATAAAGATGAATTAATCATGACTACAGTTTTAGCCAATTAACATATTAAGACTCCTGGTTCCTTATTTTAAAACTGACAATAGTCATTATAAAATAAGGATATTCCCCCTGCCCTCACTCCCCCCCAAAAAAAAACCACCATAGAAAATCAGATAAAACTCATAGATGCAATCTGGAGTGTTTACCCTTTCTAATACTTTAAACACTAACAGAAAAAAAAAATAAAATGTGATTTCGTAATTACTATCTTAATGACAAGATGGCTCTTACAAGGGGATGCTGGTTCCTTTAGGATTCATTTCAGAAAAGGCCAGAGCTCCCCACATTCTGTGTGGGGAGGCAAAGTCCTGCTGCCAGGCTGCACTTCCTCAGCAAAGGAACCTCTCTAGAATATTCCAAATTTCCAGCACAATGTCCTCCTACCTGTCTGTATGAAGGCCCATCGTGGTACATATCCAAACCTTTGGGATGTAACCTAGGGGTTCAAAAAGAAACTCTGAAACAAATACAACACTACAAAACACACACACAGTAGGCCAAGAAAAAGAAGACAAAAATAGAATTTATGCAGAGACAAGAGACTAGTCTTCTAACTCACATGGACAAGGAAACAATCTGCCTTTGGGGTTATTGTGTTTCAAGAAACACAAAAAAGAGAATGAAAAAAGGCTTCAGGCTAGCAGCTGTACACTGAGAGATGCAGACCTCCTCTTTTATTGCTGCTTCTCAGCAGTGAGTTAATTGTGTTTCCTTACTAACAAAAGAGGGTTAATAGTAATTTAATATTAATTTTCATATAGCCCAGGCAGCAGCAAAGTGCTTTTAAAGACTTAATGGAATCTGATACAGAAGCACCATACTTCTAATTTATCCCCTGATGTAAATAAAGGGATAATAGTTCTTGAATATTTTGACAACACTTAGGAGGATAATTACAACCCTAACAAAGAATTCCTGATTTTTTTTACAAAGTCCAGTGCAATCATCTTCATCAACACAGATTTTGTTTACCACAGACCAAACTGCATTTTCACATGGGAGGGAGCCATCCTGCCTCCCTCCAAATAATATACCTGAGATATATATAAATATATCCAAATAATATACCTGAGAGCAAAGCCAAAGGGCTGATCTTTGCCTAAAAAATGGGATGGTTCAGCAACATTACACATTACAGGGGAGTCCTGCCCACTGCTGGATGCCAGGCTCAGCTCTGGGACACCACAGCTCCACTACCAGGCAATGGAGGCAGCAGTCCAAAGCCTGATGGATCAAAGTTTTCAAACACAGGAATTATAAATTAAAAAAATAAAAGAATTTCAGGAACCCTTACCAAAAAAGTAATATGTGACACAGAAGTTTCTAACAAAATACAGTGATTCCACACAACTGTGTTTTATCAGGAGAGGCAAAGATCTTCTGAAACGTAAATACTTGTATTGCTAAAACCAAACAAAATAAATAGTTTAGTATTCCACATGCAGAACTAAGCAATGAGACAGTTAATAAAAATAATACAACAAAAAACAACAAGGTACTTGAAAGCCTGAAGTCTAGATCAATTAAAAACTTAATTTAAGGTCATTCCAGGTGTTATATTTATTAATTAAGCTCCCAATCTTTCCTGACATTTTATAATCATTCCTAGTTCTTATCTTGTTTCCTTCTTGTAGCAGTGAAAATGAAGAATGGGGTAGACTGACTCAATACACAAGGGAACAAACCAAAATATCCTTGTCTAATGCAAAATAAAGGGGGAAAAAAAGGGGCATATTTAATATACTAGATTTCATTTACATTCTAAAAGTTCAATTAAAATGTAGGGAAAATTTAGACAAGCCTGACTTCCAGAGTCAGTAATCCTCCAAGCAGCAAAACCAATGTAACACTGATGCTTTCCTCCAAATAAATAAACTATATGTGTTTCCAAATGATTGAAGTAACCCAGATGACAACTGAAACTATGCAAATGCAACCAAAGTGATTTTTTGTTTTACTAGCTTGCATTAAGGAAAAAAAAAAAAAAAGAAAAAAGGGGAAAAAACCAAAACCAAACAGAAAACCCAAAGAGACAACAAAAAAAAAAAAAAAAAAAAAAAAAAAAAAAAAAAAAAAAAAGAGAATTAACAATATTGAAATAGATTTTTTTCTAAATATTCTAACTACAGCACTGCCAAAATGCTGTTTGGTTTGCTGATGAATGGTCAGGAAAATGCAGCACACATTTTCCACTATAACACAACCAACCTTGGTTAAAGACATCTCTTGCCAAATGGTTTGGACTGTGTCACTCTGGGAATCAGGCAAAGTTAATGTTAATGGCTGCTGTGAGGCTGCAGCAACAGAAACATTTTTAAGGTGATGCTTCACACTGGTACAGATTTCTGCAGGACTCCTCCAGAGGAATTAATGGAATTTCAGTTTCCATAGTGCTACACACACAAAAAACTTTGGATGTTGAGCTCTAAGCCAGATTTAATGTGTTATTTAGACTTGAACTGAAGGGGTTTTTTATTAACTGTCAAGATTTTCAGCTTTTAGGTGACCCTTGTTGTCAGTTCCTGAAATTCATACCCAGTTTGTGCACATTGTCTTTTTCCTGTAGCTCACCTGCCACCTCAGCCAGCTTTGAACAGGCATCAGAGGGTGTAGGGTAAATGTTAAAGAGTCACAGAATCCCAATTTCTGTGTTCATTTAAAAGGAGCTGAGCAGCAGGAGCAGGATGAACACTGCTGGCATTTAAAGCTGGGTGTACACTTCATCTATCAGTGACAGCAGCTGCACACAGGCAGCTCCTGCTGCCACACTCATAAATTATCCAGGCTTTTCTGAACACTGTTTCACTCATACATGTCTTTTTACAAAGATGCCTAAAGCTCTCACCTGTATGATTGGAAATGGCAAATAATTCATGTTGTTAATAAGAAAGAAAAGGCTGTAGCTGTATCCCAAGAAAGCTCCAGAGAGCAGAAAGAAGAGGTGATACTCATTTAGGCACATCTGAGGAACAGCATCTTCTAGGCTAAAACAGAAAACTTAGAATCAATTCTGAGTTCAAAACAAAAACCTTACGAAACTCAAATCAGAAGTTTGATTTTGCTGATCTGTACATCTGATGATATCTCAGCGAGTTTTTTGCTAAAGTAGGAATCCCACCACCTGTTTTTGTAATTTATGCATTAAACATACACCATTAACCACAAGACCAGGACTTAGCTCAAGTGACAACCAACTTTTTATCAAGAATAAAGAATCCCTTAAGAATCCTGGAAATGTAGTTTTTCTGGTCCAGTTCTCTCTGCATTGTAACATTTACAAAGGGGAGCATTTTTTGTCCGTTAATAAAGAAAATCAACATATAATTGCTGGGTTTTGAGAATACCCAAATTCTTGGGATTCTTTCTGAAAGAAACTATCAGTAAATACATTTTACAATAAAAGTTTTGTTTATCTTTGACACACACACACAGAGTTACCTTTCTGAAGGTGTGCAGGACACAGCAAGAAACTGGAACCTCCCTTTTGTCATGACTGTAGCACACCAAGCAACCAGCATTCCCATGATAGCATGAACAAAGGAATGGATCACTTGCTGAGGGTGAATAATTTTTCCTATCAGTGCTAATCGAGAGCATGGTATTGATGGCACCACTGTAAATAAAAGCAGAAAAATCATTTTTATTTCTTACCAATAAAATCTTTCATTACAATAAAAAAGAGAAAACCCCCACCATTGTCAGTATCAGTCACTAAATTATAAATGCTCATCCTATTTAATTTAGGTATCAAAGACAGTTCAATAATTCACACAACCCACCTGCATAAAATTCAACGTTGAAGATGCTTATTACTATTATCACCACAGACATCAGGAAGATACAAAAGATGACATAAGAAGTATACAAATCACTGAAAGACTCTAAAAAAATAAAAATATTATTGTTCAGAAAATTGCAATAACACAGAAGCAACGCAGTAACAGAAAAGAGCACTCAAGCAATGGAAAATAATCCACTGAAATGCTTAAAGGGGAGTAATGGCCAATGGACTTTCTAATCCCACATGAGGTCTGCCCAGCTACACAACATTTCTGCACAAAAGCAAATTTAAACTTCATAGAAACTATTTGACACCCTTATAACTGGTTTAGTTATAAGTCAACACTCAGAAGTTTGTTTTAAAAAAAACCCAAAACATTAAACTGTGGCTCAAATGTCACATTTCCATTCATTTAAGAAAAGCTGCAGCCATCCAGCCACACCAAAAAGAGAAGAAATTTCTTACAGAGTGGTTCTTTTGAGCTTTTCTATTTTCAAGGGAGGAAGGAAGTCAGTTCTCTCTGCCTGGAGTAGCTCAGTGATCACAGGCATCGAGCTTCCAGCTAAGCATCTCTCAATTTTCACTGCAGGCACTCAGGGGAAGTTATTCCCAGTGGCTGCTTCAGGAATTTCTCTTAGGATTCAGTGCACCTGAAGCTGTTTATGGAAACAGCAGCTGCACAGGGTGGAAGGGGAAGTGTGTCCAGGGACTCAGAACAGACAACTAAAGCACTTAACCTGTTGGGGTTTTTTTAAAATTCTGTGAGAGATAGACTCACATGAAATTGCAAGACTTATTCCCACCTAGGGTGGACGGTAGCTGCTGCAGCTGTAACACAGAAACATTTCAGAGGCCAAAGACTATTTGAAATATAAGGGTAACACGATGCCACCGTCAGTTCCCGTTATCTGGGACTGAACACAAAACAACAGAGTGTAGGAAAAAACTCCAAAAGCCAGAAACACAAACACGAGAGAGCAAAACCAGGAGGACGCGGCCGGGCACCTACTGGAGATCCAGCGCACCGGGTGGAACGGGTCGAGGCCGCTGAGCACGATGAAGGCCGCGGTGCAGAGGGGCAGCAGCAGCACGGACCAGGTCACGGCGGCGGCCACTCGCCAGCCCAGAACCTGCGGGGACACAGCGTGAGGGACCGGGACCCGCCAACCCAGCGCCTGCACGGTGACAATAGGAGGGACCGGGAGGGGGGCCGGGACCCGCCAGCCCGGCTCCAGCACGGTTACAATGGGAGGGAGGGACCGGGAGGGGGACCGGGACCTGCCAGGGCAGCGCCTGAGGGGAGCGCACGGTGAGGGGAGCGGGGCTCACCCCCCAGAACCTGAGGGGAGACACAGTGAGGAGGCCGGGGACCGACACCATCCGCCAGCCCAGCGCCTGCGGGGAGCATAGAGCCGGGACCGGGGGGGATGAGCCCGAGGGAGCGCAGCCCGAGGACCGACCTGCCGGAGCAGCGCCCGCTGCCCGCCCGCCGCCCCCTCCATGGCCGCGGCCCGGCCGCCCGTTCAAAGCCGCCGCCCAACGGCCCCACGTGTCGGACCCGCGACACTTCCGCCGCGCGCGCAGGCGGCAGCCAATGGGGGGGCGCGCACGCCCGCTCCCCGGGAGCGCGGAGTGACGCCACTCGCAGTGGAAACTACAAATCCCGGCGTTCCCCGCGCGGCAATGGCGGCCTGAGGTCTCCTCCGTGTCTAAGGGGACAGAATGCAGCCCGGGGCGGCGAGGAAAGGAATTGTCACATTAGCCCACGTTACGTCTGTTTATTTACACTTTCAAAGCCTCATTGGCGGCACGGACCCACCTTAAAGGAGGTCCAGTCCTGTCACAACAGCAGGCCTTGGATCAAACCCTCCCCACAGCTCCAGAGCGTTAAGATGCTTTGTGCACAAAAAGTACAAATCACATCGCCTTCACAAGGCTTTATTCAGAAGCAAAACAGTGGGGCGAGGATAGAATTAAAGAAAAACAAAACAACCCCCCCAAAAAGCGAAAACAAAACATAAAATAATCCCAACCAAACAAAAACAACTCCTTTCTGCTCTAGACTGGGATCACTGGTTCACTCTCCTCCAGGAACATGGAGATGTCCGTATGTCCATGGGACATCGCTGTCCATCCTGCTGCAAAACACATCCCTTGTCCTTGACGTTTCCAAGGTCTTCAGTGAAACAATAATCTAAAATAGAAACTACTATCTAGATGGAGAAACTGGTGCTGTCATCTGAAAGAAATAAATAACTCCAGTGAATATTTCGGCTCCTTACCAGAGGACACAAGAGGGCACATATTTAAGTCTCAATACTAAAATCCATTACTGTCATTTTGATTCTTATTAGGCATCTGGAATGAAAAAACTGATTTTGCAGGAGGAAAAGCCACTAAAATTGACTTGCATGGTTGGATTGTGTAATTTTTTAATGTGCCTTTCACTGGACACATTTGGCTATTTTTTATATTATTTATCTTAAATCTAATATAGTTTCTACTTAGTAAATATCCTGGTTTTCACAAACACACTTGTGGCTGGTGTATTTGGAGTGGCCTGGTTATTAGCCTGTTCCTGGACCTCCTCCAGATAATTATCCAAGAGAATTCAAATGTCATCTGCTGCTGGCAGCAGTCCTGGATGCCAGGAAGCAAATGCTCAAAGCCATCCCAGAGAAGGAGTGCAGTGCAGAGGGATGGATGGCTCAGCTCTGAGTCAGCCCTGCCCAGAGCCTACACAGATGTCCCCACACAGGGCTGTTGCTCTGACACACTGTCTCAAACACCAAGGGGGAAAAACCCAATCTGCTTTTTGTATTAAAAGGAAAGAAAAATTGGAGTCTAACAGTTTATTGCTTAAGTTTCACTGGTGCAGAATAAATTCAAATAAATGCTTTGGAGTTTTGTAAGGGGTTAATTAATTTTATTTATATATAAACCCCATTTAGCAAAACAAGTCTGTTAAACCCCTTTCCACTCAACCATAGTGATGGGGAAAAGTTTCAGGATGTCTGTGATGACTGCAGAAAAAGGAAGTTTAGACAGGGTTCTCACCTTATTTAGTGACTCTTTGTTATTACTGTTGTTCCATTGTGAGCAGGAATAATAGGTGCAGGAATAATAGGTGCAGAAATATCCAGTTCAGGGGCATCAAAAAAGTATGCCTACATTATCAGAGAAAAAAAAAATTATTTAGAGAGAAACATACGGTGCTGCCTCATCCAAGCTCTTTCTTTCCACACCCATCAAACACAGACACACAGATCCATCTACTCTGGAAGCTGTGGAAACTGAGACCTGGTGACACCCTTCTACACACTGCAATAAGGAAACAAACAATTTAAGTCTTCATCCTGTATTTCAATGGCCTCAGGGTCATCTGTTTTCTAACACTTACTGTGTATGGAAACATAAACCTGCTAAAACTCCTAAGCCCACACTTTATATTGAACATTTAATCTTTCTAAAGGACTAAGCATAGTACTCATTAGAATAAAGTGCAACTGGATACTATAAAGATTAAGGCTTTGCTGGTACTATGATGAATTCCAGGTGAATTGGACTCAATGATCCTGATGGGTACCCTCCCACTTGGTGATATTCTATGACTCCATAATTGATTATTGAATTTATTACCAGCACTGTCCGGGTCACACTGACATCAATTTTTGCTACGTTTAAAATAACTGCAATTTTTACATTGGAGGTTTGTTGCATATTTTATGAAAAATCCTTTTGCCAGGATCTTTTCTCCTGAGAAGCTGAGCAACTTCAGCTTCTCCATGTTTTGCTGCTTTGGAATGTGATCTGGAGAACAGTTTACCCAGCATGTGAAATTGTTTTTACTTGATGACCAATGACAGCCACCTGTGTCGAGGCTGTGAGCAGTCACAAGACTTCATCATCATTCCTTTCTATTCCTTGCTAGCCTTCTGATGAAATCCTTTCTTCTATAGTATAGTTTTAATATATATAATAAAATAATAAATCAGCCTTCTGAAACATGGAGTCAAGATTCTCATCTCTTCCCTCGTCCTGGGACCCCTGCGAACACCACCACAGAGGTTTTCCTGTAACCAGCGAATCCCTCCTTCCCTGTCCCATAACACCACCTGTCCTAGGAAACGAGAGATCAGGGAAAAGGACTGGCAGTGTCCCACCAAGCATCCAACAGCCAGCAGGGCGTGCAGCAGCAGGATGGTGGCCACGGTGGCCACGGCGACGCGGCGGTTGTCGTCGCGGACGGCGGGCCAGAAGGTCATCACCAGCACAGAGCCCGAGAGGCACAGCGAGAACACCATGAGCACCCAGCGCACCACCTTCTGGGGGATGATCCACAAGATCTGCAAAAGGCAGCACAAGGCTTGCAACGGGCTGGCAGAGAGGCTGTGTGTTCTGTGACACTGTCAGCACTTCTGTTTGTGCACAAATGAACTCACGCCTAAATCTGACCCATCTCTTACTGGAGGAAAGGGTAAGAGCAGTGCTGAGCTTCACTCCCAGACACAACACAGGTGAATCTCAAGTTATGCCACTCCCTTCAAGGCCTGTCCTGTTGCAGACATCTTTTATGGAAAATCCTTTCCTTAGGATTTTTCCTCCTGAGAAGATTAGAGGCCTCAGGAACAAAATGTAAACAATGGTTATCTGCTGCTGTGGAATGCAACAGGTGCATCTGTGATTGGCCCATGTTAAATGTTTGTAATTAATGGCCAATCACAGTCAGCTGGCTCAGACACATAGCCCGAGCCACAAACCTTTGGTATCATTCTTTGCTATTCTATTCTTAGCTAGCCTTCTGATTAAATCCTTTCTTCTACTCTTTTAGTATAGTTTTAATGTAATATATATCAAAAAATAATACATCAAGCCTTCTGAAACATGGAGTCAGATCCTCGTCTCTTCCCTCATCCAAGAACCCCTGTGAACACTGTCACACTGTCCCCAGCCAGGGAAACTTGTCCTTGGAGCCATCAGCATCTGTTCCCTGGGGACACAAACATCCTGATTCCTGAGGCTGCCTGCCAGGCTCACCAGCAGCACCTTGCTTGGTTTTGCTGCCTCTGGGGAAACGATGTGTCCTGGGCTTTTCCAGCACCCACAAGACACCTTTACACTAGACAAGCCTCAAGAAAAAGAGCAAAAGATTTTCCCAGTCTCCAAAATTTTGACAAATATCAACAATATTATAAGAAAGAGCAAATTTTCTCAGGCAGGACATGTGAGAGGTGCACTCTTAGCCATACGTACCGCTGTGGGAATGTAAACGAAGAGGGAGTAGCCATACACACACACTATCTCCAGGAAGGAGTAGGAGACAATGTTCATGACTTTACTGTTCCTCCACATCAGGAATCCCCAGAGAGCGAGGGGAACAAGCCAAGCGTACGCATAAATCGTTGTAGCTGCTATGGACACTGGAAACACAACAAAGGGTTTCATGTTCTACTTTGAATCCTGACAGAACCAAAGGTGTAGAAGCATTCAGCATGAAAACTAGAAAGCTACCTGTGAAGATACTTCCAAAAGATGAAGTTTGAATTATTAATAAACTGAAAACTGTATTTATATCTAGTTTACACCCAGTACTCTGCCAGCACTTCAAGTAGGTGATAGCAGTGATAATCTCATCTGGTAATTTTCTGCCCTAGGCCTGCAGGTTCCTGGGAGGCCACAGATCCAGGAAGGCCCTCACCAAAGCACCAGAGTGCCCAGTACTGGGCTTTCACTCTCTGTACAAGGAGGCATCCACTAAGGCTGGAAAATAACTAATTACTCGTGCTTGCTCTTCTAAATCCCTGAAACTAGCCTATGTTCTGAAGAAACAGGGTTCTGCCAGTCACAGCCCATTTTAAGGGCTTGTTTCACACGTCTAAAAATTTAAAACCACCAATCAATAAAAAGACTAAAGTGTTAAATCAAAGCCATGACCTGGTTTGATATTACTTCATTTGCACATTAAAAAAAAAAAAGACACCAAAAAACAAAACAAAAAAAAAAAAAAAAACACCAAAAAAACTACCCCCACAAATGACTACTTACAAACCTTTTCTGAACTCAGGCACGTAGTGGTACGTTGGTTTGCCCAGATGGATGAAGAAATTTGAGAGATTGCCACTAACAGCAATGGTGAACACGAGTGTAGCACATATCCAAAATGGACCTTAAAAGGGAAAAAAAATCAATAGCACCTCCTCTGCTGTCTTGTTTTCTAGGCCAGCAAATAAAATGTAATACAGACTCAAAATATTTAGCACAGCAAGTAACTTCTCCCACCTCACACCTACCATAAAGATCAGGATTGCTGCGGATATACAGCCTTACAAAGTTCTTCCCAGGGACTGGGAACACTGATCCTTTGATTCTGTCCAGGACCTAAGAAACATAAGGATTTGTCTGACTGACAATGCAAGAAGGAAAAACACCTCATTGGATAAGGCATAATTCAGACAACAGTTCTCCTCTGGAGCAGAATATTAACCTGGTATGTGTCCACATCGAAGAAGGTCTGGTAGTACTCAAAAGTCCAGAAAGGGGCACTTTTCTTCTGTCCTGCAAGCAGCTAGATGGTGGGAAAGGCAACATGGAAAGTGTTACAAGCACACAATTTATGCATTACTAACTCATTTACACAGTGGTCACATGATTTTGGTACCCAAACTGAAAACAAACACAACAGGGCAGGATTATGTAATGGTTTCCCTCTTCCCCTCCAACAGCTGCAGACAGCCAGTCTCTTATCTCCCTGTAGGCAGAACCACGGCCTGAGGTTGTAAAGAGCAGCCTGCTACTGCCGGCCGCCACATCATCTGGAACACTCACCCTCACCCCCACGACAAGTCCCTTCTGCTGTCAGAAACACAGAACGGCCTGTGCTTGAAGGGACCTTAAAGATCATCTCACTCCATCCCCCTGCCATGGGCAGGGACACCTTCCACTATCCCAGGTTGCTCCAAGACTGGCCTTGAACACTTGCAGGGATGGTGCAGCCACAGCTTCTCTGGGCAACCTGTGCTAGCACCTCACCACCCTCACTCACAGGACAGAATTTCTTCCTATAACCAATCTAAACTTCTTCTCTCTTAGTGTGAATCCATCCCCCTTGTCCTGTTCTCTACATACACTTGTAAGAAGTCTCTCTCCATCTTTCTCATAGGCCCCCACCATAGAGGTGAGAGCATTACCTCTGTTTTATCGGAGTCATCAGTGCCCAGTAACTCATCATCCTCTTCCCTCCCTGGCTCCTGCAGGTGGCTGTGCTGATTCTTGGGGATTTCGACTGGCTCATCGATGCTTATGGTGGTGGCATCAGGATTTGCTGCAAGCAAATTAGCTGCATCGTCAAATTCTGCAAATAAGTACATTACAAGACAGGTGATGAACAAGACACTAAAATTTTTGTTCTCATGGCTCAAATAAATGCATAAATACCCTGAGACAGAACAACCACTAGTTTAGGCATGTTGGGTATGATCTATTTCCTAAAGTCCAAGCTGACACGGATCAAGCCGAACATTCAGTCAGTGGATAAAGTGTGAGTTTGCTTTTCCTGCCAGTCTGCCTGCAGGATGTGACACTGGCAGGACTGGAGCCTGCCTTCCTGTCCTGCCAACAGCCCCAGCCTAGGGCCAGCAGGTCTCTGCAGGGCAAGGGAAAGCTGTCTCCTAGAGAAATGGGTACTTTTAATATTCTCCAAAAACTGACGTGCAATTTTTAATGAAGAACTAAAGAAGTCTGAAACCGGGGCCTTCTGCAAGTTACAGAGCGCTCTGCCCCCTTCCAGCTGTCACTTGCTACCACAAAGGATTCCAGTCTACGACTTCCGTCAACACCGGTTACATTTTTTATCTGGCCAGCAGTACAATTCCATCTCACAAAATTCAGGATACCTGACCCCATCCTGACCGCACAAACAACACTCTCAGGACGTTTTCATTCCGCGAACGCTCAGGGACGCTCCCAGAGCCTCCAGCGCCGGACGGCTCCCCCAGCCGGGCCCAGCCTCGCGTCGGCACCTGCCACATCGCCTTTACCTTGGAATTTGAGGTCGTCCGCCGTCGCCATTCATCCGCCGGGACGAGGATCAGCTCCTCGGGGCTCGACCCTCCTGCAAGAGGACAAGGTGGCGCTGGGGCTGGGGCGGGTGCGGTGCCCGCCCTGCGCCAGCGCTGCTGCGCCCCGCTGCTGTGCCCCGCGGCCGCGCCCCCCGAGCCCCGCACCCGCCCGGGCCCCGGGCCGGGCACCCCGCACCTCAGCGCCGCCGGTCCGCTCCCTTAAAGGCGCCGCCACCGCCGCGCGGCCCCGGCCAATCAGCGGCGCCGCTGAGCCCCTCTGCCCCCGCCCCTCGGAGAGCAGCAGCCCCGCCGGTGACGCGCCTGGCACCGACCAATCAGAGCCCGCGCGGCGCTTCCGCGTGCGCGCCCGCCCGCCCCCTTAAAGGACCCTGCTGTCTGTGAGGGAACATGGCGGGGCTGTGGGTGTTCGTGCCCTTGTACAGCTGTTACAGACGTACACTGCGTGTTCTGGTAAATGAGAGTTTTACCAAAGAAACACAGAGCGGTTCGGGTTGGAAGGGACATTTAAACTCATCTCATTTAATATCCTTGCCGTGGCACGGACACCTCCCACCAGAACGCGTTGGTCCCAGCCCCGTCCAGCCTGGCCTGGGACACTCCCAGGGATCCAGGGGCAGCCACAGCTGCTCTGGACACCCTGTGCCAGGGCCTCACCACCCTCACAGGAGAGAATTTCTTCTGCGTACCTGCTCTAAACCTGCCCTCTGATGGTTTGCAGCCATTCCCCCTTGTCCCGTCACTGTCCCCCTTGTCAATGGCCTCTTTCCATCTGTCGTGTGCTGGAAGGGCGCAGTTAGGTCACCACAAAGCCTTCTCTTCTCCAGGCTGAACAGTCCCAACTCTCACAGCATCCCTCTGATCTCTGATCTTGGTATCCTCTTGAGGCCTCACTCCAACAGATCCATGTCCTTCCTGTGCTGGGGACCAGCTGGATATTATATATACTGGAGCATATATATATATATATATATATATATATATATATATATATATATATATATATATATATATATATATATATATATATACACACACACACTTTTTTTAGGTTTTTTTTTAATCCTTCAGCCCCAAAATGCCAAATCCTGGAGCGCAGCAGAGCCCCAGAGCAGAAGGAACAGGGCACTGTTTGCACAGCATCAGCACCTTAGTCTATATTGTGGGATTCAGGGAGAACAGCCTGATCCAGCTGCCCTCATTTGCACAGCACAGCCCACATCTGTGGATAAGCCTCACATCTCTGCAGTGAGCAGCACAGCCCCACCCTGGCTGCACTGGCTGCCCTTGGTGCAGCTGGAAGGAGCACTGCTGACAGGATCCTTGCTCACCCAGGGGCTGAAGGGCAGGGACAGCACAGTGTGCAAGGTAAGGCAGAAACTTAATCAAACACGTGGATGTTTTCCCTCCCCCTCACCCTCGACCTCTACCTTTGCCCCTGCCTCGCATTGTGCTCAGCAGACCTCTCCACCACCATGTCGGGCATCAGGGTACTGCTGCAGAAAATCCTGATCCTCCTGCAGGTTACTCTGTCTGTTGTGGTGGGCAAAACACTGATGATACTGTTCCCCAATGCCATGAAAAGATACATCCTAAAGATGGGCGAAAAGAGCAGAATGAACAGGAATCCAAAGTTCAGCTATGAAAACTGGGGCCCCACTTTTTTCAGCTTCAAGTATTTGCAGTTTGTGCTGAAGGTGAAGTGGAAGAGGCTGGAGGATGAAGCCTACGAGGGACACCCTGCTCCCAACACGCCCGTGGTGACCCTCGGTGGGGAAGTTTGTCACCTCCTGGACTTCATGAAAGGTCAGTAATTGAGTTGGTAATTTCAGTAATTGCTGAGAGCATAAATGAGGAGATGCTGCTGAGGGAGCAGGGACAGGCAGCTGGCACTGGAGTCCATCATGTGCAGACCACCAGCACCCACCTGCTGGAAAAGATGCAGCACATTTACTCCAGCTGCTTCTTGATTGTCAAAAATAACCTGCATTTATCACCCTGTCTATGCTATCCCTTCACACCACTGAGCTTTTGCAAGAGCTGGCTCTGCCTGGAAACACTTTTTGCTGAAAGCCAAGGTAATAATTTGTTTTAGGGAGAGAAGGCCCAGAACTGAAACGCGTGCAATGATTCCTGATTGTTGGCTGTCATTCCCTGTCCATACAGAAAATTCCACACCAGCTCCCTCAGCTAGCCTAAAGCCTAGAAAGCACACAGTGGGTTTTTCCAGATCTAAAGTGGCTGGGAATAAAGCAGAAGTAGCTGCTTTGTACTTTGTCCGCTGCCTCCCACTGAGATCTCAGCAGAACGTGGAATTAATCATTAAGCTGCAGCCTCCATCCCCACGGGAGGGATTACATCCTTCTCTCACTCTGCATCCCTAATTATATATAGATATTTATGTAGAAAATGGGCTGTAAATTTATAGAAGAGAAACACAGTATCTACAGGAAGGTACCACTGTTATTTAATTCTTTAGGATGTGGATCTATGGTTAGCAGCAGCTTTTAAGTTAAGCCATGCCAGAAAGGTCTTGGACAAATTTAATGGAATTCAGCATAACCAGACTAAAAAAGGTGCTTAAAAATCCTGCAAGCTCTCTTAAATCAAGGCCTTGCCAACATATACACAATATTGTGTTAATTTGTAAGCAACTGCAGATACTTTTGCCAGTGTAAGGTTAGTTTAATAATAATATATAACCAGAGTTCTGTTTGGACAGGAAATTGCAGAAATACATTGAAAGCATGAAAGCCTGTGATGCATGACTGAAAAGTCTGCAGTTTCCCCTCAGCTCAGCTTGAACTGACACATCTAAAAAAAATCTGGACATGAAAAGGCACTGGGACTCTGTCCTCAATGCCCAGCCCTGAACCACTGTCCCTGGATAACCTTGCAGAAGGCCATGGTTAGTATTTTTGAAGTTGCTCCATACTAAGGATCTCAGGGAGGCTGAGATGCCCTTTTGGATCAGCACCCTATCCCAAAAACGTTGGTAGCTTGCTAATTGGCTCTTGTGCTGAGGAAAGAGGAGCTGTGTGACTGCAGGGTGCCTCCTGCCTGTACTGGGCAGGGTTCCCTCAGGTAAACTCCTTGCTGGATGCAGCACAGACAGGGCCAGGCTAGGAAAAACACCTTTATGGCTGCTTTGCAGAGATAAAGAGGTTCTGCTGCTGATTTTACTGACCTAGGAGAAGTTTATGAAGTGCCTTAGTGTTGTCCAGGAATCCTTGCACCAGAGGCTGTTCAGTGTATTTAATTCTGCCCTTCCTCCTGTCACTTAACCACAAAACATTTTTTTCCCCCCAGATAACCGACCTTTAATCCTGAACTTTGGAAGCTGCACCTGACCTTCATTTATGCTAAAATTTGATGAGTTCAACCAGCTTATCAAAGATTTCAGCTCAATAGCAGATTTCCTTATCATCTACATTGAGGAAGCTCATGCAATAGGTACAGTACAAACACCACAGCTACAAACGTGTCACTTCCTTTAGGAGAAAAAAAGGTGTGCTAGCAAAGCAGGGGGCTGCAAACAGCACAGAAATCTTCAAATCAAGTGGCAACACCACATCTAGGCACAAGTTTGTGTCCCTAATTCTCCTGAGATTCTACTTACACTTCTGACTTTACACTCGTGAAGGACGTGTTTTTTAACAACTGCCTCTCAATGTTATACAGCTCCTTTTGGAAAGAGGAAGAAAAGATAATTCATAAAACAAAAGTTAAGTGTACAATATGTTATGTGTTGACAGAACAAATAAAAGTTTTTAATATTTTTCAAGAACAGGATGTAGACTCCAATTTGAAAAATTTAGCAAGCAAACAAACCACACTTGTTTATCTGCACTGGATTCTAAGTAACCCATTGGCACAGCTTTTATCCCAAGATTAAATGTTTTTCTAAAACCTAACATTTACAGTTTTCTAGCAATATGTCATTTTCAACAACTGAGAATCAGATAATGACTAAGTCAGTCATCAAACTCTTTCACTAGTTTCTGCTTTACTGGGAAGAGTTGTGTGCAAATGTTTGTTTGCATAGTTCTGATAAACAAAGGCATGGCCTGGCTCACATTTCACTTCTCACAGACCTGTTATTTTGGTTTATAGGCTTAATGAGTACAATCAAGCAAAATGAACATTGACAAACCTTACCCAATACATGTTCCCCACCTGGTGTCTTTCTAGGGTAGATCTATGTGGGAAAATTTCAGCTAAAATCCATCAAATATTTCTGAATCCAGGGCAAGAAAATACAGTTTGATGAGGGGGAAAAAACCAGATCTTGGGACCACTTAATAGAAAGCTCTAGTGCTGCAATAACTTAAGGAGGGCTTTCATTTCATGGCAAGTTTTGATGTTAGGAATAAACTGTAAGATTCTTTTAACCCAGTTTTGGGGTATGACACACAGTACATGCCCACCCTTGCACCTATTCAAAACCTTCACTGCTAAATCCCTTCCTCATTTGTTTTAGATGGATGGGCTTTTAAAAACAATGTCATTATTAAAAATCACAGAAGCCTTGAAGATCGAAAAATTGCAGCACAACTTCTTCAGAAAAATCACCCTCTGTGTCCAGTGGTTTTGGACACAATGGAGAACCTGAGCAGCTCAAAATACGCTGCGCTGCCAGAGCGACTCTACGTGCTGCAGGGAGGGAAGGTCATCTACAAGGTAAAAAACATCAGCACCAATGAGCACAGTGTACAGAGAATTTTAAATTTCAAGGTGATTTGAGACTGCTTTACATATAACAGTCAGTATTTCGTTCTGTTTGAAAGTGAAACATTTCACAATGCACTGTAAATGTGGAGAGAAATGAAAATGCAGCAAAACCAGTCTGGGCCTTTATAATGTACATATTTGATGTACACCTCAGTCTTGCTCAAATATTTATCTTTTGGCTCACTAGTAACCTGAGGTACATCTAAGCTGTGAAATCCAGGAACACTTCCCACCTCCAGGATCCAGACCCAGTGACACAGCAGGGTGTAACCAGTGTGTAACCATCTCCCAGGGATGCCTCCAGTGGAAAGGGGGCCCAAGGCACACCTGCCCACAGTTCTGGTGCAGCTGCTGTGCTCTGAAGGATTTCTGCTCTGCCTTCTTGAGCATCACTATGTCATTTTATTGCCTCTGCAGGGAGGAGTGGGGCCTTGGAATTACCACCCCCAGGAAATACGTGCCATCCTGGAAAAACTGAAATAGAAAAAGAAGAGGACTTCGAAGCAAAAACTATTTGGATAAAGAAGTTAAAAAAAAATTTGTCACAGACCTCAGTCTAAAGAACAAAAATAGAATTTAAAAAACAGCCATAGAGAGAAGAAGAAAAGAACAATGCTGTATATGCATTGTATATGCAAGGAGCATCTGGAATGAGGTCTAGAAGTTTTCAGGTGTCATCCCTACCACACCAACTTCTGTTCTGAATTAACTTACTACTTTTATACTACACTCAGTAATGTGGGAGCTGGGTCCATTGAGCTCTGGATACCAACATTTACACTTGTAAGGAATATCCTGCAGGATGAATTTCAGGGTGGTGACATTTGCAGGAGGCCACTAGCATGCAAAGCAATTATTTTACATTACTATATACACATTGCACTTGTGTATATAAAATGTTCCCTTTCACTGACTTAGGACACTTCTGAGCAAGACAATCTCTGTCAACATCTGTTTCCATGAATATTTGTTATGATGGTCCCAGCTTAAAGCACTGGTGGCTGTGACCTGATTCTAGAAAATATTTATAGAAACAAGGGGTTGATCTACAATTATTAAAAGTCTATCAAAACACTTCATTTGGCTTCAGATTATTTCCCTTCCTGCCCTGCCTCTCTACCCCAGGTTATTTCTAAGCATTAGCAGATATTTATATTCATTCTAATAACCTCTGAGTTTGAGCTGATCAGAAATGTACCAATTTAAGGACTTTTGAAGGACTTGTTCGACAGTAGGAAGTAATACATCCCACTTAAGTAGCTCACACTTTTTTTTTCTATTTAATTCAGAGTGCAAGGGAAACACTTTATAGGAAATTGAGTTTTAATTAATGTATTATGTAAGCCTGATAAAAATATACTACCTTAAATGGACTCAGTTATGTTCAGGTGTTCTAAGCTGACAGCTTAGGTTACAAAATGAAAAAGCTGTTACTACAATTAACAACTGCACTGTGTTCTGGTTGGACTTGATCATCCTAAAAGTCTTTTCCAACCTAAATGATTCCATATACTCCTATTCTATTCCATACATTAAACCAGCAGGGAATACATACCACATCCACACCTTCAAAAACCACTTTAATACAGGGTGCTAATAATAAACATTCTCTGCAGTGCAGCTATCAAAATGTAACTTCCTTATAAAAAATAAAAGTGGAGGCCCAAAGTTAAGCTGGGCTCAAGTGTTCTCTGCTGTGCCCTCTGCCATCACCCGGTGCACTGACACAAAATGATCAAAGGCAGATTTGATGATGAAACGCAAGTAAGTGGCTTGGAACTCAGGAAGCTGCAGGAGGAATAAAAATATTGTTATTGCATTCTCTGTAGTAACAAAACTCCCCAACCACATTTGCAGAAGTTTGTTAAACCACAAGGATCTGGATTTTTCAATGTCTGTTTTTTGAACTGCACATAAATCGAGTTCTTTGACCTGCAACTCAAAAAAAATCCCATCACCTCCTGAATTCTGCAGCCTTAAAGGCAGCAAGTGAAGGAGGGAAGATTGCCACACTTCTGGAAAGGGCCCTTGCACCTCGTTAGGAGCACTAGGCAGGTGCAATTTCACAGCATAATCTACTGAGGAGCAGCTGGGAAGTGCAATTTCACACCAAAATCTACAAATTCTTCTCTTTAACACCAACTGAGCAATAATTGCAAATAAAGACATGTTTGGTTTTTTTATGGTTTCTTCCCACTTAGTCCAGACATCCCATTTCATGAACCACTACTGATGTACACTGTAAATACTCACTGGAAATTCTTCCATTTGGAGCTGCCCTTCTCTGTGCTGCAAATCTAGAAAATATATTTTAAGGTAAACAATGAAGAATAATGTGAGAATAATGTGCAATGAAGTTTTCACTGGACTCAGAGTTCAAGTGAGCTTAAGGACAATGAATTTACACTGCATATAGACACTGTTCTTTTTCATTTTTACAGGTGATTTAAGAGAATACTTTTTTGCAATATCCCAGTGTGTGTGTATATATATCCCACTCATTACAGTGTTAAAAAAAAGTCACCCAAGAGGCCTAAAAAAAGCCAATCCCCAAGCCAAACAATGCAGGAAATGGCACTCTATTATACTATGTAAGCCTGTTTTTAATTTTTGGAACATAAAGTGCACAACTAGTGCTTTTAGCCCTTATACAGCATTTTACTCTCCAAACTGCTGCAGAGACCAGCAGTGTTAACAAAATTCACTCAAACGTGACTGTTGCATTAATGTCTAATAAAACAATCATAACCCCACACTTTACTCAATAAATAGATGAGGGGTTACAGGGATTCGCTGAAAAACACCAACATTGCTCCCACAAAACCCCACAAACTCAGTCTTACCTTTTTCAACACACTGTTCAAAACCCACAGGGTCTTTAGATGTGCTTCTTTCAATCCTTAACGTCCGCACTAAAATATATATCAATTTAAAATATCAACACAAGTTCTGATTCTTTATTGATACTGATATTAATTCCTTCACTTTACAACCACAAAACACAAAGCATTAACTAATTTATTTTTTCTCTAAGCTATGGGGATTGTGGATATGAAGTATGATTGCTCTGTGAAAATGAATCTTTACGCAAAATTAAACCTTTATGTGAAGTTAAATGTTTATGAATCTCTTAAAAGTGGCTACATACAGACTAGGACGCTACTGTAGGAACTTTTGTTAAGGCACAGACACACATTTTAACATAGCACATATTACCTACTGCAAGACACAAAGTCTTACCCAAATAACACTGGATGGCAACTTTGCTGATTTTTACACATTTGGGAAAACCAATAATCAGTTCCTGTGGGAACATGCCTGTCGTCGTCCAAAATGTTTTGGAACTTCTGTAGAGAGAACAGGACAAAATCCGCAACGGCAGCTTTCCATCTATAACCATCTTGAATTAAATTTATCACAGAAAAACATGGAGGAGAAAGGAAGGGGGAGGTGGAAAAGGAAGGGTAGAAAAACAGGGGGACGGTGAAGAAGGGAAGGAGAGGGATGAAAAGGAGGAGGGGAAAGGGACGGGAGAAGCATTTTTATTTGGGGTACTGTCAGCAGTGCCCTGTGTAAGGAGGGGCAGCTCTCTGGAGGCATTCCCACCTCGCCGGGCAGGCTCTGTACCCGGCCGGCCCCACAGGAGCGCGCAATGGCGGCGGGCCCCGAGCCGTTCCATGCACCCTGTGGCGACCCCAGCGTGAGGGCGAAGGGCCGAGCCCGGGCCAGCCCCGGCGGGCTCCGTGCGGGAGGAGCCGCTCCCGCCGCCCGCGCCCCCGCCCGGCCCTCACCCGTCCGCCACGCTCTCGGCGGGGTGCTCGGCATCGCTGGACGTGGCCAGGACCAGGGCGGCCCCCGCCGAGCTCCGGCACCAGTCGGTGCCTCTCATCGCGGGCCGCGGGCTGCCGCTCCCGGGCAACGGCGGCAGCGCCCCGCCTGCGGCCGCTCCCGGTGCGGGAAGCGGGGATGGCCCCTGACAGGGCGGGGGAGGCCGGGCGGGACCCGCCGCTCCCGCCGTGCCCCGCTCCGCCCCGCCCGCCGCCCGCCCCCCGCGCGGCCCCGCCCGCCGCCCGCGGGCGCTGCGGGACGGGCGGCGGGAGCGCCGAGCCCCGGCCCGGCTGACGGCGCGGCCCCTCCCGGGGCAGGTAGGTGGGATGAGGGGGGATCGGGGAACGAGCGGGATTCTGGCCTCCCTGCCCGGGCGGGGACCCTTCCCCCTGTGCCCCCTCCCCTTGTGCCCTTCCCCTGGCGCCCCTCGGGGCTGTGCCCGTTCACGGCGCGCTCACCCCCGGGTACAACCCAATCCCTTCACAGACTTTACCCAGCGTTGCCCCGACCCCTCTCCGGGTTGGACCCGATCCCTTCGCACCCGCCTCCCCATCCTTTCCGGTACCCCCGGCCCCCCTCGGGCAGGGCCCGGTCCCCTCCCGCCCCGCAGGACCCGATCGCCAGCCCCGCAGGCCGGGAGCTGAGAGAATCCCATCCCTGCCCTGCCCCTCGCCATGGCAGCTCTGGGCTCTCCTGCCCCCCGGATCTCCTGCCAGGACCCTGCTCACCAGCCAGAGCCCCCCGGCACCGGCTGGGGAAGGGGCACCGGGAGATTCCCACCCTGCCAGGGAGGGAGCTTCCAGCAGGCTCCATTGCCCAGCTGCAGTCAGACATGTGCCCTCCTCTTCCTCCTCCTCCCCTTGCTCCTGCCTGCAGCAGAGCCAGGCCTGGTTGTGGGGGCACTTCCCACTCAACCCCAGCCCCTCTCCCACTGCCCCTATCTCCATCCCGGACCTGGGATCCATCCCGGGCCTCTCAGCCAGCCCAGGGGCCAGTTCCCACTCGGATGGGGTGTGTGGCAGGCGGCTCACAGCCCTGATCCACACAGCCTGCCCTCCTTGCTACGTGGCCATGCTCAGGGCTCTAAGGGGAACTGCCAGCTTTAGGGGCTTCCCTGGGTCATGTTTTCCTCTGTGGCTGTTGTTCACCTGTCTGTGATTTGTTTTTGCAGAGCTGGTCGAGGGGAATGTCGTACTGTCTCCACTCAGAAAGCCATCTGGATACTGGGCCAATATACGTGCGTGAAAATGGGAAGCTGCATGTGGTAAATCGGGGTGCAGGCGGCGTACAGAATGTCACTCCCAAAGCAAGACCTTTTAGTCTGTTTTCCAGAACTTTTTCAGTGGAGCTTTGCATGAACAGGGAGGATGATAGGGCAAGGAGGCAGAGGACTGATCATTTCATCTTCACGTACACCAAGGAGGGGAACCTCCGCTACTCGGCCAAGTCCCTCTTCAGCCTCGTGCTGGGTTACATTTCTGACAATGTAGATCACATTGACTCGTTGATTGGTTTCCCAGAGCAGATTGCTGAAAAGCTCTTTTCAGCAGCAGAAGCAAGACAGAAGTTCACAGAGCCAGTGACAGGACTGAGAGCTCTGCAGAAGTTCACTGAAGCCTATGGCAGTTTGGTGCTGTGCTCACTGTGCTTGCGGAACAGGTAAGTGTGTCCCCTAACAATCTTGTCTTCTGCTAGCACACTTCAAGCTTCCCCTAAATTAAATTTAAAATACATTTTGGGCTTACAACACCAACTAATTTTAATGAAATGCCCTGAGTCTTATCTGATTCTTGTGCTTGCTGTCTTTCATCCCATACCTTTCCTACAAGTGCAGCTGTAGGTTTCATTTTAAGATAAAAATCATAACAGAGGTGACAGACTACATCTATTTCAACCAACAGGGGATCTTATGTGGAGGATTAAACCTGCAACTATTTTTAACAATAATAATCAGCAGTTCTGTGGAAATCCGTGTGCTTAGTGCCTTCTCAGGCATTTCATGGGATGTTTCTGTAATTGCTGTTTAAAAGCTTTTCAGCACACTTAGCTGACTGTACAGATAAAATACACCCTTGCAAATTGTTCAGGTTTACCAACTATATAAACTTGCTGTCATGTCTCATTTTGGGGGCTTAGAAGAAGATACAGACTTGTGGGTAAGTTTCAGGCTCTGAAATCAGGCAGGTTTTACCTTATTTTATTGTTGTTGCCATCCCCATATTGACTGTACTTTAACAAGGTCCTGATTACAGCCCAGCACTAGTTTTTCAATCTTCTCAATGCCCACATCTTTAACTGAAAGAGTCTTGCCAAGTTTAAAACTGGATTATGTTTTTAAAGCCTTGCTCCTACTGAAGTCCTTCCCAGTAATAGAACTGTTCTCTTCCATCTTTACACTTGAAAAAGGGATGGTTTATCCAGTTTAAAATCAAAGTACTGGCATATTCATCTGAAGTGCCAAGGGTGTTCTGAGCACAGTAGGAATGTTTGAGTAGAAGTCAATTATCCTTTGTTTTATCCTTTAAACCTACTCCCTTTTTATCTCTAGCACAGAAAATTTTATGGGCTTAATTTAGAAATTAAGCTACTTCTGGCATCTTTTGCCATTACAGAAAGCTGAGTTAAGTATCAAGTCTTTGAAATCCAGGAAGTGAGGCATTAAGGCGTTTTCTGATGATTTTTATTTCTAAAAGAGCCCACTCTTCTCTCCAGAACCCTAACAGCTAATAATCTCTCTCAAGAACTGGCTTATGCTCTGACTGTATGTTGTGCTTCTTGCAGAGCCAAATTGCACAGGCAAGGGGTGTGAGGGGGGTGGTTTGATGGGTAAAATTACCCTGGGAGGATATTAAGGTCCTCTTATTTGCATGGACAAAGAGGTGTTCCTGCAGGGATCAAATTAAAAATCACCCCCAGTCTATGCAGTGAATTTGCTGGCCTCAGGGTGTGTTTTGCCATGGGGAATACGAGGTAAATTCAGGAGAGATCAGTGAATTTGGAGCCACAGGGGCAGTAAGAGGTGACTGCAGGGAGGTACTGAGGGCTACGTGCTCATTACTGCATACTCATGCCTGCCATTCTTCAGTGGTTTGTTCCCATCTCTGAGCCTCCTACTGAATGGCTCCAGCACAGATGTTTGCGTGGCTGCTGAGTGAATCGGAGCAGGGAACCAGCACAGCTAAAAAAAAAAAAAAACCCACTGAGTAACTGCTGCCTAGGGTGTAGCCACAGCTCTGGCCAGTCCTGGACTTCTACCCCTAGTCAAGCATTTTATTGACATGTAAAAAGTAAAATTTTGCCGCTGACAAGCTATTCTGTCCTGATTAAAATCCACATTTGAGGTGGATTTTAAGCCTGGATGAATGTGGGTTTGTCTATACCCTTCCTAGACACTGAGGAAGAGCAGTTTGTGAAGCTGACTTATGATAAACTGGGATATTTTGCATTATCCTGAAATAATACAGCAATAATCTGTAAAGAAGCTCCTAATAGCAATATTTGCAAGTTGAAGTCTTGTTAGTCCAGTATTTTGCATTGAATCAAAACCATGACAGTGATCTAAGGAGAAGACTGGGAATTCAGACATGTTGTGTGCCAGCTGCACATAAAGAGGTGCTTAGTGCAGCTGGGTAATTTATGTCAATTTTCACATAGTACTTAGCAGAAACGAGTGCTTTGTGCTTATGACACTTGGGGATGTAGACACCTCCCTACATGCCTGAGCACTCAGGGCTTTTTTCTCTTTTTTTGGCTTTGCAGATACCTGGTTATCTCTGAAAAGCTTGAAGAAATTAAGTCTTTCCGGGAGCTGACGTGTTTGGATCTCTCCTGCTGTAAACTTGGAGATGAACACGAGCTGCTGGAACACCTCACCAAAGAGGCCCTGTCTAGGTACCAATTTCTTGAGCTAAAAATGACACTTTCTTTCCTACCACTAAGCAGTTCAAAGAATCAGGCTGAGACTACAAAGAGAAGTTTCACAGGCTGCAGAGTGTAAGGTTGAAGATTTTGGTTGTTCATAAAACCTGTTCCATAGGTAAACAAAATACAGAATTTATTGTACACAAAGCACATACTGAATCATAAAAAGTACTAAAATTATGCAAGACAACTTATTGTCTCATATTTTATATCAACTTTTTATAATTTTCATTGTCTGGGTAAGAAATGCATCTTTCTCATTTGGAACAGTTTTACATTTCCTATTTTTAAGGGGGAACTTTATCAGCCAAATTTTTAACCAAACTACTGTTCTCCATGAAGATTACTGCAAGAAGGATGTTGATTATTTGGTTAGTTAACATCTCAAAACAGTAAATTTTGTAATTTTGTTTGGTACCCAAAAATGACAAGTAGATAATTTTGGAAGCATTAGGTAGGATGACTGCTAATTAAGGATATTATGTTGCTGTAAGATTTTGTTGCATTTTGCATCAAGGTTTTATCTTGAAGTGCTCTGAAGAGAGCACTTCAATTTGATGTTTTTCCCTGAGTTTTGTTAATCAGTGCTATAAGACCTCATTATTTTCTTAAAATCACTGCTTATGATCACTTATCGAATCTGCCCTCTTTTAGTTTGCCAAGCATTTTTTCTTGGTTTTGAGTGCATTTCAGTTTGGCAGCCCTGGTATAAAGAACTTTAGGGTATAAAGAAGCTTATTGTCTCTGTTGGCAAATGTTTGGCTCTAGGATCAGTTTGTCACTGGAGCTGTGGGAATAGCTGCTCAAGCAGTGCTTCTGTTGAGCTAGCAGGGAAATATAAAGATATTTGTTACTCCTGCTGACCCAGGCTCCTTCCTCACTGCTTTTTACTGTGAGCCTGGAGGGCTTGGCACAGGATGACCCTTCTGACACGGAGTTTTGGGACATTTTGCAAAACTCTCAGAAATAATGACCATAAACTCTGTGTTTGTATCTGTGCTGGCAGTGTGAAGAGGCTTCTCCTGAAGGACAACTCCCTGTCAGACGCCGGCCTGCGCAGGATGACAGCGCCCGTCCGTGTGCTGAAAAAGGGGCTGGACAATCTGCTGGTGCTGGATTTGTCCTGTAAGTGCTCCATGTCCCACAACAGAGAGAACCTGTGTCCTTTCTGATAAAGAATTTATCCTCCTTAAGGATTCCTTCCACTGAAGGAATACCATTAATTTGTTGATTCCTATGAGCCAGCCCCAGATTTGACCAGCAGGCACAGGGCAGACCTGAGGTCTCAAGCATTTGCTCCTTAGATAAATATTTTTAGTAGTTTGAGAATTTGTGTTGTAAATGTTTCTATTTTGATAATTAGAGGGGGAAAGTCAGTCCTGTTCCAGTATTAGCTTTTGGAACAAATACTTACTTGGTATTTTGATAATCTTTTTCCACGTCATGCAACTTAATTATCTTTACTTGGCCTTACAGGTAACCCTAAAATCACAGATGTGGGAATTGGATACCTTCTTTCTTTCAAGAAACTGAATTGTTTGGACATTTCTGGCACAGGTCTCAAGGTAAAAACTATCAGAAGAAGTTTACTGGACAAGTGTAATAATAAAGTTCTTGCCCTCTGACTGCTTTATGTCCCTTTTTTCCCAGGATGTTGATGCTGTTATAAAGCGGCTTCAAATGCAGATAGGCCTGGTTCACTCAAAAGTGCCTCTGAAAGAATTTGATCACAGTAACTGCAAAACAGAGGGATGGGCAGAGCAGGTAAGGGGGGTTAAACCTGTTTTACTCTCTAAAATTTTGCCATATAGAATACAAAATTGCTGAATAGGAAAGAACAAGGGATGGAGTTGTTTCCAATGATATTTCTGTAAGTTTTGCAAGACATTTGAACTGCTTCATTTGTTCTTTCAGACAGTTCTGCAGTGGGAGCAGGCAGTTTTGGAGGCCATGAAGCCCCAGGACAACCTGAGATCCAGAGTGACAGCTCTTCACTTCTGTACGTAACTGCATGGACACCACAGAGCTGATTTATTTTCTTTTCTACTGGGACTATTCCCACACTTTTTTGGGTTATAGTACAAATAGCATCTCAGGTGTGCAGTTCCAGCCTTTTGTGTAACTGCATTACAATGTAGTTGAGTTTTTTCATTTGTTAAACTTGTGGATAATTCAAGTACAGCTCATATAACAACTGAGTTTTTTCCTTAATATTCTGAGTCCAAAATATAAATGGTATTTTTTTCCTGTGCACATTTCCAAGTTGGCTTGGCCAAAACAGTTCATACCACAAAGTTATGCATTTTACAGTACAATTCTGTTTTCCCCAAAATCTAAACTTGATATTTTTGCTTGTAGATGGCAAGACACACAGAATAGAGGAAGTAGTCAAATGCACACTGGTGGAGCCAGAAACTAAAGCATCTGGAAACTTGCAGTTTTATAAAGAAAACGTTGAAAATTGTCATTTACCTTTGAAAAAGGAGGTTGCAGGCAGCCATGAATTAAAGAACAATAAAAAAAGAGCTTTGGCTGAACAAGAGAGAGAAAGGACTTCCAAACAGAAGCATCTGTGCCTCACTGTGGAGGACTGGGATTTGTTAAATACCTACTGAGTCAGAAAGAAGTGGGTCTTTTGTTTGTTGTTCTCTTGCTGATGACAGGATTTGGACATACTGAGAGGGAGTGACAAAGTACTGTTAAATCTGGTTGCTGTGACATGCCTGTGGGGTAGCCTGTGCTGGGGGAGGGATAGAGACAAGAAGGTTGGTAATGCTACTGTATATTTTCAATACATAATAATTTTTTCAAATAAAGTTTTTGTTGTCATCCTTAACTAACTCTTCTGATGAAGGTGTTTTTCACCAAAACAGCTGCTCCTATTCCTGCTGCTCTCCTGCCTCTCGAGGGCCAGGACACAAATCACTGCAGCTCATCTGAAATGAGGCTGCACTGGGCTTGTCAGTGCCATGGGATGTTTACAGTGCTGCTAGAACAGAAACCTCAGCCTGAAAGCACCAGGCTGTGCTGATGGGGCTGTGCAGAGGGAGGGAGCACAAAGGATAAGCACAGACCTCTGGGAAGGGAGGCAGAGGCAGGAACACCTCAGCAACAGCCATTGCAGAAGCACAAAGTGGAACACAAGTCCCTTTTCTTTCTCATTTTAGCCCAGGAAATGAGAGCTGGAATGAGGTTACTGTAGAGACTATGCTCTGCAGTTGTAATTTGTTCTCCCTTACAAGCAAATTCACTGCATTTGAGATCATTCTGTGGTTTAAAACCCATTTTCAGTGTGCCTGCAATACACAATACTAACTGTGCTTCTCCATCTGACAACACTGAGGGGCATTTATAATTCAAATATTAATTATGCAGATCAGCTGTAAATCACCTGGACACCCAGACCTGTTCTGTGTTGGTGTGTGCAGCTCTAATGCTGCAGGTAACTGTTAAACACTGAATTCCTGCCCTGAGTGTTTCCATCACAACTGGCTGAGGAGCACAGTGCTCATTGTTGTCCTCTTGGGCCTCATGAGGCCAAGGATTTTCTCCAGGTTTCCCCTATAGTGCTTCTTCCTTTTACACTGTTGTCTACCATAATTCATCACCAAGAAAAAGCAGCACATCCTTGGAAACCATGAAGAGGCCAAGAAAATTAACTTCAGCTCAGAAATGCATAAAGAACAAAACCCCTTTGTCTTTTTTCCTTACTGCTGAATTTTCCTCAAAAAAGGACTACACACAAACAAAGCAGGCACACTTGCATTCAAATCCTAATTTCTTTTCCCAGAAACTCAAGGCTATTAATACCTTCCCCTGACAACTACATCAGCTCTCTGCTGAGACAAATTATGGCACAAATTGTGATTCAAAACAGTGGCTCAGTGGGGAGGAAGATCTGCAATCTTCCCCCTCAAGCTGTCTCTGGTGCAATTGCCACTATGGAATTTTTGGCCATCCCTTCCACCATTGGAGACATGCTGATCTGACCATGGAGAGATGCACATTTTTTTACCAATCCTAATTTTACCAAACCCCTTATCTGGGTCCTGAGCATAAGGGTTCCTATGTATTTTTTTTTAAACAATCCTTACTGCACTGGGATGACATTTTACAGGCAGAGAGAAAACAAGCTGTGCACCCTGGCCAGGCCTGTAGAGAGACAGGTGAGTGAAAGCAGCTTTACCTTTCCCCTGTGCAGAGTTTTGCCATCTCATTCCAGGCAGAGTGTGAGTCACAATACTGTAAAGTTATTTATAAAAAGATCTCTCAGATTTCCAGCTGTATCCCAGTGAAAAATTAGAAGCAACATTCACCATTGATCTGAGTTACAGTGACAGGCAGAGCTGCAGATCACAGGACTGAGAAGAAATGAGGGAACAGGGGTTTATTTTTAAATATCTGTGACCTGAGGTGGCAATGGGAAGAAGATCACCTCATGGTATTTCTTTTGGGCCTAGAAAAATAAGAGTACTCACTGTAAATGTGGGGTTTTCCTCAATGTTTTAGACATAGATGATATTTTCAAAGGAGCAAACATCATCTTTTTCAATTTCAGTGTCATGTCCACACCTATATCCTGAGGACTGCTTGGAAGGCTTGGCTGCCTGACTGTGCCCTGCTGGCAGAGGAACAAAACAAGCAGCAAACAGATCCAGTGTCATCCCACACCACCCTGGGAGCTGCACTTGATTTTCTGCTGCTCTCTGCTCCAAGGCTAACACTTCCTTTTCCTCCTTTCTTTGCCAGCTTCGGTGAGACCCATCCCAGCTCCATGGCTGTTCTGAGCCTGCTGCTCCAAAACTGCACAGCCCTGAGTGAAGAGCAGGTTATTTATTTATGATGGTTCCCTGCCCTGGCTCTCAGGGACAGCTACCCTGTCACAGGGACATGATTTATCCCCCCAAGCCCTGAAACTTCTCCAGTTTTCCATGCCATTACACTCCCTGTGTTGTCCTTCATGGTTTGAAAAGAGAGCAGGAGGTAGCCTGAGCAGCAGCTCCCCACAGTGTCACTCCCAGCTCACGGTGACACCTCACAGTGTCACTCCCAGCACAGCATTCCCAAGAAAGTGTCCCAGGAGCATCAGAGCCCTCAAAGCCACTGCTGAAAGCACCTGTGGGTGTGTTCTGAACACAGACAGAAGCACCAGTGAAGATCAGGCCTATGGAACCTCACTCAGCTCCTGCTGCTCAGGGCAGCTCTCAGTGTGGTGGCCTGCAGAGGCCCCAAGATGTCCAGAAAGGAGGAAGCCCTGGCCCAGGCAGTGCCAGCCGTGGCTGGTGAAGCCTCTCCAGCCCAGCATCCAACCCAGTGCTGCCCATGAAATGTCCCCTTGACATGGCACAGCCTCCTGGCAGCTGTCCCACAGCCAGTGTCCAGCCGAGGGCTGCCACAAGCCCTGCTCGCTGTCACTGCGCTGTGAGGGGGATCTGTCGGTGTCACCGCGCTGTGAGGGGGATCTGTTGCTGTCCCTGCACTGTGAGGGGAATTTGTTGCTGTCCCTGCGCTTTGAGGGGAATTTGTTGCTGTCCCTGCGCTGTGAGGGGGATTTGTCAGTGTCACCGCGCTGTGAGGGGGATCTGTTGGGGGTCACTGTGCTGTGAGGGGGATCTGTCGCTGTCACCGCGCTGTGAGGGGGATTTGCTCGGGCTGGAGCTCCCCAAGCAGGTGGCAGGGCAGAACCCCAGGCTCCAGGGTGAGGTGTGGGAAGCACCCTGCCGTCCCCAGCAGGGATGGGCACCAGGATTCAGGCTGGGCAGAGGAACTCGTCGGACCAGCCCAGGCAGTGCTGGATTCCATCCCGGCACAGCCTCCGGGGGATGCAGGAGCAGAACTCGAAGTGCACCGAGATGCAGCTCCACCACTCCTGCCCACACGGGGGACAGGCAGCTGCTGGAAGGACACAAAACAGGGAACTGAAATGCTGCTGCTGCACTGACCCTCTGCCTCCTCCCTTCCATGGGTCAAATCCTTTCATCCCCCTAGCAGAAAAGCTTCTGGTGACAACCCTGTGACTGTGGGCCCACCAAAGCAGACACTGGCTTGGTGCTGTCACAACTAGAGTGTGACATTGCAGTGACCTTCATGGCAGAGAGGCCATCCTGAGGGGGAACAACTAACTGTAATTTCCCCCCCCCCCCCCATTTTTTTTTGTCCAAAACCATGGGGGTAACTTAGGAACAAATCTGCTGCTCATATTAGCAAGACTACTGCACAGCTTGGCGATCCACCCATCTGCTGACCAGCTACCAAAGACCAGTTTGAATGGTTACTACTGACAGCCACACATGGTGATGAAACTGCTCCACGTCAGCAAGACATGGAGGAAGAGCAATTTTTAGGACTGGGAGCAAAGCATAGATCCTTTCCTCTCTCAGGTGCCACCAGGCTTTGACACAGAAGCCTCGGCAGCCAAGGGGACTGAGCCTGCAGGGCTCACACTAACACCCCACCCCAGCTATTTTGTGTTTCAGTGGTGGGTGCCAGCCTCCAGGCAATTCCAGCAGCATCCACGAGCACCACACCTGTGGAAGCTGCTGCAATCCATCAGCAGAAAGATAGGAGCCAGCAGACAGACAGACTTACAGCTCCAGGACTCGTCAGAGCAGTCCCCGCAGTCATTCATCCCGTTGCACCTCTGGTCAGCATAAACCCAGGATCTGGGGTTGCTGCAGTAGAAAACCAGATATCCTGGGAGGCTGTGAGGCAAGTCACCTGCAAGGGCACACACACAGGCCATGATAAACTCCCCCAGTTTAAATGGGGATGGCTAAAATGGGGATGGCAGGCACCAAAGGCTCTGCCAGGACACTTCCCCTGCAGCATCAAACAAGCATGAACAAATGGGGAAGCTCTGTGGTGGGACACAGGAAGTCTGCCCCAGGTTTCTGCTTTATTTAGGTTTTTTCCCCAGGGTGACTGAACAATAAATTACCCATGAAGGCATACAGCTTCACTGATGGAGAAAAACTACATCATGGTTTTAAAAAAATCCTAGGAAGATCACATCAGCTTGAAGTCTCTAATTCCTGGTATTCCTGCTAAGTTTTGGGCAGTGCCATCTCTCAGCATCTGCCCTACAAAGGCTCTACCAGGCCTATCTGCTCCTGTAGGCAGCCAGAAGCACAGAGCAGGGCTAGAGGAACCCTGGGTGCTGTCTCACAGCTGGAAGATCAGTGCAGGGGGGATGCTCACAACAAAACCACTCACCACAGAGCTGCTCCTGCTCATCCTCTCCGTTCCTGCAGTTGCTGACTCTGTCACAGACCCAGCTGGCAGGGACACAAGTCACTCTGTCGTCACACAGGAAGCCTGTCCTGTTATTAGGGGCTGTGCAGAGGCGGTTCACTGAGGGGAAAGCAAGAAAACTTTTATTTTCCAGCATTTTTGTGATATGAGGAATAGATCAAGGGGAGTAAAGGGGAGATTCTGAAATTAATTTTTTGTTCTGGAAACAACCAGGGGCCAGGATTAATTTCTGGCAGGTTCATGGCAGAGTCTGAAAACCACACCAGCAGTCTTAAGTATGACAGTGCTATCCAGAGTTATCCCAGCCCTGTGGAGCAGGGAATGCCTGGTGGCCATTTGTGCTGAGCAAAGCTGGTACAGCTGTGCTCATGCAGCACCATTTCTGCCTCCCTTACCAACAAACCAACCCCTCTGGGGATCCAACCTGGTGCCCGTGGCAGGAGTGCCAGGGCTGCCACCGCCGAGGCCACGGCGGCTGCGAGGACGAGCAGCGCCAGGGCAGAGATGCAGAGGTGCCTCTGTGTGCAGCCAGGGCGGGCACCACAGGGATGGCAGCAGCCTGGGGGAGGCAAGAGAGACAGTGAGGGACTGAGGAAGGGTCTGGGGTGTTTCAGAGGGGAACAGTGCAGGGACACGAGGCTGGCATGTTGGGGTCTCTGCATGGGGGCTGCTGGGGGTTAGGGGTTGAGAGTTGAGTTTAAGAGCCAAACTCCTCCATTAAACATCTCCTAGTGGGGAATTTTGCTGCTTGCAGTGTGGAAGAACTTGTGCTGCTGCTACAGAGCACTGGGGTGGAATGGCACAAGCCCCACTTCTCCATGGAGCTCATCCTGTGGGCTCAGAGAAGGGGGATGAAGGTCAAAGCCCTATGGGACAGCAGGGACACTGAAACAGGGCAGGCTGGTGTGAGGCTGGGGAAGGTGCCCTCCAAGAGCCCACAACAAAACTCCCCACGAGCTAAGATTTCATTTTACAGCACTTCAGGCTTTCTGCCCCAGCTAGGACTCCCACTCCCATGAAATGAGGCTGGACTATCAGCACAGAATGGTGAGAAGGAACTGAAGAGCTGCCCTTCCCCTCCCTAACAACATCTCCAGGGCACAGCAACCTTCCAGGGCCTCCAGCTTTCAGAAAGTCAGGGACATAAATCAAACCAACTGCAGAAGCTAAAGGCCAAACCCACAATCACAGCAACACAATGGCAGCACAGGGAGAGCCATGCCAGGCACCCACCCTCACCTCAGCAACCTGCACCTGCAGCTCTGCCTCAAAACCTACAGGGTATTTCCCTCCATTCCTTCATATTCCCACACCAATAGCAAAAAATATCAGTGTGGTAATTTCAGAAACAAGTAACCAGTCACTTAAGGCAATCCTGCCTGGTATAGCTGAACTTAAAAATCTTTGATTAGAATTTTAAAAGCTTTCAGGAACTGCAAGAGCTTTTAAGTTAGAATTTGTATTAGCTGTGCTTTGTGTTTACTTAGTTTTTTTAGTGTTCAAACTCAAGGGAAGGCACAGACTTTGCTCAACAGCAAAAGGATCCTGATTCCAGCAAGCTCCCCCTCTGTCATGCTCAAGCAAGAGGCAAACCCAGATTTCAGCTCAGAAGAGAAATGGTGAATTGCAGCATGTCTGTGTCTACAAAACACCTCTGACTACAAAGCACAACAATTACAAACAGACTTGAGTATAAAATAATGGTGCTGAGGAAATGTTGCAAGCTGAACTACAGGCTTGCTATGTTGTTCTCTTTGATCCCACCTCATCCTTCAGAGTATGGGCAAAATTTGCTGAAGTTTGGCTATTAAGAAATAGGGAAAGGCCACAGTAAGCTCATTGTGAGCCTGGGACAGATGAGGATCACCTATCATACAACTGTACATATGTCTGCCAGCTCCAGGCCAACACAGAACAGCTGAAGTTTATTAATTTTATAGTCTGGACATTTCCCTACACAGAAAAGAGGGAAAATCAGTCCAAACAGACCATAAATAGTGGTTGTATTTTATATTACATTGATAGTTTCCATTGATTTATACTTTAATAATAGAACTCTCCATTTTGTTCATTACCTCTTTTTCCAGAGAAGGTCTCTGTTGAACCAAAAGTAGCTACATCACCATTTCTCTGGAAGGAAAGGGATAAAAGGGATTTACAGAATCCCACAGCCACACAAACTTCACCTTTCTAGTTCTCACATCTTACCCAGGAATACCTCATGTACTCCATTATTGTTACATATAAGTAAAAATTGCCTCGGTGAAAACATGGCCCACTTTTAATTCCCAAAACAATCAATCCCATCCCTTTTTAAACCTTAATTACCCATTTGTAAAACAAACACCAACCAAGCCCAGTGCTTTATATCAACTCTTCTCTTTTGTATCAAGATAAGGAGAAACAGCTCAAAATCCCAGAGAAACAATTCAAAATCTCAGAGAAAGCAGTGATAAAGAGGTCAGGCAAACAGCACAGGCAAGAACACATGCACTTCAGGGAACAGCTGTATGTAGGATTTTTCTGAAGAACTGTACCTGGGGATGAGTTTTGTTCATGTTCCCAGAGCTCCAGGGACTGCAGGGAGTTCTCTGCACCTGAGCACAGGTAAAGTTACCAGGATACAAACCCAACAGAGGCAGGAGAGCAAGGAGAGCACCTCACAGGCAGGAGGGACTGGCAGGGCAGTGCTGAGCCTCTGCCCCAGCCCCCAGTGAAAGCCAACAGCAAACTCTCTCATTCTTCTTGTCCTGAACCTGGTTTCGCAACAGGGCATTAGACAGCTCAGAGTAAACAGAGATTTAGGGAGCTGAAGCCCTGCTGCCAGGTTGGAAGACAAGCACTCACCTTTAGCTCATGCTGACTGCATTTATCCCCATGCTGGTCATGGAAAACCCCTGCACAGTTAAAGCTTGAGGGAAATGAAAGTCTCATCTTCATCAAAGTCTCCTGTCTCCACACCTCCTTCCCAAGCCTGAGCTGTCCCACTGCCCTTGTGGCAGCACCAGCCCAGGCTCCTGCCAGATGATGGGATCTCAGGAGACCTGGCAGGGAACAACCATCTGGAACAGCTTCCTGGCTTGGGCAATGAGCACAGGCACAGGAAATTCCCCAGGGTCCTTTTTGACTTGAGTGCTTGAATTTCCAGGCCTGCAGGAAGGCTTAGCAGCTCAGCCTGCAGCAACCATGAACTTACAAATACATTGGAGCCTTCTAAACTGGCTGCAGGTCTTGGCACAGCTCCCACAGAGAGGAGTTTTACAGCTTCAAGGATGAAATCTCACGAGCAGGCAGCTTTTCTTGGGGATAGTGAGGAGGAAAAGCATAAAGTTTTTGCGGAGCCTGGATTATTCTTGCAAGAGGGTCCAGAGGACTCAAGTGCTTCCAAATTGTTGCCACCCCACAGGCCATGACTCCTCCCCAAGCAGGACAGTCCCACCAGGGCTGTGGAAGAGAGGCTGGCAGCCAGGTTGTCTCTGAGCTGGCATTGCCTTGAGCTGACTCAAGCACCTCATCATGCCTGACAAGGAGGGACAACTACAGCTCCAACTTCCCTCTCCATCCCCCCAATTATACTGAGGTAATACACTCCTCATGGCCAGGGCATCTCCAGCCCTGTCCTCCCAGACCAGCCACAATTAAACACAGCCTTGTAGGAGCTCCTCCTTCACTACAGCAGCACCAATTTGTCCAAAACAGAAGCTTCTCACGGGAATACATCACTACTAAAGGCAGTGCTAGAAAACTCCTGTTTCAAGAAGGATCTTGGGTGAAAACATCCAATGCCAAGTAGCAAACAGTCTGCAAGTCTGGGCAGCTGCTGCAATGTGGAAAAATATCAGACTAAGCACATCTTGAATTCTGGATCCCTTGCTGTTTAAAAAGGAAGTCTCAGTTTCTAATCAGACTTGATTCAGGACTATTTTGAGCCTTCCTAAAGCTTATTAGGTGGTTGGGAGTTTGCTAAGAGCCCTGTGTAAGAGCCAGGTAAAGCAGGCCAGCTGTGCATACCCTGCAAACAATCTACAATGAAGAACTGAAAATGTGGAGTCAACCCACCCTTGGGGATAAATGTCTGTAAGAGATGTCCAGAGAGGGACAACAGAGATGGGGAAGGCTCTGGAACACAAGAGTGATGAAAAACACCTGAGGGAGCTGGGGGGGCTCAGCCTGGAGAAAAGGAGACTCAGGAGGGAGCTTCTCACCCTCTGTAACTCCCTGAAAAGAGCTTGGAGCCAGGTGGGGTCAGGCTCTTCTCCCAAATAACAAGCAACAGGACAAGAGGAAACAGCCTCAAATTGCACCAGAGGAGGATTAGATTGGATAGCAGAAAAAAAAAAAATATTCACTGGAAGAGTTGTCAGGCATTGGATCAGGCATGTGGCACTTGGGGACATGGGTTACTGGTGGCACTGGCAGTACTGGGGAAATGGTTGGACTCATTCTTGGAGGTCTTTTCCAAGCTAAGAATTTTGATGATTCTACAACCTGACATCTACCACCATTTGTTTCCTGCTCCAGGATTATCAAGCTCAGCTGTAGCCAACCAGGCAGTTGGATTTCAGAGCAGTTACCCCACATCAAAGGCTGCTTAGAGTTCAGAAAAATGAGTTCATGACAGCGATGTCAGAAAGATAAGCAAGCTCTTCTGAAGTATAAAAAATAACAAATAAAAAAAATCAAATATCAGAAAAGCTGAAGAGGCAACAAGTATCAGTGTATCCACTATGATAGAAGGTTATTGTAAATTCTAGCACCTAAAAATCTCCCGATTTCCCCCAAATGTACCTGGGCTATTTCTGCCAGCAGTGAATTGCACACACTTAAGAGGGTCACCTCATTTGTGTCCAGATGATTCCATTCTAAACCCAATACAGGTTCAGTTGAACATGTGCCTAAAGAGAATATAAAATGCTTTCCTCCTGCAATTTCAATAATTTAAGGCCCTTCATTTAAACAGTGGTTTTGAGCAGAGATCAAACCCAAATTGCAGCCTCTGAAAAGGGAGATGTCAGTAAGTCAAATATTTAACAAAAAATGAATAGGAAATGACATTTTGCAAAGCCAAATGCCAAGACAGCTTAAAGAGTCCATTTAGATTAGAAATCTTGAGAAACAGTTCAATTACTTGCTATTATCTGATTTTACTGAGGGAAGATCTTTTGACAAGTATACAAGTACAACACTCACCAAATTCCTCAGGCTCTGGCTGGCTCTGGACACAGCAGTGCCAAGTGCCAGAGTACCACAGGCACAGAGCTCTCTGTGACCCAAGAGCACGCTGCTGAATCACTGCCTGCACTGCACAGATCACTCAGCTGAAATGCCATTAAACAGCAAACAGAAGACAAAACACCCAATGAAAGCACAAGTTGTTTGCTTAACTAGAGCCCAGGGCTGTAAGCAATGGAGTTTTGAAGAGAAAGTTTTGTGAAATCAAGTCATCAGCCAAACAGAGGTCGTACTGTCCACGCTGGAACAGGCACAGAGCCACGTGTGCACAGAGCTGCTCCCTCTGCAACCACGTGTAATGGTAAAGGAAAACATTTGAACAGAGTTGCAAACATTTCCATAAGCTATTCAGTTAGAAAAACGGGGATTGCTGCAGTCTCTTCTGGAAATCCCAACCAGCACAGTGCTAACTAAGATGGGCACTAATCCCTGAAGTAAAAGGCAGCAGTAGCAGGGATTGCTGAGCAGGGTTGCACAGATCACACTGAGCTCTGGATCCCCAGCAGAGCAGGGCTGTGCTGGGCTCTGTCTGCACCAGCAGAAACAGAGCATCACTGACACAGGCAGCTCCTGTCCCTGCAGTGTCCCCAAACACCACCCTGCAAGGCCCCTGCAGTGACACCTACACAGAGGGCAAGGCTGCTGGCCCAAAGCTCTGGGCTGTCCCACTGAAGAGCTCAGCATCAAGAGGTACCTAGAACTGAAGAGCTGAGATTGCAGCTCCTGCAGGCTGACAGAAACCTGCTTAAAACAAACATCCCCAACGACCTGAAAGCTCCTGACAGGCGCTGCTGGGCTGGGCTCTGCACATTCCTGAAAAGCTCCATCAGCTGCTCTCACACCAGCACCTGCTCACAGACAAGTTGGGAACGACCCCTGAGCCAGGTTTAAGTGGGGGAATACATCACTGTATCCCCCAGAATCTCCACAGTTCTTCAATACATTTTTTTAAACCTTTGAGGGAATTCTGTCTAATCAACAAAAAAATGACAGTGAATTGAAGACTGTGCATTCTAGACAGCATTCACTCAGACACCCTAAAATAAATCACCAACACCCCCAACCTGCCAACACTGTGGGATCCAGCATATAAGATCCACAAAAAATAGGTTAGACATGAGGGACATTGTTCATTGCTGCTGTGTTACTGAATCAGAGCAAAATCAGGTCATGTTGCCCATGAGAGGAAGGCTACAGACAGGCTCACACTGAGCCTGCTGTGGTCAATAATTAACCATAGCAAAAAGCTATATAGTCAACATTTTCTATACAGTCAATTTTATTTGTCTGCTCTCATTTCTCAGGAATCAACTTGTTTCTGTAAATGAAGTTACAAGACCAGAATAGTTAATCAAGAACAGAAAGTAGTTTTCAGAAAACACAGGTGCTAACTTTACAAGCAATTTAAGACTTAAAGGTTAAAGTTTGACAAAATAACTGACCATGTAATGTTCTGCATGTGAAGGGATATGTCTGTAAATTTTAACACATTTCCATCTTTCACAAGCTGAGTTCTAGCTTACAGTACTTCACAAGTGCTTTCCACCTTGAATACTGCCACACTGTAGAAAAAATATATTTCTATTTTTGAAGACAGGGTTGTTTGTGCATGGACATTAACAAGTACAAAAAAATTCAGCAGATAATTTTATAATATTTTCTCTTAACTACAACAGAAAGTGCAACACTAGAAAGGCATGTCCTGCCTACTTAAAATGTCTTATACCTTTACAAAGCTAACTCTGACTGTACACATTACATCCTAGAACACACAAGTAATTTTGAAAGTGTCCTGGCAGAAGTATGGAAAGCATGCTTACAACTTCTGTAAGCAAAAAGACACAATAGCAAACACCAGTGAAAAGTGATTATACCTGGAAACAAACAAATTCATGTCTGAATATCTGAATCTTCTCTACTAGCTGAAAACAAAATCCCATGACATTTGTTGATTTTGCAACTTTATTTGCATTTAAAGACTGGCTGCTAAGCTTCTCATCTGAAGAACCACCACAATCAATCAGGAGTTTCTAGCTCTGTTAGAATTAGTCTATGGGATCCAATGGATTTAAATTGCAGATTGATCCAGATTGACTTTTGTAGGAAGAGGTCCTGCTTCTTCATGTTCCTCAGTCTTGCATCTAACCAGAACAAGTGCAGAGGGTGGGTATCTGTTGAGTTTTTGCTCATTCATGTATTCCAAATCTCCATAGATGCTCAGCTTCTGAAACATTTAAACAAGGTACTTTAAGACAAAGACTCACCATATTGTGAATAAAATGAGTTTCATTATGCAGCTGCATTCCAGGTTCTGATGGCTGCAGCTTTGCAATACAAGGCTTTCTGTAACATCTGAAATTCAGGGCTGGAACTAGACTTGCATCCACAAGAAATGTATGAAATTTGCCAGAACAAGGGCAGATACAGTGTTTGTGTAACAGCTCCTTTGGTGTGCAATCACTGAGTCAGGACTCTGGGCATGGGAGAGTGCCTGTTCTCCTCCATGAGACTGCACTCATACACATCCCAATAACTCTGCTGTCACTGTTGTCACTACTGATCCTCCTGCATTAAACCCAGACTGGGTCTCCCCTACACCACCCTCAGAACAGCTTCATTCCCAGGGAAATGACAATCAGCCTCCATTTGTTCAGAGCACCCTGAAGGCTGTTGAGAGTACAGCACTACAAACCAAGACATCGAGTCTGAATAAGGCTCAGAGCCACAGGAATGAGCAAGAATGCTCAGCTATAAAACCATCATTTAAATAAAATTGGTTTGCCATCCACAGCCACAAAATAAGAAAACCCTCCTTAACTGAACCTCCCCCAAATATTTCTTCATCTCTGGACAGCTGTAACATAAAAGCAATATAATGAATAAATTCCAAATACTGTAGTTTTGAAGTGCAGTACCTCAGATGGAACATACTGCTCTACAGCTGTAGCTACAGTTGCACAACAAATCCAGAGCAGCACCAGCACTGACAGGACGAGTGTAGTGGTTAAAATCCAACTGGAATTTCTGAAATGACAAGAATGTTGATAGATTTCATAGACTGAATACAAGACAATGGACCTCTAAAAAGTTTGGCTCATTTCTGACTGCCTTTCCTGCCAATTCATTGGTCTCTGGCCCTTCCAGCTACACAGCCCACTGCAGACTCCTGGGTACTTTAATGCCCACTTGATATCACAAAATACTTGCAGGGTTCTGTTATGGGGCCCTAAGAATCCTCCTGTTTACAAATTTAAAACCAGATTTTTCTGTTATGCATCTGCAGGACAACTCACTGATCCTTCATGTGGGAACTTTTGAGGAAAAAGTAAAAAAGCTTTAATAAATACATACTGAGTATTTTCAGCCTGGAAACAAGACATACCAGTGTGCTACATAACAATCCCAAAACAAACTGCTTTGCCTCAAAACACATTCAGAGCTAATGAACAGGCAAAACACAGTATTGATTAAACAGTTCCCAGAACACACTCAAAAATCAGTGCAGGAAATTATCAATATGTTCTTCACTTGAAATGGAAAGGAAAAATCAAAGTTGGCAGGACAGCATGCAGAAAACACGGGGCCAGCACAGCAAAGCAGCACTGATGGTCAGATACAGAACTGTGATGCTGTGCATCCTGATCCTACAGACTTGGAGAGCTAGAGGAAAGGCCTGTACCCTCCCCAGGGGGCAGGGCCAGCTCAGGACATACGTACATGGACAGACACTTGAAGAAGCTGTCGCTGGCTCGCTCCTCGAAGAGCCCCCGGAAGGTGCGCGAGCTGCCTGCGCGTCCGTCTGCTGAGGCACAACAGCACAAACAGAGGGCACGGAGCAAGGGAAGGCAAAACCCACAGCCCACACACCCTGCCTGTACACGCACCATAAAGGGAAGCTTAAAGCAGCCCCAGCTTGCAGGCTTCCATTTGAGCAGAGCTCAGTTTCTACCACCCTTTGCCAAGTGTACGCAGTGCGCTCTGCACAGTAAATAATTATATTGCAGCTTTCAGAAAATTTGCTTTCATATGCCACCTGCGATGTCATTTTTTAAATTTGCATGACAGGGAACATTTGCATTTACTCTTCCAAAGCACAAAAAACAACTTACAGGCTGTTTTACTCAGCGACAAGGCTCCTTTTGTATCTCCTCCAGTGTCCTGATCAAGCTGTGGAACATACTGCACTTCTGGCTTTGACTAAAACAAAATAAGGAGTTAGGAGATCCTGCTAGAAAGCTTTCACTGGTTTTGATAATTTTGATAATTTACATTTTCAGAACTAATACAGAAATTAACCTTAAGACATGAGCCATTCTTTTAAGTCTGAATTTTAAAATGGCCCCAGAGGCAGTGAAATACTAGGAAAAACTAAACACTTTTGATGGTGCTCTAGAATTTTTTCTCTGGCTGGAAGAAGCAGAGTTGAAGTCAGCAGCCAGGACACCTTAACCTCAATGACAAAAGGAAGCACCTGGAATATGACAATTTTGCCATCATCTGCTTGAAGGTAGAAAGTCCATGAGGATGTTATGAAGCTCTGAGCTGAGTCCATCATGTCACTCCAGAATGATCTCACCAGTGTCAGAGGAAAGAGGAGATGAATTCGTGGCATCAGGGACATTAACTGCAAGCACAACATTGACATTTTTTCCATTTGTTTTTATATGAAAAAGACAGAAGTTACATTCTTGCTCACCCCTCACCTCATGTCTAGATTTCAGTCCTTAGGAAGATTTATTTTCCATTTGAAGAAATTTTAAAAAGAGAAGACACACACTGAACAGAAACAAGTAGGTGGTATTTGAAAAACATGTCACCTACTTACTTGCTCTTGCCTTAACTCAGCAAATGGCAACTGGTTCTGGCATCCAAGATGGCAAGCATATTGTTCATCAGATTGGGAGTATGCTTCAGTACAGGCTGCAAGGGAGAAGTTCCCCAAATGAGATGATAAATTCTGCATTTTAGTTAAGAAAACATTCTCAGTATAAGTTGGATCAGAAACAAAGCAGCAGTTGACAATCCCATTTTGCAGAGGAAGATATGGCAATCCCAGGGCAGCATTTGCTCTGAGGTCTAATGACAGAATCAGAACTTCAACAGAGCAGGGATTTGAAATCTGGCTGCAATCAGAGCAAATGATCACCAGTGTTACCCTGGCTGAGCTCAGGGATGCAAGCTCTCCTTGATCCTCCCACCACCACTACAGCTTTCTTCTACACATCACATAAAACATCAGAGAACAGAGATGGAATCCTAAAGAGAACAGAGGGACCATCAGTCCATTAAATCCCTTTGAGGGAGCAGCAGAAGCCATGGTATCACAGGAAAATCAAAGCAGCATTTCCTGCTAATACAGAAACTGCACTGAAAGTATTATGGAATAATTTCTTATGAAAAATGAAGCTAACTCTTTGTTTTAGAGAGAGCTTCTATTAATTGCTTACTAAAGATCATAAAGACCAAGAAATCTAAATTATTTGGAGAGAATAATTTAGTTTATTCTGCCCATGGACAAATCAGGCAGATGATACACAGGCACAGCTCTCCTGCACTATTCTGAAGCTTAGCTGGACAGTGTTTCAGTAGTACCTTAACTAAAGAATCCAACCAGAAAGCAACACAGAGGACAGGAGCTCTCCCAGTTTTCCTGAGGAACAAATGGACCATCATAAGGACTAAGAAGCTGGCAGGAAGCATGGCAGCAGCAGGTGAACATTTCAGTGCTCAGCTCATGGCACCTGAGCAGCCATTCCAGACTACAAGTGCCACTGAGTCAGTGTCTGCAGGCAGCACCAGAGCCAGAGCTGAGCAGAGCAGCCAAGATGGATCTGCCAAGCACAGAACACTCAGGGCACCCACCAGCAGATTACAGAACATAAGCCAGCAAAGACAACAGCCCCAGAAAGAAGAGTTAAACCAGAAATAAGCAACTGTTCCATTACCCTACATGTGCTCTATTGCCACATTACCCTGCTTTATGGCACTGTGTGTGTGTGGTTTGACAACTACACTGACAGGCTGTGTCACAGCTACACAGTGTGACAGACTGGAGCATTAGCCCATTGCTGGAGTATTTGCTGCACTTTTGTAACACATTAGCATCTCTGCATGCCAGCCTTTCTGCTTCCCTACCTGAGCTGGCCACAAGCTCTCTTGCTTTCAGGAGCTACTGAGAGGACAAAAGCCTCCCCTGAGTGCTGGCCTGGTGCTTCATTGTATTGGTAGTAAATGTGGAGAGCTCCTGCCTTTCCTTTCTGAATAAAGCTGTGAATCAGCTTCCTCAATATTACTGGAACAAAGTTCTGCACAATTCCAAACCCACTATTAATTGGCTTGTATCACACACTATCCCTGGAAGGACATAGAGGGGTGGCACTTGGGGACATGGTGGGCTTGGCAGGGCTGGGGGAATGGTTGGACTTGATGACCTTATCTCAAACTGAAATGACTCTATATTTCATCTTCACTGTTACATCTTTGCTCTAACACAGATAGCCTGAGCCTATTCCAAGCAAAACATGTACCTCATTCCCAAGGGGTAGCTGCAGGAAAAGCTCAGGATGTAGGCCAGACCACAAGTTACAAGGCACAGAGAGAACTGTGCTCTTGCTCCACTGAACAATTCAATTCTATATACAAATTTGTCAGGAATGGCAAAGGGGACTGATTGTCACAGGGAATTATTAAAAGACAAGTGTTATTTGCCTGGATTTCCCCCCAGGCATTTTGCGTTTTCTATGACAAACTGTTTAAAGTAAAATGCACTATTTCTAATTTATTTACAGACACTGATGACACTGGAGAAATTCAGGAAAACAGCAACACTGAGGAGAAACTCACAGACAACAACCTTCCTATAGGATTTTTTTTATATACCCTCTATATAAGCTTTAAGAAGCTGTTAAACAAACCCAAAACAACTGAAAGAATGGCACCAGCTCAAGAGCAGCGTTTCAGACAGTGCAGCTGTGCCCTGAGTGTGTGCTGAGCTGGGGGTGCCGCAGGGCTCACCAGAGTCACACTCCTGCTTGGTGCGGTTCAGGTCGGCGCCGTCGTCCACGAACTGGCAGATGGAGAAGAGTCGGCAGCCGCGCTGGCAGGCGTACAGCTCCTCCTCCTGGGGAGCACAGGGACAGGCTTGCAAACCCCCAGGCCACAACAAATTGTCACAAAAACACCTTATTTTTGTTGCCTGGTTGGGTGCTTTTGTCCTCCTTCCCCCAGCTCGGTGTGGGACAGGATGAGCTGCAATGAGCCCAGCAGCACTAACAAGCCGTGGATTTATCTGCAAACCTGGAGCAGCAAATGCTGTTTTGGAATTGCAGACCCACAAGCAAAATTAATTCTGTGTTTGAAATTAAGACAGTGCTGTAAAAGATTTATTGACATTTAACCCTACAAAGAGTAGGAAATCTACATTCTCAGAACTTAAAGGGTAAAACCCAGCAGGAAAGCACCAAAATCCTCTAATTTTGACAGCGGAATACAATGTATCTGAACTGATTATTGATTCTAATCAGAGCTACAACAGAACTATCAGAAAGAGATTATTTTCTCATGTCCTACACAGCATCCTGGTTATCTGCCTACTGCCAGCTCCACAAACACAAATGTTTATTTATTATATTGAATTGATGGGTAGAAGTGCTTCCCCACTGCCAGCTATTAAAATTCAGCAAATACGGAAATCCTACACCCAGTATTTCTTCTGTCCACAGCCCCAGGGGGACGGATGTGAATAAAACCTCTGTGACAGGAGTGTCCCACTGGCCACACCCTGCCACTGACCCATGAATCACAACTTCAAACCACTCAAACTTCACAGGTGCCAAACGGGCTCCGAATTAACTTAACAACAACCGAACACACCACACCTCTTGTACAACCTGTTGTAAATGACCTGGCCATTGTAACTGAGACCATGAGTTCATCTGCTTTAAAGGCACAGGAGTAGAAAATTATTAATATAAACTAAAACTCAAATCTAACACTGACAAGGTGGGTGGTGCTGGAGCAGAAAACGTTTTGTAATTTGATATCCAGATACATGAGCTGTACAGATATATTTCCATCACAGTCTCAATGAAGTTCGTCTTATTTTCCACTCACAACTAAAACAAATTTCTTTCAATTCCACCAGCAGTTTTGTGACAAAGAGAACAAACACAAAATGTAAAAGATGTGACTGTATTAGTGAACAGCTCAAACAACACATGACAAAACTCTTATTCAAAAAGTAAAGTAACAAAATTCAAAAGTGCAATACACCAAAACAACCTATGTAAATTTAATCATATTCCACACAACTCCCTGTTACTTTCCAGCTACAAAATCCACCTGAATTCCATGGGGAAGAAGACAAAACCCTGTTACCTGATTCTGGCACTGCTCCACCTGCCTGCTGCCTTCCTGTGAAATCCCAAACACGGGGTAAGAGTTCCACCTACCACACAGGTGCAGCTGACAATGAAGTTTATTGCCAACAAAGAACAAGGAAATATGAGATTTGTGATCTCAGATTTTCCAAATTTAAGCCCATAGTTCAAAGGCATTCAAGCATGAACCAACAACAAACCCTGGGGGATGACATTAAATTCCTATCAGACACAATTTCAGTGTTTTATCATGAGATAAAAAGTTCCCATGAAGGCTCTGACGAGCTACTTGTTTGTCATCGTTTATACTTCACCCTTCAGGCGCCCTGACTCAGGATCTCTGCCCTGCCACGAACACAGCACTGTCCAAAATATGGAGCAGCCCAAGCCAAATTACAGCTGCCTTTTCAAGAACAGGAAGAAAAAAAAGAGCAGCCAAACGCCCCAAACCCGCAAAAGCCCCAGCACTGACAAAGCTGTACTTTGACAACAGCGGCAGCCTACCCATCTATTTACATAACGAAGTATCTGCTTTAGAGAAGAGGCGGAGCAGCAGGGGGAGAGGGGCACGGGAAGGGCCGTGCCAGCCCGGGGGAGGCGGAGGGGAGCGCCGCAGGTGCGGGGAAGGGCCCGCCCGTACCTTGGGGTAGGTGTGCAGGGGGTAGGTCAGCTGGCAGGCGCGGTGACACGATGCCGTGTTGCCCAGCACGGAGTCGAAGGCCTCGGAGGAGCCGGCGGGGAGCTGTCCCGAGGCGGCCCCCGCCTGGATCACCAGGAACAGCGGCAGGAGCAGGAGGAGGACGGCGAGGCCTCCCCGCCGCACCGCCATCTTCGCTCCTCCGCACCGGCCGCCGGCAGCCTCTCGCGAGATATGCCCCTCGCGGAGCTTGCTGGGAGGTGTAGTCCGCGCCGGGGGGCATCCCCGCCCATTCCATAGAGCCTCGCCCCCGGCGGAAACTACCGAGCGGAAAGGGCGAGACAGCGGCACCGTCTTCTGCGCGACGCCTACTGGGAAATGTAGTTCGCACCGCGGGGTACCTCCGGCCATCCCATAGGGCCTCGCCCCTGGAGGGAACTACCGGGCGGAAATGGCGGGGCCGCGTTGGCGGCTTCCGTGAGGGAAGGCGGCAGGGCGAACATGGATCGGTTCGTGGTGCGCTGTCCCCGCGGCCCGCAGAGCCCCCGCCGGGCCGCGCCCGGGCCCCGCGCCTGCCGGCAGGTCACCATCGAGTCCCTCAAGGCAGGTCCCCGCGGGAGGGAACGGGGGCCCGGCCCGGCCCAGCCTGCCGCGGCACCGGCTGCGGCGCGGTTGGGGCGGCGGGGGAGCGGCGGTGTGTGGGCAGCGGTTCTGCACCCGAACAGGGAGGTGGTTGTACAGGTGCAGAGGGCTCTGCTGCCTTGGAAGGGCTTCCGTGGGTTATAACTCGGCGTGGTGCAGGGTCTGGCTGGGCACACATTCGAGGACAGCCCGGTGACACCGCCAGCTCCAGTATTCCCAGCTGGCTCTCATCCCTTTCCAGCAAGGAAAACCCTTCCGTTCATTTCATGGATGTCGAGAGCTGAACCCCTCTTGGTCACCTGCTTGTGACACACAACAGCAAAACATTTGCTGCACCAAAAAGTTCATGGAGTGTGGCAAAAATCAAAAGAATGGTGCATAAAGTACTGCAGTTGTCTGACCACTGCTGGATAAGATGCTTCACACCCAAAATATGAGACTTGCGCTGTTTGCAGTCTGCTCTGACAAGGTCTGTGGCAAAACCAGTGAAAACACTGCAGCTATGCAGTGTATTCAGGTTTGCCTTCACGTTCCCTAATGCTCTGTTTCTCACCTTGCTGGCATTGTTTTATTTCTATAGTCAATCTGAGCTGGATGTCAGGATAATCAGCCACCTCCCTCTTAATCACTTCTCCTATTTAGAAACGTTTATGCAATGGATTCCTTAAATTCAGAACACTTCTAGGAGGAGTTTGCTGTTATGTGCCCAGAGTTTGGCAGACCGGGGTGAAAGCCTCTCATTTTGCTGGTTACTTCAGCCTTGATTGGCAGGAGTTTTCTAAGTCCAAGCAAGTGCCCATCATATATTCTGTGCCATGATCAATAATTCATGTATTGATAACAGCCCCATTAGCTGAGATGAAGGTTCCTTACTTATCATAACAATATTCCACTTTCATAAGGAGCTTTTCTCTTTCCCAGAGAGTTGTGGTTGTGGAAGACATAAAACGATGGAAGTCTATACTTGAGCTTCCTGGGCAACCCAAAGAGAACCTGATGGAAGCTTTGGAGGAGCTGAAGAAGAAGATACCTTCCAAAGAAGTGTTACTTTCCACTAAAATAGGTACATCTGGTCTATCTAAACTGTGACTATTAGGCTGTCTTGTGTCTGCTTGGCTTGTCAGTGCACTAGAGATTAGTCTGGAAGCTTTTTAAGAAATGAGGAAAGTGCTGCCAATGAAATATTGTTGATATCAAGCCTTGCAGTTTGCACAGCTTGTACAGAAGGAGTCAGCTGTCCTCTGGTTCCTCCCAGGAAATACTGCATCCCCCTTTTTGTGGTCACAATTTTGAAGAGCTCTCCGTGGTAACTCTGTGGTTTATTCCTTCTCCTGCTGTCAGTGCTCATTTATCTGATTTGGCTGAATCCCCTGGAGGTGCGAGAAGATCTCAGAGTAGCCCAGAGCTGCTTCCTGCATGCTCAGGCTGAGGAATCCCCAGCAGACGGGCAGCTCCATGCGAATGGCACGGCCCCATCCCTGCCTCTTCTCCACAGGACTCGGGGGAGGGATAACGGTGACCACATGGTCCCTGCCTTTCCCGAACAGGGAGAGCATCCCGGCCTTTGTTTGCCCTCGGAGCAGCCGGATCTCTGTTCACAGAGCCCTGGAAAGCAGCTGCAATCCGCCCCTTTCCCCATCCCTGTGATCTGTCATTCCATTTGCCGTGTTCAGCTTCTTCAGGCTTTCCCCGGGATTTTCCCCAGTGCCTGCCTGAATAGCGCCGGGCTGGCAGAGGCACTGAAGCCTAACAGTGACATCTCCTGGCCGACAGCGCTCCTGGCCAGGGAAAACCACCCCTCTGGAAGCAGGAAGGTCCCTTTTGTCTCCTCGAGGGGGAAAGGCTCTTCTGCACTGCCAGCCCTCTGGATGGGAAACATCCTGCTTGGAGCCATCGTGGTGTTCCCGTGTTTAAATGCTACAGCCATCACCAGCAACATCTGCTTCCTTAAAGGGGGTCCCAGCTAAAAAACAGCACTTTTTGTAGGCCAGGCTTAAAAACCTTCACCAGATCCAGGATCAGTGTAAACAGCTAGCATAGCCTGAGTTAAATAAGTGTGGCTCCACACCTGGGTGACTCGGGAAGGTGATTTTCTCAATTCCTTGATAAATTCTCAAGCTCCATGCTTAAATACTGGTCATTTTCTGTGTTTGTGTCAGTGCTTTGGTTGTTTTGCTGAGACTGAGCTGAGAAGCTGTGTGGCTGTTCTAGCACTGTGATTTGACTGCTGCCAGCTGTGCTTTCCCCAGCTGCCAGTCCCACAGGAGCTGTGCCCTTCCCCAGGTCACACGGTGAACAAGATGCGCAAACACCCCGACCCAGAGGTGTCCAGCCTGGCCAAGGACATCTTCAGGGAGTGGAAGGGCTTCATCAGGGAGCACTCCAACAGGCCCTCCATCGAGGTCAGGAGTGATCCCAGGACTGAGGCCTTCAGGAAGAACGCTCGGAAGCTGCTCAGCGAAGCCCTGGAACTGGAGGTACAGTTCAGAGCCTGTGGCTCCAAAATTTCCTTCTTGTGGGAACAAGTGAAACCTTTTCCAGCCAAGCTGGTCCTGCCTGCTGAGCGGGGACAAGACCAGGTGATCTGTTCCTATTTTTAGGGATTCACAGCACATCCCTATTTATGAGTAGTTTCATTTGCAAGGTAGATAATGGGTTTTGGTTGTTAACCAAGGGAACCTGCTAATTGTGAGTGTTGTCATTTCCATAACCTGTCAACAGATTACTTGTGTGGCCACTACAGTTGGGCTGTACAAGGAGGAAATTAATAGAAGATGAACCTTTTCCTACTAAACAGCTATGAAAGCAACAGAGGGACTTTTGGGGTGTTTCCTAATTAAATATTTGTAAATTTAAATCTATAGCAAAAACAGAGAAGCAAGGTTGACAGTATATAAAGTGGTGATAAATACCAGATCACTCAGGTATGTTTAACTAAATGAACAAGGCTCTGCTGTAAGGCTTAATAACTAGTTTGCTTGGTCTATGAAATGCCATAATAATTGTAATTTTCAATTTATTCATTAATTATCCTTTCAATGACAAGTCAAGTGATAAACATTCAGGAGTTTGAAAGTTGTGTGTTTGCTAGCTGTGAGAACAACCACTCCAGCTTCCAGTCTGGGGCAGCACAGAAGGATGGTTTGCTGTAGGAATGCCTCAGAAAGGTGGGAGCTCACCTTTGGTGAGTCAAGCTTAGTTCTTAGAAAGCACAGCTATGCATGGTGATTATAGTGGCAGTGAAGTCTAAATCTGTGGAACATAAAGATTCTGGTACCACCCCAAAATGAGTAGAATTGGGTAAAGCAGAATTGCTTCTGAACAGGACTCACCTGAAAACACCTGCAGCCACCACATGTGCAGGCAGAGGTCACAGCAGTTGAATTGCTGATAAAGGCAGGGGAGCCACAGCTGCTGCACTGACACCTGAGAGGTGTCAAAAGAGAGAAGGGAAGGTAGGACTGAGTGGATCCAAGGGGGTTTTTAGTGATGGGTGGCAAAACTTGTGTGATGAAGGACTTGCAGGAATACCACTCAGCTCACTGGAATCTCCTGCATGCAATGCATGGAAGATTCCCCATCACAAAAAGCAGAAGTGAAATTAAAAGCATTTCTTGAAGGGTGGGGGATTTCTTCCTAAACTGTGCTGAATTACAGGTTTTGGCACATGTTGAAGCAATAACTACATAATTAACATTTAGCAAATCCCTTTCTGCGTTCTTAATTACACCTCCTTCTAGAGACAGAGATCCCACATTTCCCTTTATAGCAGCAGGCAGAGTTGCCAAGTGTTTGGCATGTCTTAGAGTTGCTGTTGGAATCAAGTTTAAAATAGTATCCAAGGTACCTTATATCAGCCAGATCAAAAGTGAGCTTTATGGAGACACTACAGCATAGCTTATAATTGCAGCGAGCTTGATACCCAAAGCTTGTCACAGATTAGTTTCCTGTTGTGATGGCAAAGTACTGCCACCCAGCTGGAGGTGGGGATATGTTCCCTGCCACTGACCACGCTGCCTTGTCCCTTAATTGCTAGGGTGGAATTAAATTGCTCTTCCTGTTACCCTTGTGATGGGAAGCAGATTTCCTTGAATCTAAGCTGATTAATGAAGAAACACTGAAAGGCACCAAACTCCAATTTCAATCAGCTGGCCTCCTTATTAAATGTAAAGATCTAATTTTATACTTTGCTGTTTTCAGATTGATCACCCACTGGCTGAAAATATTGAGCGCGAAGCTTTTCATCTCTGCTCCCGCCTCATTAGCGCTCCGTATCGCCGGGCCGTGCGAGCCCTTGTCTTCTCATTAAAGCACAGACCTGAGACCCGAGCAGCAGTCAAGGATGGCACACTCCCTGTCCCTGCCTTTGTGCAGAGCCACAAAAAGTGAGGAGTTGTGCTTGATCCGAGGGAGGACTTGCTGTGCCTGCATCTCCGTGGAACTGGGAGCCCTGACTGGGTGATCCCCGGCACTGCTCCACAAACAGGAGAGAAAAACCAGTGATGGAATGGGTGCTGTAAATTTGACTTGCTGAAAGTCCATGTGGGCTTGTTGCAAGGAAAGTTTCTTCTACTCCTCTGTGTATTTTCCATCCTTGCTGACTCACCTGTTTCTCTCTTGTGCCCGTTTGTTGTAGCTCAGTTTAGCTCGATCCCTGGTGTGGATCTTCAGGTGTATTCAGCTGAATAACCCCTTTAAAGGAGCAGCTCTGTGCTCTGCTGGCTGGAAATACTGGTAATTATGGCTAATTGGTGCATGGGAAGGGATTCCTGGGGGATAATTGCAAACTCTAGTTAGCCCTAAATCAGCCACGTCTGCTGCAGCTGGGCCTGGCCTGTTTTGCCAAGGTGATTTTCCTTTGCTGCATTCCAGAGCTGGATGTAAAATGGATTTCAGTGACTTCCATCCTCTCAATCATTCTGTGATTTGGGGCATTTTCTAAAGCCCCAGGGTAAAGGTGCTGTTTAAAGCCTCTGCTGTTCAAGGAGCAGCTCGTTCAGCCTTCCAAACCTCACTCATGATGTAAACATGGTGCTTGTTTTTACTGTAATGTGAAAAAAAACTTGTCATGAATTATCTAAATAAAACTAAATACTCCTTTTAAAGGCTTTTTCTTCTCTAAAAGGAACATGGTTCAGAATGATTGCACGAACAAATTTAAGCAACAAACTATTGTTTAAATTCTTTCTACTTACTGAAAATTGGAATTCTTGCCTCTATATTTGCTCTGATTTCTTTTGTACCACAAGTTGTCTTGTTCTCTGTAAGCTGTTACCAAGGCTGTTCCAGGCATGGTGTTCGTATCTTCACCTAAAAAATGACTGATTGTCACTACTTGGAGATGCTAGATACATTTTTCATCTGTAGACCCTTATCAGAAAACTTACTTGAGGTGTTGAACTCCATAAATTTAATTAGGTAATTGCAGGTTCTCTTAAGAATATCTTCAACCCTGTTTTGTTTGCTTGGGCCAGTGCAAGACCAGTTTTGCCTGTGCACATTGAAGGTGTCCTCAAACAGCTGAACACAGAGGTTTCATTTGTAGGAAGCTAAAGTCAGGTGTGTTAGAGGCAGAAACTGGCAGATCTGTGTGTGCTGATGCTGTGGGTAATATTCAGTAAAATGTAACACTTGTTGACCAGGCTGTAGCAAAAAATGGGAAAACCCTCAATTTCTTACAAGCAATCAGCTCAATTTCCCACTTAAATAGCTTCAAACTGCACAGCTGTAATTGAATTTGTGTATCCTGGACAATCAGGAAGGGTTCAGGATCAATGAATGACACAGCTTTTGCATCAGAGCTGCAACACCAAGACCTGCAGGATTTATTTTCAGCTTCCTGTTCCTGGTGCCAGACTGTGTTTTCTCTATTTGGGTAATGTGAGAAGCAAAATCCTTGAAAATGAGGAACTTCTGGTCTAATGAGAGCCAGGCCAAAGAAGCTTCCCACACAGGTCAGATACAGTCTGGCTGTGCCAAATATTTTTAATTTAGAAAGTAACTGCATGGATGCAGCATTGCTGCACACAAGCAGAAACCTCTCCTATAAATTTCCTGTATGTAATGGTTGATATTTTTGCCAAGCTTGTTTCAAAGGAACCCAAGTGTAAAGCTCTGGGTCTAGTTCCTTTATCTTGATGTTAAAGCTGGCAGTAACATTTGGGCTGAGGAGTCACAGACTCAGCTTTGACTGGAAGAACTGGAAAGTCTGGAGAGTTGGGCTTAAGACCTATAACAGGAGGAATTCAGGGAACCAGGGAAGGTTTTAGGGACAAAAACAGAAAGGAAGGTGGGGAAAGAAAACAAAAACAGAGATGGGAAAGCAATAGGCCCAAAAGGGTTTCATTTTCCCAAAGGGTGATGCTGAATGTGACAAGAGGATACTTGATACCTGGCACTAATGAAGTTTTCAATTAGTCTATCAAAACCAGATTCCCTCCATGGGGCAGCCTCACCTGCACACTGTGTTTATTTATGCCTTGGGTTAGCTGCTGAATCAGTTGGCTGCTCCCTGGCTCTTCCTTCCCTCCCGAGGGTGATGCAGCCCAGTCTGCATGCTGGGGAAACCCTTCTAGATTAAAAAGGGAGGATGAAAGGGCTGAGCAGTGGCTCCCTTGTGCTTGTTTTCTCTGGCATGGAGACTGAAATCCCTTTTAACTGGGGAAATGTTAAATGAGGGAGGCACCCAATCTAGAGAAAAGGTCTTATTTTTCCCCTTTTCCTTCCAGATTAAGCCTATCCCACAGATTTGTTTTTAGCAAAGGAGTACATAGATAAAGCTGGCAGCCCTCTAGAGACCTGCTGCACCCAGCACTTTCTGGAGGTGTCACCTCCTGATCCCCCACCCCACTCGTGAGGAATGCAGGGTGGGCTCATGGAAAAGGGAATTCACTCCTGCCAGAGCTGACTTCTGCCCCTGGCTTTGAAGAGCAGATTTGGGAAGGCAGTAGGTGACAGCTTGCTCTGCTCCCCATCAGCAGGCACAGCTCAGGAGAGCTTTGTCCTGCTGCAAATTACCTGGGTGAAAGAAGATGGGAGTAGACAAGACCCTCCCTGTCCTTTGGAAGAGAGAGAGCTCAGCAGCTCACCAGTTTTCATCTTTCAAGAGGCTCTTCAAAGGTTTCTTCACAAAGAACCCAAAGTTTTAGATCTCATTTGCTTCCCTGGCAGCCCTGTAATATGAAGGGTTGGCTAAACTGGCCCTGGATTAAAAGACTTGAAGGCAAGGAAATGCCACAGAAGCCACAGAAATCCTTGGAGCCCAAAGGATGCTCCAGGAACTTCCCTCCCAGGGTATGTTATGGAGCAGAAGTAGGAGGCTGGAGCAGTGGAGGGACAGAGGGAAACAGAAAAGAAGAGACAGACAGAGGGAAACACATGAGGGAACTCCCCAGCCCAGTTGACCACAACCAGCAAAACCTTGTTCCTCCATGCAGGGCATGGCAACATTCAAATGGCACCTCAGGAGGGGAAACTGAGGCACAAAGGAGCTCTGACATGTCACAGTAAGCAAAAAACAGGGAACCCCATGCCAGGGTTACACTGAAATTAATGATGCTCCAGTTCTTGTGCTGGCAGTCCCCTGAACAACATTCATGGTCTCTGTCAATTAAACTGGATTATGGAATGGTCCTTGCTAATTATATATTATTATCTAGCAAGCAGTCATCTTGCTATAAAGGGTGCTCCTTTAATGGACAAACACCGTTCCTCTAGCACAGCCAGCCCCAATGGCAAGAAAAACACAAAAGCCAAAATAATTTCTGCTGTGGCCAATATTTTGCCTGAGCTGGAATGTTCACATTGCAAACACTGCATCCTGTCCCAGAAAGAGGGAAGGGGAGAGAGAGGAGAGCTGCAACATGCAGAGCCAGCCAGAGGGAGAAGGCAGGCTCAAATCTGTACCCCCAAAGATCCCAAAGTCATGACTGTGAGCCCAAAATGCAGCTGTGAGCTCCCCACCCATCATGGGGCACTCAGCCTCCACACAACAAATCCCCACGAGCAGGGCCTCGCTGTCCCTGGGGCTGTGATGATCAGGAAACTGGGCTTAAAATAAGCTTGGAAAACAACTCCTGCTAAATGCTGTCATTGCATTTTTAATTGTCCATATGCTTGATCCATTATGTTTTCCCAGATGGCTGGGCTGCCTGACTACTGCCTCCTCATCTGTGCCACTGTGGCCAGGGTCTCCAGGGCAGGGACACCTTTGTTGCAGGCCCTGTGTCACTGTGATCCTGACCTGGATCCCCACGGCAGGGACACCCTCATGGCAGGTTCTGTGTCACTGTGGCCAGGTCCCCAGCTGTGAGCTCCATCCTTCCCAGCACAAAACCACAGCCACTGACCCACCCTGGGGAGCCATGACTGGCTTGATGGCAAAAGGTATTCTCCTGGCCTTACACGCCAACCCCCAAGAAAACCACCCTGAGGAGCAGCAAACCTGCCCCTGCTCCAGCCCATGAACTGCCCTTGTGCTTGCCCAAAGGCCAGTCCCTCCTAAAATACCCAAAAATGTTTGAGGAGAGGATGCACACCACCAGCATCCTCAGCCATGGGCTCAGCTCCAGCACTGGCTCCCTGGAAATCACAAGCACCCCATTCCCAGACTGGGATTAGAGTATAAAAACTGAAAAGACACAAATAACCCTCTGAGCAGAGCAGTGGGGAAATGTCCACCCATGGAGGACTGTGGGTGTCACCACAGAAAACGTCCAGTGAACATTATATAGAATAAATTTCCTGGGAAGGGGTGGATCACAACACCCTGTGCTTGCTGGGCTCCCCAGTGGGATGCCCAGTCCTGCCCAGTGCCCAGGGTCTCTGGTGCCCATTTTGGGGCATTTCCACCATCATTCTCTTGTCCAGTGCAGCAGCACAAAAGCACATCCCCCAGCAGCACACCCTCATGGTGTTACACATCTTCTTGTAAATACAGAAAACACAGAGAGCATGGCTGAGATTTTTTGGATATTTTAGCACAGCTTCTCTCCAGTAGGAGCAATCTCCCCAGGGAAGGAGAGGAATGAACCAACTGATCCCCTGGGGGCTCTTGCAGTCCTGTTTTCTATGATCTACAATTTTCCAACACTGGATTTGCAGGCAGACGTTTGCACAGGGATAACAGAGGCTCTCCCTCCTGCACAACAGCCAAACCTTTGCTTTGGAGAGACACAACTCCTGTAAGCAAAGCCAGGAAATGGGGAGGCTGCATCCAGCCCGGCTCAGTGCAGCCATCGTGCTCTAAATAAATAATCAGCTGAGGCACGGGAGGAGCACTGCCCGTGCCCGCCGCTCCCCCGCCTGCTCGGGAGCACCGGGCAAATGCTGAGGAGGGAACTGAGGCCTCGTGTGTGAGGACCACAGGCAGGGTGAAGGGAAGGAGTGCTGTGATGGATTCCTGGTATCTGTTTGCCACTCATTTGAGCAGCTTTTGCATAAGAAGGGGGTTTTTTAGGAAATTACCTGGGCAGGCCCCCTCCCGTGCTGGGCTCCATCCCCAGCCAGGGCAGTACATCAGGGAAGACCTGGTTCAACAGGGGATGCCAGAGAGCAAATTCCTGCAGGGCAGGGAGAGACTGGATGCCTGAATCTAGTGGAGAGGCTGAGATATGGTGGAGGAGGACTGGAAGTTGAGGAGGGCTGGTGTTTGGCAAGCACCAGAGGCTTCCCTTGCTCCAAGTGAGATGACTGGCTTGAGTGGCTCACTGCTGGTGGCAGATGCAGCTGTGAACGCCATCAGAAACAAGTGGGTCAAGGGCTTTTGGAGCCATTCAAGTTGCATTCACCACCCTGTCCACGACCCCTGGATAAGACCCTGCAGGCCTGGGGCTGCTGGGGAACCCCTTGACTCAGGAGCAGAGCTGCTCCCACAGCACCAGTCCTGCATCCACAGGGATGTGTGCAGGGGACCACTTCACCCAGGGATGCTTGGGTGGCTGTGAACTGGAAACCCTCCCTGGAGTGACCAGGTCCAGCTCCTGATTTGAGTGCACACCAACAGCTGTCCAGAAAAGCCTTTTCTCTGCAAATCACAGGGTTCTGGAGGCTCCAGCTGGGCAAGGAATGCCTGTCCTGCAGGCAAGGGCTGGATGCTGCTGGGTGCTGTGGGCTCCCTGCCAGGCACCAGCAGCCACAGTGCTCACCTGTTCCAGCAATCTGGGCCACCAAGAAGGTTAATTATATCTTTAAGTTTCTTTCAGTTGTCAAATCTTGTAACTGTGGTCTCAAGCTGACAGTTCTGTACCCAGCAATTAACCGGCAGTGAGGCTCTGCAAGCAGCGGGGGAGGCTGGCCTTGTTTACCATCTCTGCACACAACAGGCTCTCAAAACACTCCCTTAATGGAGCTTCACAGCGCTGGCAAATATTTCCCTTGCAAATCTCGCATTTGCCGATGTGTTGCACCAACAAACGCCAAATCAATCCAGATCTGGTAACGAAGGCTCCTCGTTAGAGGCACGCGCAGCCCTGTGCCTTCTTCCCTCCCCAGACACTCTCTCAGGGCTGGTGCAATCCAGGAGGAAAAGCTGCTCCATCATCATCATCGTCATCCTGTTCCTTTGCTGCTGCTTCCTCTGATGCTCTGATGAACAGAGCTGTCCCAGAGGGAAGCAGGACATCAGTCAGGGCAGCCTTTCACCAATGGGACTCTCCTACAGACCCTACTAAATGCTGGATTCAACAGCACCAGGGGTTTGCTGTGCCCTGAATGACCACACTGGGATACTTCAGGATCTCTCCCTGCACTGCAGTGTGTTTCACATAGGCTGGAGGAGGAGGGGTGGCCTCTTTCCATAGCAAGATTTTACGTGGCTTTGACACATGCTGGCTCTGAGCCACAGGGATGAACACAGGCTGCTCTGTGACAGCCACCCCCTCTTTGATGCTGAAGGGCAATGTCCTTTGTGCTGGGGTGGCACAGGAGGCAGGCAGAGGTCACTCAGGCATCCATCAGGACTCTTGGTGAGGATCCCCAGTTTTCTGGAGGGGCAGATGTTCACAGGACTCTTCATGTTCTCAGGTGCTGAACTCACCTTCTGCAGGGACCATGAGTGGAGATCTGGTGTCATTGAGGTCCCAGCCCCTCCTGCCAAGGTTTTCTTTACAGGGTACAAAACCTCTGCACTCCAACATCTCCCCAGGCCATAGCAGGATTTGCCCATATTTTCACACTTCAGGAGTAATGCTGGTAGAGAGTTTACAGCTGCGGATACCTGGATATGATAGAAAGAAGGAAAACACAGAGAAGAGGATTGTTCTCCTCCCCTCCAGCTGCTGGTGGCTGAGGCACTCAGTGAGTCCTGTGAGAAGGTGAGACAACATGAGAAGATCAAACAAGGAGCTCCAGGGCACAGCAAATGCATCTCATCACATCACCCACAGACACCCAGAAACATCACCTGGGAGCACCTACATGAGCTACATCTGTGTGTGCCAGGTGGAGATCCCTGTAACACAGCTCCACAGTCCCCCAAGCACGGGCTGGGAGCAGGGAGAACATTTGTTGGGAATATAGCTGCATTTGGGGATGGTTTGTACCTCCAAGAATTCAGCTAGAAATAATTGACAGGAAGATTTGCAGCCATCGGCAAACAACGTTTCTTTCCTGAAAGCAGCAGCACTACAGGGAAAACAAATTGAAGCAGGTGCGGGAAGAGTTAGGGAGCACAAGAATTGCATTCCTGAGCCAAATGGACAGATTGAAACAGAGGAAAACAAATTGGGAAGGGAAACGGCTGCCTATTGCCCAGATTTTTCAGGCACTAAGAGAAGGCGGAGGTTGGGTTCAGGCTCAGTTTCAGGGCCTGGGAGCTGTGTTAGGGTTCAGCTTGGGGTGAGGGTGGATTTTGGGGTGCCTTTCTGCCCTGGGCATGACTGGGACTGCAATCCCTGGAGTGTGGAAAGAGCATCCTAGAGAAGCACCAGCCCCACCACTGCGATGACCATGAGGAGCCCAGCCAGGATGCAGATGCTGATGAAGACGATGTCGCTGGTGTCCTGGCTCTTGATCTCACGGGCATCGACCGCTTCCCCCTCCCACTTCTGGGCATCCACCAGGTTTTCTGCCTGGCTGAGCCTGGATGGATCAGGGCCAGCAATAAGGGTCACTGAGGCTTCCTTCCTCTTTGGCTCACACTGCACCTCGTACTGGTGGATGTCCTCCTGGTCTCCCACTGAAAAATCAATGTAGAGGGTGCTGACGATGACAGACGTGTTGTTGCGTCTCTGCAAGACAAGGGACACGGCTCATCAGGGCTTGGTGCAGCTCCTGTTCACAGGGGTTTGGAGGGGCTGGCCAGGAATCAGGCCAGTATCTGCTGGGAAAACGTGAGAGGGACTGGAATACCTCTCTGCAGCCAGCACAGGGCTAACCCTTTACACAGCTTGCTGTAAATGCTGATCACTTACCTGGGATTCAGTGCCACAGGTGTCAAACCTGGTGTGTATTTTAAAGTTCCTGCCAACCACCTGGGCTGCACAGGAGGGGGTCCCCAAATAAATCCTATTCCTCTCCAGCTGGGCCAGGGACTGCACAGGGATCTGGATGTGGAAGTCTGTCCGGGTGCAGCTGACATTCATGGGCACAACTGTTGGGACAGAAAACAGGGTGCATGTGTAGGACTCATGGGGAGAGGGGGTTTCAGAAAAAAAGCTACCTCCAGAATGCAGAAAGCAATCAATATCAGTATTTTAGCCCTGTCCCATGCCAAGGGCAGACATGGATGGCTCCCAGGAGCTGCTCTGCTTTCTTCCCAAGGCAGAGATCTCACCATCAACACTCCTGAACCCCATCCTCCTTCTAGGGCACACACAGGTGCCATTACAGGCAACACCATCCTGCTGTCACTGCCACTCTCCAGCACTACAAAGTCAGCAGGACATTTGAGTTTCTGCCCAGGACCAGACCACAGGAGCTTTGTGGATGGCTTGCCATGGGCACAGCACTCCCCTGCATCCTACAACACCCCTGCAAGAGACACTACATTGATGAAACAGAGGAGACTTATCTTGGAGGGATCCCATGCATGCCCTGGAGCGAGGCAGCTCCATGGCTGCCCATGGCCCTCCTGAAAGGGTGAGGTGGGTTCATGGCCCTGGGGCATCTTCCTGGGGAATGGCCCAGCCCCTGTTTGGCCTCTCTGGATGTGGAAAGCATCCACACAGGGAAAGAAGCAGGGAGGAAAAATACCCCCCTCTTTAAAGTGAATAAGTGAATCCTTGCTCAGCACGAACTAACCACTTGGGCAATATGAATTATTGAATTATTCCAGCTCCTTCTGAATCTCAGCCTTATGAAACTGGGAAGATGCAATAAAATCAATACAAAAAAATAGTGTCACTTTGCTTCGCTTAGTGCATTATAAAACCATTAGAAGATTTACCAAATAACTAAAGTGCATTAGATCAGGAGGAGAAGAAAGTGGATCCTCTCTGCTGGCATGAAGGCTTTCATTTCAATGGCCATAAATCACACATGCCCCACCCAAACCTTGCCTTTTGGTGGGCCTGAAAGGGAAAAACCTGCATGGCTGAAGGGCTGTGGGTGTGGATGCAGAGACTGAGGTGCCCCTTTGCCTCTGTGGGCTCCTGAGGGAGCTGCTGGTGTGCCCAGTGGGAGCAGCTGCTCTCCTGGCAGTGCTGGCAGCTGGGTGTGACATGCAGGACATTAATCACAAGCAGATGCTGGAATCACTGGGCAAACACAGCCAGCAGGCTCAGCTCTGTGGAGGGAGGCTCAGTTTCACATCCAAGCCTTTGTCCTCCCCTAGCATGCATCTGGCAGGGTGTACCAGGGGATGCAGGAGCCTTGGGCACTTGTGAGATGTCACACCTCCGTTTGTGATGGGACATCCCCAACTATCTGTTTGCAGGCTGCTCCCTCTGGAGCAGTGACACCAGGATTTTCTCCCTGCACAGTGAGAAATCATCAAGAACAGGAACAGACCTGCTGTGCACACTACAGCCCTACTAAATGTTCAGTACTACCTCTCCCCCTCCAGAGACTCAGGACAAAACTCTATCCCATCTCTAACTCCAAGAGCCACATACCTCCAAATCCTTTCTGCTGTGCTGGAAGTGAAGAATGATTTTGCAGCTGAGGGATAAAACTCAGGCCAGCCTCCCCAGTGCCTGTGCTGCCAGTCCAGCAGCCCTGCTCTGGCTCCAGCCTCTGGAAAGGCTGCCCCTGGCTGAATCATGCCTGACCCACGGGTCAGCTCGGATGTAATTATACTGAAATACAACAAACACCATAAATTTGCTGGTGTTTGAGGTGCAAAGGCTGGCAAATAGAGCAGGAAGGTCACACACTGCTCCTCCCACCAGCTGCAAACATGCCAGACACGCTGGCTGGGACACTGCAGGCCAGCAGCAGGGGTGTGCCAGGCAGGGCTGGCCAGGTGGATTGGGGAATGCTGTGCCCTGGGAGTCCTGCCTTTCCTGGAGGAGGAGACATGGTTTATGCCTGCGTGCTCAGCCATGTGCTGGCAAGGCTGGAACATCCAGGGGAGAGGGGAACAAAGCAGTGAAGCTTGAACTTGTCACCTCTCTGGGGTTTTGGCCCATTAAAAACTCCCAGGTTATCTCTCCTCACACCCTGAGAGAGGAACAGGAACATGGCAGTGGCAGACACACAGGAATTTGAAGCTGGAAAGCATCTCCTGAATACTAAACACAATGTGCAGCTCGCTTGCCACGTCTCCCTCTGCCCCACCCCTAAAGAGCCACGGGCTCTGTTCCTGCAGACAGGCACCTTCACTGATGATCCTTCTGGAAACTACATGGTCTCAGGCACGTCCCAATGGAACCACAGCACCCAAGTGGGACCTTACCTCCCACGTAGGAGATGGAGAAGCCCCTCTTGGCCGTGTTGCGGTCGGTGTGGAGGAGCAGGAGCAGCCGGTTGCTGCGGGAGGTGACGGGTGCCAGGCTCTCCCGCCCACACCAGCGGCCCAGCAGGGATCCACTCTCGGTGCCACCATCAAAGGCAGACAAGTGATCGTAGTCACAGCCCCCCGTCAGGCTGCTCCGGCCCTCCAGCTCCATGTCCTGGAAGAAGACCTTGACCCGGTAGCCCGGGGGAAGCTGGATGCTCCACTGGCACTTGAGGTTGTTGGGGTAGAAGTTGGGGTACTGAGGGCTGGAGAAATTCCCTTTGATGGTGGTGAACACCTCCTGGCACTCGCCTGCTCAGGGAAAAAGGGGAAAGGAAAAATCAAAAGCAAACCTGAAGCCTTCTTGCTCTATTGCTAAGGGATGCTCTGCCCTTCACCTCACTGCTCCCAGCCTTGTGTTTGGCCAATGGACAGCCAGCAGTTTTGGGGGATGGAAACTCCCAGGGCAGTCAAAGTCCTACAGGAGCAACCCATATCCCCAGGGAATGGCATGAGCATGGGTGACTCCTGCTCAAGAGGGCAACCCAAGGCTTGGAATAGCCACAGTGATGCCATTTGCATTGGCACCATCATCTCATGGGCTCTCCTCAAAGGAATCCCCCCCATGATCATCTCTTGCTGCTGTGGGAGGGGGAGAATCACCACACCAACCCAGGGTCTGTCCCCACATCCTTTCCATTGCCCCACCACCCTGAGACCCCCCCCAAACCTGAGTAGAAATGGGCCTTGAAGCCCCTGCCACCGATGTTGAAGTCTGACTTGAAGATGATGAGGAGGTGTGGGGTGGAGGAGACGGTGCGGGGCGGGCGGGCGCTGCCGCAGTAACGCCCCAGGCTGGGGGCAGTGACCGTGGGGCCATCAAAAAGCGCCACGTAGTCAAAGCCACAGCCTTGGCCCCCCTCCATCTGGAAGTCAGCGAACACCAGGGTGAGGGGGCCACCCCCGCTGGCGCCCCCGATGCTCCAGCGGCACTCGGCATCGTTGGGGTAACTCTCGGGGTAGCGCGGGCTGGTGATCTCCCCAGAGAGCCCCGTCAGCTGCCCACCGCAGGCGTCTGCAGGGAGGCAAGGGTGATGAGGGCAGTGGCAGAGCAGGGATGGATGGATGGATGGGTGCTCAGAGCCCACCACACCTCTCTGCTACCTTTCCTGTAGGCGGCGGCGAAGCCGTGCTTGGCCACGTGCCGGTCGGAGCGGAACACCACGGCCATGACATGCCAGGCGGAGGAGAAGGGTGGCGGGGGGCTGTGGCCACAGAAGGTGCCCAGGAGGTTGCCCTGGTCCCGGGCAGCCCCGCTGTACACCTGGAGGTAGTCGTAGGCGCAGGTGTCGTGGTACTCCAGCTCGAAGTGGCTGAAGGAGAGCAGGACGGAGGAGCCCTCGGCCACCACGATGAGCCACGTGCACTCGGTCTCATAGGGATACAGCCCCGGGAAGTTGGGGCTGGAGAAATTGCCAGAGGGTGCTGAAAGTACTCCCCCACATTTGATACCTGGGGGACACAGAAGGGAGTGTGATGTCCCCTTTCCAGGGGAAGCCTAAAAGAATGGAGACAGGGTGCACACCACCAGCTCCATCCCACCACCACAGTACCAGAACACCAGCATCCTGCAGAACTCCACTGGGCTTGTCCACCCACTCTTCCTGGAGGACACATGTGCCCCCATCACCTTTCATCCCTCCCTTTTCCCCATGCTGCCCTGTGGGGGCTGCAGCAGGGCTCAGCTGTGCCCCTGAGCTTGTCCTGCCAGTGCCAGCACAGCATCCCCACCTGATTATGGCTGGGGAAAAGGAAGTTGGGAGGGAGTTTTAAAGGCTTAGTGGTACCAGGCTTGCTGGTGCCCCAGCTGCCCAGCCCTTCAGCTTAGTGCCTCCCACTGACCCCACTCCCTCCATATAAGGGTGGTATCAGAGAATTCGAGCTGGGAGAAGCAGGGGTGAAGGGCTCGATGTGCTGAACAATGAGTTATGCATGTAGGGATCGATTTCCTAATGAAATCTTTATACTGAGACATGGTTATTATAAAATAAGGCTGAGAGAGGCCTGCTGTCACCTGCCCCTGGGTCTGATTAGGGCTGGGGTGAAGAGGCTGATACAGGGGGAACATACATCATGTCTGGGAGGGATGCAGACCCTGCACAGCCCCCAGGAGACATGTGTGGGTTCCCAAACAAGGCTGGGCGCTCACTGCCATCAATCTGGGCCAAGTATATTGCAAATCAATAGTCAGCCTGTGCACATTGCTTTTCATCCTGCTCACTGGCACAGTGACCTCCCAGCAAGGGGGTCCTGGGATGTGTGGGATGCAGTACCACGAATGTTTCTGGCCAGATCTAAAATCACCTTGCTAATTACTGGGCATAGGCAGTGAAGTAATATGGGGCTGGTACTGAAGGAATAATGTTGTTGAAATAAATACCCAAGAGGGGAGCCTGTGGGAGATGTGGGTAGCCACAGTAAGGATGGATGGATGGATTAAGGGCTGGGAGCCTTGGGGTGCTCTGGGAAGCCCAGGTGGGTGAATGTGGGGGATGAGCAGGCACCACAGGGCAGTGGTGTGGCCTCAGGAGCACCTGTACCAGCGCCAGGGAAGGGTTTTGATTTCTGGCTCAGCCTTCTGTGAGAAAGGCCTTGCCATTTTGGGATGGGGGATTGCTTGGGCCACCCTATTCCCTGGATTACTGTGTCATCTGCTAACCCTGCCCTGCATCCTGAGGGACCTTTTATCTGGGTGAGAGATTATTTGCATGCCTGCCACATACACATACATGTATACATTCACATATAAATGTATGTGTGTATATAGATTTATATAGTCAAGTGCAGCTCCAGAAGCTAACAGACCCTTCACCATAGCACCTGTACACCACAACAGGACAGCCCCTACCTGCACTCCTCAGTAAGGTAAGCATGAAGCAGAAACCCAAGCACAGAGCAGTGTCCCACACTTGCTGCCACCACAACAATGACTCCAGATCCCTGCTCCGTGTCCCTGGCCTGAGCCAGCCCCTCTCCCTGCAGGACAACTGGATCCCACTCACACCCCAGAGCCTCTGTGGCACTGCAAATGGCCCTCCCCTCCTCAGGAACCATGGGCGCCCATGCAGCCCACCAGGAGCTGGGACCAGGCTCTTACCTCTGCTGGGAGCATCCCCGAGAGCCCTGCAGAGCACGGCCAGCGCTGCCAGACAGCCCAGCCCTGTGCACCCCATCCTCCAGCAGGCAAATCTCCCCTCACCAGTGCCCGAGCATCCTTTTGGAGCTGTCTATCTGGGAGGAAAAAAAAACAAATAAAGAGAGAAATAAATAAAAAGCAGGAGGACTGTAGAATTAATAGCGGAATGAATAATTCATCACTTGTTTGAATTAAGAGCAGCAAGGTAACTTGATCTATTCCTCCCTTCCTTCACTCAGTTTTAATGATCTGGATCAAATGTCCCAAGGATTTACACTATACCAGATACCTTGTCAATACACTATATTTAGAAGAGATATTAATGTTTCAGAAATGGTGTATAACGGCAATAAGTCTGGGCTGACAATATGCCCTTAAGGGGCTATGAAAATAATTTAGTTGGCCAGGCAAGCCAGCGAACCAAAATGGGAATTTCAGACTTACCGCGGAAAAGCATCTCAGGAATTAACATGATTTATACTGCGGCACCCACTGCACAAAGCCAGCTGGTGGTGAGGGCTACACAAACAGGGAGCAGGATGGAAAGGCAGCTGGCTGCCAGGTCAGCATCCCTGCCCCAGGAGTCCAGGCTCAGCAGGATGCTCAGCCCGGGAACGCAGCAGTCGTGAGCACTAAAGATAGCAAATCCCACCTCCCCCGAGGAAGATTAGAGATGAATTGTGACTCATGGGCAAAAAACATCGATTATTATAGAACCTGCTAAGGCCTTGGAGAATTGCCACGTTCTTCCATGCTGGCTCACTTCTCGCCCGGGCTCTTGGATGCACTCAGCTGAAGGTAAGCAAGCCTTTGGGTTTGGTGGGAAAGATGTGCTCCTTGTGCTGTGCCACGTTAGCTGGAGAAACCCCAAACCCAACAGAGGCTCAGTTCCTTCCCTCCCGCCCAGGAGAGAAAAGACTTTCCTGCTGCCACAGCCCACACCCACATGAATGCCAGGAAACAAAATCCCACGAGGGCCTCCCAGCATGAGGGACCTGTGCTGAAAAAGTCACCTTCAAAGCAGCAGGGAGAGAAGCAGTGAGTATCTCTAAATCTCAGGCAGGAGACAAGTTGCATTTATTAATTAAGCAATGAGGATCGATGCCCGAGACATTTCCTGTGGATTAATGATGGGCTGGGAGGAGCTGATGGCCTGAGGTGCAGCTAAAGACCATTAACACCCACTGGTCATGAATCCCCAGGAAATGCTCCATGCCAAGGTCGTTAAGTGCCTGCATATATTTATGGGGAATAACAACAACAATAATGTTTGTACAGGCTCTCTCCCCTCTGCCCAGCCTTGCCGGAGCCATGCCGAGGGCTGCTGGGAGCTGTGGGACATCCCAGCCTGGAGCCCTCTATCCTGAGCCCAGCTGAGGCAGGGAATGTTGGGTTCTGTCCTGGGGCATTGAGCACTGTGTCACCCCACCATTCCAGGACAATGGAATGAGGAGGAGCAGGGCAGCTCCCCCTGTCCCTGGGCACTGTGGGAAGATGATGCCCCAGTGCAGGCTCTGGGAGATGCTGCAGTGCTGGCACATCTCCTACTGACCTCCCAGGAACATTGCAGAGCTTAATTAGCTGCTTCCCTAATGGCTTGGAGAGATCTGTCCTTGTCAACAAGTGTGGGCCCACACAGCAAAGATGCAGAGGTCTGGCCATGGTACAGGGGCCTCTCCTGGCTATTTTCCATTGCCACAACCCCGGTTCATCCAGGAGGAATGCTCAGCCCTCCCAGCCACCATCCCCTGGGCTCAGGAACAAAGTGCTCCCCAACTTCTGCATCACTGCACTATGGAGCAACACATTTATCCTCATCACATCCATCCTGGCCAACACCCACTGTCTTCCACCCTTTCCACCACAGCCTCAGCACCGAGCCAGTGCCCAGGACCCCTGCACAGCTGCTCCTCTCCCTGCCCTGAGCTGTGCTCTGCATCAGCAATCCCCGGGAGATGGGGGCCGGGCCGTGCAGCACAGCAGCTGTGCCCCGCTCCCAGGGGACAGCATCCATCAACCACCGGCACATTCACCCCTCTCCTGACCCGGGGATGGCCATTCCAGGCTGGGCCCGAGCCCAGGCAACCCGGCTGTCAGCTGAAGAGTTGGCTGGGAGGGTGGAGGGAGGCAGGGGGAGAGTGGCATGCAGCAGGGAAGCAGAGGAGCCAGGCACGGTCTGGATGGAAGGTGCTCTGGATCAGCCCAGGGTACCCCACAGGCACGGTGGGTGATTTCAAGGTGTGCCTCTGTTCCTCTGTGGGCAAATTTATAAATAATGAGTCAAAAAGGCATTTGATTCATTTAAACAGAAAGGACGTGATCAGGACTGTGAGACTTCAGAGAAGATCAAAGGTTTAAAAACGGTCCCCAGGAGAAACGAGAATTATTTAGGCAGGAAATAATGAGATGAAATTAAGAAGGTATTTAGGCTGCACATGAGGAAGAAAAAAGGAAGCGAAGCAAAGCCCCTCTGCCCCGCACATTGCTGCACGGGTGGCAGGGGCTTCCTGGGGGCAGCCAGAGATCAGGAGCATCCCACCAGCACCCCCCTGCCTGGCAGGAGAGGCAGGATGTGAGCCCCTGCCCTGGCTGGGCATCACCCACCCGAGCACATCCAGAGATGCCCCAGTCACCAACAGCACCGACACCAATTCCCCATGAAGCTGCCACCACGGGGTGGATCTGGGCCTCCAGAGGGAAGGAAACCTCTCATCTTCCCCTGGCAAGGAATATTCTGCACCAGAGCCTTTCCACTCCACATCCTTCCCTGCGTTTGCAGGAATCCACGCCATGCTCTGAAAGGGGCTGTCCCCATGGGGGATGGTTGGGATGAGGGGACTCGTGTTAGAGCCAGCCTGAGAAACAACAAAAGGCGGGAGGGGGAAGGGAGAGAAGGGCAGAAAATAGAGAACAAAGTGCCTGCGGGCGGTTTAAAGGCTCCTTCGAGTTCCTGCTTCCAAGGACATCATCTCCCCCATGGAGAATGTCTCGCAAAGCCCCTGTCCCCTCGGGCGGGACATGCCCCGCTCCTCCCGCTCGGCCGCAGCCCGCCCTTGCAGGATGGCAACCCGCAGCACTCACAGCTTGCTCCGTCTCTCACCACCCTCCCTTTGAGCCACGAACAAAGACGGAGCTGCGCGGCAGAACGGCCGGACCAGCTGGGTAGGGTTTAAGCATCGTGGCCCATATGTGCTGAAATACCCAGACATATTGGGGTTGTGTTTAAAGGAACAGTCCCAGCTTTCACGCTGAAAGCCGGCGCTTTTCCAAGGCGAGCGTGAAGTTTTTTACCTTGGGCCTTTTGCAAAAAGGTGGGGTGTGGTTCTAGCAAAATCTCAAAAAGACATAATATGTAAAGCTAGAGGACTAGAAGCTCGGTTTTCAAATACTTAATATCTGACAAAGAAGGTTTTGTCCATATTCCTAGCTAAGGCCAGAGCAGGGAGAGCAACTGGAGAAAGCATCTCATTATTTTATCAGCCTGTGTACAAAGCATCTTCACTACACAGTGACTGAAGCACAGCATGGATTGGAGATGAGAGCTTGCCTTGGACTGACCATGGACAACTTCCCTGGATCTCCATGCCTTTAAAGCCAGAACCCCAGTATGGGTTAGGAAAATGGCTTTCTTGTCAGCCCTTTCTCCGAGGAAGTTAACATGAAAGCTGCAGCTACACTTGATTAATTCCAGGCATTTGGTAACTGGAGACAAATCTCAGCAGTGCAAAGGGAACTTACACTCCCTCCCAAATGTGTGAATCAAGCCACCACTTCAGTGCAAGCTGTGTTTTTTTGTGTAACAAACTACATTTCCTTTGTGCAAGGTGTAGTGTTAGACACAGGTACAAAAGAAGCATGAATGATAATGCAATAACCATCTGAGACAGCCTGGGAAACCCCAACACAGGGTGAACTGGGAATGAACAGAAAAGCAAAAGGTGTGCAGGACTGCTGTATTTCCAGGTGTGGATACTAAACACACCAGTTTGAAAAGATAAAAGAATGGATATCACATACCTCAGAGGAAAAGCAGCAGCATTTTGGACTGAAAAAAGAGGAAGAGGCCCAGGTGCCCAGGCTGGGTGCTGTGCCAGGCTGCCATCCCTGAGGGAGCTCCCTGTCCCACAGGGAAGCACCCAGCAGACCCTATGCAGCTTTCTCTCCTCAGGTGGTGTTCCTGTGTGCTTAGGGAACCTCCTCAGGCACCTGAGAGTCCTGTGACAACATCAAACAGCTGTTTATTTGTAAAGAGGTTCAATTTAATGAGCCAGGGTTACGATACAACACTTAGGGGACACGGAAAGCAAACAACCATTCTCCCTGACAGACAGCAGCCACCACCCAGCCATGCTCTCCCAGATTTAGGACATGCTCTTTGTGTCCCCAGGTAGCATTTCTAGGGCTAAGCACAGGGTAGGTAACACAGGCTGTGCCAGGGCAGGAGCTCAGCCTGCCTAGGCTCCCCCTGGACAGAATGTATCACTCCTTCCTTGGGGATACACCTTCCATACATGGTTGGGATGGCTGTTTTCAGAGATCAGTGCCACCTTCTCTGTATTAATGTACAGTGGGCCAACTGAGGCACAGTGAGGCTGAAGGGACTTGCCTGACATCAGCCTGCACATGACAGAACCAAAATGATCCCGACTCTGCTGTCCCCTTGGCCTGGCAAGGATCCCTGAGGATTAGATCTCTCCTCTGGACACCTAACAGGGCACAACCCACTGCAGAATAACACAGACTGCAAAGCAAGTCACCAATCCTCATATTACTGCAGAGCTGTGTGTGTGGATGCTTTCTAGTACCCCCTTAGATCTCCCTTTTAAAATTGCACCTGAAGACTTCCATTAAAATTGCCATGCAGGTCCTTGAGGTGTAGGTGGCACACCATGTACCAGCCACTCTGGAATGGCACCCATTCCTTAAAACACCCCAGAGTGAGGATCAACAAACAGCTGCTCCAAGGAGCTCTGTCTGCTGAGCAGGCCCTTCTGTGCAATGTCTGCAAAGAAACAAGGACATCCAAGGCTCAGCCCAAGGTTCCTCAGGTCAGGAATGTACTGCTAAAAGACAAAACAGGAATCTTCTTCAATTCCTGCAGCTTTCAAGTATCTACTCATATCTTCATTGAATGCAGAAGAGCCACAAATTAATACAAATGGCTTTCTTCGACAGGAATTCACTATTGTCTTCATCAAGTCCTCATTGAGATGACCAGTGTACGTGTTTTCCTGGTAGCTCCAAGGAAGTTTTTCCAGTGAAGTTTCCTGGAAAGGTAAAAGTTTTGCTGTGTGTGACACTAAAAAAGACAACATTCCTTAGAGCTCAATCTCTCTCCTCCCCTCAGAGTGGGGCACAGGATGATTTTCACCTTTGTGACACCATGTGGGTGACACTGACCCTTCTGTGAGCTGCATTCCTCTTCCCAAGCCCAGATTAAATACTTCCCTGCCATTCACTCTGAGGGGACTGAACAAAACCAGAGTGTAACTATCACAAATAAATGCTGCAGAACTTTTTCCACTGAGAACCATCTCCCAGGGCACCTTTCCTATTCCCAAATCCCAAGTCTATTCCTCTCCACTGCCTCTCCCATTCCTAAGCCTCTTTCAGTCCCATCTCCCTTGACCAAAACTGAAAGAAGGCAGCTCTGCTCCAAAGCCAGCTCTGATCCCATGAGAAGTGCCAGCTTCTGTGGTGCTGGATCCAGCAGGGACTCCCCTGCTGCAATTAATCAGGAGCAGAAGGTGCTCAGATGTGGTGGTGACAGGCAGCACAATGAAATACAGACAGATACATAATCCCAAGAGGGACAATGCACGAGCCAGCCTTGGACTACCACAAACCTGCTAAGAGAGGAGGAAAAAGGGAGAGAGGAGGGGCAGACAGTGTTGACAGGGGTCAGGTGGGCTTCGTGCCCTTCACTGATTGAATTTCAAGACCTCCTCATGCTCTTGAGGCAGCAGTCAGAGAGTTTAAACACCCTGAAAAGGGTATTTAAGCCATGTCACCAGAGACAATTATGGTTATGCTCCCACAGAGCAGCTGAGGGGGTGCCCAAGTCACCAGCACTTTTCCCTCTACCAAATCTCATCCTGCCAAGGCCATGTGTGGAACAGAATGTATGAGGCAGTTCCACTGTGAGAGATACAAGAAATGATTCATCTGAGGAACTAAAAATGCAATGGGATTCATTCCCTTAGCATAAATAATTCTTTCTATATCCTCCCAGCAATGAATCCTCATTTCTGACGGAAATAATTTTTAACCACCAAATCCATGCAGAACACAGGCAACTTTGGGACCAAATGGAAATGAAAAAGACTGTTCAAAATGTAAGACCATTGAGAGGTATGCCCTCATCCCATGAATGTGGCAGAAAAGTAATTTTACAGAGGGGGAGACAACTTTTAGAAGTTTAAAAATGGGTCAGCAAGGAAAAATAACTGCTGGGAAGTTGGTGCTAGCACACCAGAGGGGAGCTCTAGCCACGAGCCAAGAATGGAAGATAAGGACAGATTAAGGCATTGGTATCAGGAAGAAAGAAACAGCTTATTTGCTGTTTAGGTGCAACAACAACTGTCTGAAATGGGGAGGAATAAACAACAGCGACTATGAAACAGCAGGTCCATCCCAACAGAACAGGGAGCAGAGAAGAACAGTGATGGCCACTTCCCCAAAATTCTCCAGATGAGTAGCAGTGAGTACATGCAGCAGATTTAAGAACAGCAGCTACTGGATCATAAATTAGGCTGGATGACTGGGAAAGAATTAAGATCCTGCTTATGGAAAAGTGGAGGAGGCAGAGGCTCATCCAGCACACAGAACCCTGACACAAACATGCTTCATATCCATTTAATTACCTGGCTTAGGACATAAAATATTCTAATATTCCAGTACCGAGCCAAATCCTGCAGAAGAGGTTTTAAATAAATTTTGTCAAAGGTAGGGAAGCAGCCAACAAGAGTTACAAAGGTTTCATCCTCTTCATCATCTGTTATGGACTGGAGGATGGGAATCATTGGTGCAAGGCCAGTGCCAGAGGCCAGCATGAGGAGCTCTCCATGCTAAGAACAAAACAGAGAATTTGGAATGAGCTGTGGTGGCTGGAAATGGGTGTGCTCATGGTTAGTTCCTCTTGCTGCCACCCTGGTAAAGAATCTCTTGAGAAACAACATACCAGAAGGTCATGAACTGGTAAATTCAGATCCCAAAATGTATTTTACTGCAAAGGATTACAGATAGCACTTAAAGAGTTTACATATCAAATCTAACAAAACTGGATTTTTCCCAAATATAATAATTTATCCTAACTTTAGCCTTGATTTCAATTATTCATGTTTCAGTTTCAATTTTGCAGTACGCTTTGCTGACCCACTGTGGGCTTTCTTCCACTGGAAATGCTCCCTGGGTTCCTCTTGGTTGTTGCAAAGTAAAATCCTGAATGTCCTCTGGAGGGAATGAGTGTGTCAGGAAGCAGGACACAATTGCTCTGCATAGAGCTTGGCCACTCAAATGTTAGTTATTTTTGTTGGGGGAAACAAAAAACAACAAAAACAAATTCACAAAAAAACCCCAAAAGACTTTGGGATCTTAATGACCAGTGTTTCAAATTTGCTCCTCATTTGAAAGGTCAGAATTAAGTGACTGAGTTAGTGTGTGTGAGAAGCCTCCCCCTGAAACCAGATCTGCCTTTCCCTGCAGCCAGCCTGGTATTGGCAGGTGGGATCAGCGTTTGGGGAGCGACCTGACACCTCAATAGCCATGGGAATACCCGGGAGAGGAGAGGATTAGCACCTCCCCTTCACCCCTACTCACTCACAACACAGAGATGTGGGTCAAATCAGGCAAAAACCCATCCACACTCATTGCTGGTGCAAAGAAGGTTCCCTTTGTTAGGCACATCAGGAACTCTAATGAAAGTGATGAACACAGAGCCTTGCTAATATTCTCCTGTCTCCCATCCACCTCCTCTTCCCTGTTAAATATTCTGCATTTCAAGAAAGTGCTCCGACTGACTGCTAATGCTGTCACACTGTACAGTAACCCAGGAAGTCTCTAAAATAATCATGAAAACAGTAATCAAATTGATGTCTTCCCTTCAGAGTATTGAACAAAGCTTGCTGCCACAGGCTGAAGCATCCTATGGCTCTTAGGAACTAACCTTGTTAGGCTGATATGGGAACCCTCCAAACGGCCCACGCCAAAAGACCACGTCTCCTCTTTTCCATGTTTTTATGTATTGTGACATTAGCCCAGCTTCATAGCACTAATAAAAAACATTGCACAAAAGAGAAGAATAATTATACTCCGTTGGAAAGTTTCCCAGCTTCAAGTCGATTATAAAGTTATCTACATTTAAACGAAAAGGGGACAAAAAACCATTTTGTGTATTTAAAAAAGAAAGAATGATCTGTTTGAAAAATAACTCAAAGTTATACCCAAAACAAAGACATTTAAATTAAATCATATTGGAACCATTCCAGCTTGACTATAATGTAAACACAACCCCCCTCTGACGCAGCCTGAATTTCCAAAACTGGAGAAAGCTTATCAGAGCTCTTGCTTACAAAGGACACAGAGAAGAGTGTCTTGAATGCAAAGCACAGTGCAGGCCTTCAAGTGTTCTCCAAATCTCAGGGTATGGGGGTCTGGAAATGCCCTCTGGGTACTGTTAGTTATATAAACACTGCATAGCTCTTGCTTTGTTTCAGTCTCTCAGATGCTGCACTGATACAATTAGTGACCCAAAGTCAGGCTTCTCATTTGTAAAACTCTTTGTTTTCAGACCAGATCATCTGGATGCTGAGGGATGCCTCCACAGTTCCAAAAGAATATGTTAATGTTGGCCCCATGGAAGAAAAACACGGGCAAAAAACCTGCCTCACTTTCCACCAGGCACAAACAACATTATCCAGGCTTTGCCTGCAGGAATGCTGCTCTCACTCATGACTGAGGAGAAGGGCTCAGTGCTTACTGGAAACTCAGAAGGGATGAGAAGCTGGAAAATGAAGGGCTTGTCCCAGCAGTCATGTTGCCATCCATGCCCTAAATGTGTGACCACTGGATGTTTTAAGAGGGAAATGTGAGCAAAAGAGCATCCACAGTCTGGGATGTGGCTGGAGAACCAGGAGTGGCCCAAGGAGCAGGAGCTGAAAAGCCCAAAGCTGCAGCACACAATGGGTCTCACAAGGATAAGCCTGGGGAAGAGCAACACAAGCAGGGGTCAGAAGATGGGATGTGATACAAGCCCACACAAAAGAAGTGTATTTGGGGGTATTTCCTGCACAGGCATTGGAGAGAAGCCTGGCTCCACACCCCAGTGCCTTGGCTGGCCACCAAGCTGCACTGCAGGCAAACAAAATTGGTGAACCACAAAGCAGCTCAGAAAAAGGCAGTGAGGGAGCCCATGCTTGTGCTTGCAAGCAGTGTTAGCTAAGAAAGAACACAGATGCTCCTCCCCTCCCAGCCTCTCTCTTAAACCTGAAATATTAACAAGTATTAGCACCAGTTGTTACATTCAAAAGGTAAATCACACACATGTCCAGGCTCTGAGTTATTGTCAGAATTCTTTTATGTTCAGAGGGCTCTGGGCAGGTGCTAAGTCTCATGCAAAGAGTGTGCACTTGCTTCAGAGAAGCAAATTTTATACCTCCCTTCTTCAAACACATCCAGAAACCCAAGGCAAGAACAGAAAAGTTCACTTACTGCCTATTCCCAAAGGACAGGGGTAATGGAAACTAAAACAATCCTTCTTTCACCAAAATTATTTTTAAAAAAATTGAAAAGTGATTGAGTGGGTTTAAAATGAGTTTTTCTAAATAAAAAGGAAAAAAAAAATCTCCTGGGGGAAAAACCTCCACACCCCATTTTACATGGAGAGAAACCCTAACATTATAAAATCACTCAAAAAGAGGGTTATGCTCTGTAAATGGCAACTCCCTCACTCTTAACTGTAGTATCACAAATGCAATGCCATAATAACAGGAGATAGAAGGGTTTGAACAGTGCTTGGATTGCATAGTAATAATAATATACTACTTCCCAAAATTGCCTCAATAGTGTGAAATATACCACAACCTACAGAGTGAGTTATAAAAATGGCTGCTTTACACTGGGTGTTACCAACCTCTTTTGTCACTGCCAAAGAATAACTATAGCTCCTTTTGGGATGAAAGGTTCTATATAAAGGAAAGGTATCATTACAATCATTACTATTATTATTGAAATGCAAAACCTGTGAGTAATGAGCTGCTATACATGAAATTTCAGTCATCCTGTGAATGTATCCTATTAATGCAACTCAAATGCAACGTTTCTCTCCCCTACCACACACCAATTGCCACAAGAATGGGGAAATGACCCTCCCACAGGTGTCCTAGAGAAGCTGTTCACTTTTCTAAAGAGCAGGGTTTGTGTTAGAACATACAATGCATAATAAACCCCAGAAACATGAAATCCTGCAAGACAGGCAGAGAACAAGTGGCCCTTCTCTGCAAGCCACCTGGGATACCCAGCACTCTGAATTTCACACCTGTACTGAAGTCTGTGTCTGCCCTGAGGAGTCCCTAGCGACATATGGATGCAGTATTGGAAAAATGTTCAAGTCAGTATTTGCCACACAAAATAATCATTTATGAGCACCCTGAAGATTTACACGAGACAGATTTGTAGCCAAATCTCCTATAAAATCCTTTTGAACTCAACCAGCATTTTGTGGTTGACTCCATAAAGGTGAGGACATTTGTCCAAAATGGGCTCTGCCACCGTGTCCACCTCGAGAGATGCAGCCTGTGCCTATGGGACACCTGTGTCCCCTGTGGGCCACAAAGTCCCTCTCAGACTGCAGCTCCAGAGCCCTGTCTGCACACCAGGGGCAGCTGTCCACTGACAGAGGGGTGTCCTTCAAGTAAAATACAGAGGGGAGGATAAGGGCAAACACTTCCCAAAATCAGTGGTTCAGCTAGGTTGACAAATGGGTGTGATTTCAAAGGCAGCCTGAAAAAGCAAAATGAAAGGAGAGAAGTGGAATGGACACATCTTTCCATCCCAGGGGCTCCCCCAGGTGATCCCAGGGCTTCTGCTGCAGAGCACTTGTGCGTCAACTTATTCTGCTTTCAGTTTTGTGGGAAAAACCGCAATTTCTATCAGCAAAGCAAAAATGCTTCAAAACAACAGAGAAACAGTCCATGAGGGATTTGAGAGAGTCTCACTTGAAACACTGACAGCATGCTTGGTTCCTAAAGAAAACACCTTATACTCTCATCCATATTGTCCAGGCTTACTTACTTTAATTAGAACTTCAAAGTAACCTTCTGCATTCCTGGGGCTAATTGGAGTATAGGCTCTCTGGACCTCCAAACCATCCACCACTCCTCTGAAGAGAAGAGAAACAGGAAACCCCTGTGACTTGGGTCATTTGGGGGGCTCCTGCAGCTCTCTGGGAGACAGGTCCTCTACCCAGTGGCCCAGCCTGTGCACAGATGCAAAACATTTCCCTTCCAGAGGCAGAAATCTGGGGGGAACAGAATGGCTAACAGCACCTTTTGTTTCCCAGTGTGGCCTCAGCTGTACCATATCCAGCTCCTGGACACACCCCTGAAAGGGATTTTGTAAGAACATGCAGGAGTGGCAAAGGGGAGAGAAAACACTTAAGTTTGCTGTTCCTTTTAGGCTGGGGTCACTTTCTGCATCCAGTCAGCATCTGGTAATCAAATAACAAAAGCCAAGGCACAGCCTTGACCTCGGGCCTTGCCAACACAGACTGTATTTTCCTGTAAGCCTTCCCTTTCCATGGAATTACCCACCCTGCTCTTTGCTACTGACCATGGGGATTGACTAAAGTGACCAGACCTTTTTGTGTGCAGTGTGATGAGCCAGGGCTGGAGGGAGAAGTGTGTGCTGTCAGCAGAGCCAGCTGCACACACCAGCCCTGAACGTACCAGGGACGTCAACAGATGCACATCAATGGCATCCTAACAGGACTTTCTCTATCTGGCAATGATCACCACAGATGGCTGAGAGACAGAAACTTTCCCCAAGTGGCCCCTTTCTGGCAAGCAGCAAACTACATAGGAGGGTTGTTTTGCTAGAAATCAGTCAGGCAGTGCTTGGGTACTGGGGTGCTCAGTTACCCCAAGATACAGGGCCTAAAATACCCAGCTCTGGGGCAAGTGCAGCTCATTGTCTTCATTCCAACAGGCTGGAGTAAATAATCTGTTGTAACATCTATTCTTTTAGATCTTTCTTTCTGCAAATGTATTTTCTTAATCACACCTAGTTCTGTCTGAGCCACCAACGCAGGGATAATGCTGAAGCAAACCACAGCTTTTACCATAGAATTAGTAGAGGCAGCGAGATCACGAGCTCTTTCATCTGTGTCATTGTGGAAGTACAGAAATCATGATTTGCCTGCTATGAAGCCTTTGTCTATTGACAAAACCCTATGTGTTAGGTTACATAATGCAGACTGTTTAACTAGCACAGAGAACAATACCTTAACACGATATGTTGTCCTAAACTCAAGCGCAGGCTGCTATTTCCCGGTAATTCAAATTTGTACTGGTAGGTGTCCTCTGTCAGCTGCTCCACCGAGCTCACGCTGAATGCAGTGAATGTATCTGGATTCAGCTCTGAATTATTGCTCTGCGAGAACAACAATAAATAATTACTTGGTTAGATGGTGTCTTTTATTATTTCATTTTTTCTCTGGAAGCAAACATGTGTGGTCATTTAGTGCCAGAGATACTCAGGACGTATATTAAACACTGAGGCCCGGCGCAAATTCCAGCTCTCTGCTGATTCATTATCATGTTCTGCAGCGTGCACTTTGGGATCTTGCATTTCTCCCCACCACCACCTTTTGAAATTACTTTTTTTTACACCTTACAGCAAGGTCATCCTATTACGACTCACTGCGATCATTTTCTCGTGTCTGGAAATAAACAGAAATAATTCTGCTAAAAGAGCCAAGCGCTGCTTTGGGGGCAACTTTGCAACCTGCTGATGGCCACAGTGAACAGAAAATATTGTCAGTTGTTTCAGCTGATCTTTTTTGCTTGACCCAGCATAGTTAATCTAATGTAAAAGGGCACTGACAGGCTTTAAAATTACACTCCGAAGACAACTGCTCCACCACACACAACACAGTGTTTTCTCACCATCAAAATACAAGTCTAAAAATCAGGCAGAGATGAGAAATGTGAGGAAAACAAAGCTTCTCCGAGGAAACTCGGAGAGGAGAAGCTGCAGAGCCAGAGCTGTAATGCGACACCAGGGAGAACTCTACACTTGGAAAATCACATTACAGCAGGGAGAGAGTGGCCAAGGGGGAGGGAGAAGGCTGAGTTTGGGGAATTGCATTTACAGCCCTCTCTTAAGGCACCACTTGAATTTATCCCTGCATCCCTCACCCACCCACCACCACCCCACACTCGAACGAGTACGATCAAAGCACAGGCTCCAGGATGCCATGAAGAGAAATCGACCTGCTCCTTCTTTCCCATGAGAAGGCTTTTGTCTTGCGTTGCTTTGGCTCTCTCCCACTGTGCAAGCTCCTTCTCGTACACATCGTAGATGCAGGGCTTGCAGCCGCTGCCGCAGCACTGGGATGGAGAAGGTTCCTGGGGCCTCAGAGCCAGCCAGTCCTCCTCGCTGGCACCCTCCTTGTCACTCATTGCCTGCAAAACACAAGCCCTGCATCACACCCAGCACGATGAAAAGCAGCTGGGTGTTTTCAGCTCATCAGCCGGGTGTTTTCAGAGGACCGAAAAATCTCTCTTGAGCATCTTGTGTGTATGTGTTAAACTGAAAACCTGGAGCTGATCTGTGTCTGCACACCCCATTTTTGTTTGAGCGCTCAATGCCTCTGCACAAACGCCAATCCTCACAGCCCAGAGCAGAGCCTGAGCCCAGCCTCGGGCCCTCCTCCCCAGACAGGCTGCCCAGGCAATGCTACACCCTTTAATCCCGCTCGTTCCGCCGTGCTGATTTCCTACAATAGAGCCGCTTGGTCACCCGGAGCAGAAACATCTTAAAAATCTGCTGCTTGGCCCAGGAGAAAGGGTGACAAACCCAACCGGCAGGACAATGGGTAACAAACCCAGGCACCAGATGCGGCCTGAGCTCTGCGCGGCTTTGGAACGGGGGAGGGCGGCGAGCTGAGAGCAGCGCTCAGAGCCAAGAGACCTGAGGCAAACAGGGCAAAGTCTCAGGCAAACAACCACTGTGGTTATGGGCTTTGAATATACAGGTAGGGGAGGCCAACAAGCACGGGATTTTATCGCTTGCTCCTGGTCTTCCCAATTAGTTTTACCCATTGAACACTCCTCAGATCAGAACCACGCTGCGGACATTGCGGGGCCCCTCCACCCTCACACATGGGCTGAGTGAATGCTGCTCACAGCGCGCTCGTGTCCGCATCCCTTGGACACAAAGCGGGCCACAGGAAATTGTGAAGCCACGGGTGACGAAGAGGAGGAAGCGAACACTTAGCGCTTCCAGCAGTTTCACTGTCAAGGTCAATTAATTAACTAACCTTCACCCCTGTAACAGAAACACGCTCATTTCAAAGGGGGGGTGGGGGGGGTGGGGAACGGAACAGAGAACCAAAGGCGACTGGCCCGGCTTCCCACCTCTCTGTCCGGGGACCCGAGGCACTCACGGGCTATGAACGGAGGGTAACCTCCATGGCCGGGGGTGAGGCCGAGACTCGGGCTGCGCGCCTCGGGGCTGCGCGGATTTACAGAGTTTCGAGCACTCACTATGCGCGCCCAGGGGCTCGGACAGGCCGGCCCGGGGCAGAGCGGACCCAGCCCCGGGACACCCGAGCTGGCCTCGCCGGCTCCCGCCCAGGGACGGTCTCTGAAGTGCCCCCCCCGCCCCACAGATGAGGAGGCGCCTCTCCCCGCCCACCTCCCCACTCACCAACCCAGCGCCTGCCCTCACCCGCCAGGCAATTTGCCGACCCTCCCTTACCGCGGGGCGCGCCTGCCCGCCATTGGCCGCCGCCGCCGTCAGTCACCGCGGGTGACGGTGGGGGACGAGCCCTCCCCAAGATGGCGGCGGGCGGGCGCTGAGGCGGCCGCGGGAGGAGGAGGATGGCGGCGATGGCGGCGGGGCCGAAGGCGCTGAGGCGGGCGGGGGTGGCGGCTGCGGCGGCTGCGGCGGTGACGACGCGGGGCCTCACCCGCGGCATCGTCACCCGCGCGGGGCGGCCCCGCCACCGCGCGCCGCTTCCACGCACGCCCTGGACCGTGCGCGGGCCGCCGCCGGAGGTGCTGGCGGAGATGGCGGAGCCGCGGCCGGTGCGGGAGCAGGTGGAGCTGGACACCGTCACGTACGCGGAGCGGCTGCACTACGTGCCCGGCCTGGCCCGGCCGCGCTTCCCGCCCTGGGAGCGCGGCTGGCGCGACCCCTGGTACTCGCCGGGGCCGCGCTACGAGGAGATGCCGCTGTACAAGGAGCGCGGGTGCTACATCTGCCATCAGGGTGTCCGCATGCTGGAAGGTACCACACACCCCGCGCTGTCCCTGCCCAAGCACTCGCCCTGCTCCTCCTGCCAAGGGTTCTCATCGCACAGAGTGTAAAACAAACACGGGCTGTGGGGAGCCTGCCCAGCCCCATGAGCTGCCAGGCAGCCTCGGTCACATAGGGACTGGCTTGGGTTGGAAGGGGGCCTGGAGCATCACCAGTGTCCCCTGTGATAGATAGATTGTGCTGGGTTGTGTTTCCAGGAGTCCGGCAGGCGCAGTGGCTCACCAAGACGAAGCTTGTGGAAGGTTTGCCCCCAGCCGTGCAGGCCATCATGGATAACCCGGCTCTTGGGCTCCAGGAGCTGGAGGAGAGGGCGAAGCACATGGTGTCCCATGCTCGGCTCTGGGCCACGGCAGAGGCTGCTCCCAGGAGGGAACGATATTGGTGAGTCCTCAGCTGTAGGGGAGGTTTAAACTTTACAGAGACAATTCATACTGAGCTCTTCTGTGGAAAGAGGGTCTGTGTGCAAGACCATCAGATTGTCAAACAAAAAAAGCAACAACCAAAGCAACAAATAAAACCCAATTCTGAATATTGGCAGTAGCACTGACATAAATACTACGCTAGATCAAAGCTTCTTTCAGGCCAATGTCTCTCTGTTTCAACTCAAGATCTACTAGCTGATGCAGAGTATCAGTTTTTAAAATAATTGTAAGCATTACCTCTGCCAACTTGAAACAGGCCTGGTGTGTGTGATACCAATCTGCAATTTGGGAGTGCTATGCCATTGTATGTTTTACATACAGTAATTTTACAGCATTTGTGCCCCAGAAGCGTCTGCCTGCTATTATGATCTCATTTTTATGTAACTGTTTCTTTTCTTGTTTTACAGCCCAATGCTGTTTGAAAACCTGATACATATATGCCGGTTAATGTCTGGGAAGTATCCTGCTCTGAGTAAAAGGATGTTGGCTAGAAACTGCAGGATAGCAGCAACGTGGGAAAGAGGTCAGTTGCCACTATGGTGGAAGCATTTAGCTCTGTAAGATAAGAGGGGTAGCAAAGCTCCTGGCTTTCAGGCTGAGGATTTGGAAGAAATTAAACAATTTCTGGAACTGGGTAATTCTTTGTGGTTTAAATAGCGCTGTTGGCATTGTTGGCATGGGCAGCCTTGGAAGATGGCAGGATGCTGTCCCTGAGGAGATTATTAGGTGTTAATCAATATTGACAAGATGGTGGGAGAAGGGAACCAGTCTCTTAGACCTGATTGTTTATTTTCTTATGTCCTAAATCAGTGCTGTTGTTTTTCTAAGGATGTTTAGTTAAGAACTTAGCCCTAGCAATTAAGGTTGGCATTTTAGAAGAACCCACAGCTGAGCTACTATTTAGGATGGGTTTGGAGGTGAGGGGGAGAGAGTGAGCCTTGCAGAACAGACTGGCCAAAGGAAATGTACATCTTTCCCTGGTGTTCTTTCACCAGTGTTTGACTGTGGCCTAATTCCCCTCCCCAGAATCCATCCTCCTTCAGGTCCGTGGCCTGAGTGGAATACTCATGAACTCTATGAGCCCAATAGCACCAGTAGCCTCCAAGGAGGAGATACTGGCCACCAAAGAGCACGTTCTGGAGACCTTCTATCCCATTGCGCCCACCATCGACCTTCAGGAGGTGAATGTGTACAAAGAGCTCAATGATACAGGTCAGTGCTGAAGAGAATTATCTGTGTTTGGGGCTCCTTGTTCTACTGGGGCAGCTGAGAGTAGGGAGTGTGTGGGAATGAGGGGACAGCTTTGCAGTGCAAGTGGTGTAGACCTGTGGTGGGTGAGTGTATTGTTGCCTAAGCAGGACTGAGGACAAGAACTCAAACCCCAGCAAACAACTTGAGCAGTTCCTGAAGATAATGGGAGAAAACCTTGGCTGCCTGGCGTCTTCCTGAGCGGTTTCTGACAGGAGTATGTGCCCTTCAGGTTTCAGAGATGGTTATCCCTACTCTCACCCTCACACCCTGTTCTTCCTGGAGTCTGCCAACGTTCGCACTGACAGGTTCAGACCGGAGCAGCTCCGTGCTAAAATGCTGATGTTTGCTTTTGGCAACGCGCTGGCCAAGGCCAGGACGCTCCACGGGGTACGTATGGGAGCCTGCTGCTCTGCTGGGCCTCTCTTCTCCCCCTGCTGCTGCAGCCCCTGCAGGCAGCCCTCAGAGCCCCTTACTTGTGTAATTTTTTACACCCCCTTGTGTGATTTTCACATCCAGGCTTCCCAGTCCAGAGGTGAAAACCCAACCTTCAGAAATCCACCGATGAGCAATGTTTGTGATGCAGTGGGGTGGTATGGGCAGGAACCAGGGAATAGGTTCAGCTGTAAAACTCTAACCCATCCCACAGCTCAGTATGTAAATTGACAGTTTGTTGCTGGCTGAAGGAGGAATTTTAATTAAACTACAAAATCTACATTCAAAACTTGTTTGACTAGAGTAATTTTCTGGGCAAGGTAACAATATATTTATTAAAATCTTGGCTTTAAACCAGCCCAAAGATGCAGAATCAGCAAGTACTCCTACAATTTCTGTTGTAACTGGCTTTTGAAACATTCTCCCCCACATGCCCCTTCTTTTCCTAGAATGATCCCAAAGTTTTGGAGCAGCCAATAGTGGTGCAAAGTGTTGGCACAGATGGACAGCTCTTCCAGTTCATGGTGTTCCAGTTAAATACAACAGACCTTGTCTCTAATGATGGTGTAAAAAACCTGGTCTGGATTGACTCTGATCAGAACCTGTATGAGAGAGCCCAGTGTGTCCCAGAAGTCAAGAAGGGAGTTGTTACGGTAAGGAGAACTTGGGAAATGGTGTTGGAAATGCTGCCCTTCCACCACAGCTGGGGGTCTGGGGCTGGCACAGAGCTGCAGCAGGTTTTAAACTAGCTGGAGGGACCCTCAGGGGACATTGGCCTCATTTTTACCTCAGCAGGTGTTTCTCAGGAGACCAGTTCCTGAGTGTTTGTGGTGCTGATGTGTGACATGCCAAGCTTAACGTGAACTCCTACATACAGATACTCCCAGCTGAAATCCACCATCCCATAATGTGCTTGTTCAAAGCCAGCTCTGAGGAAGGGAGCTCTCACAAGCAGCCTCTCTGGGGAGTAAATAGAGCACAGGGCTGCCAGTACTGGTTATACTGGGAGGGCATCTCACTCACAGGCAAAGGGGTTCTGCCCTCTGAGATTGACACCAGTGGAAGTGCCCCCACCCAAACCCTTCTGGGGAGGGAGAGCACAATTTGGAAGCTGCCATGCCTGAAAGTCTTATTCAAGCATGTTTAAAGCCGTTGTTTGTCTACATTAATCACTTCACTGCAAACTGAGCATCCGTGTCTTTCTCTCTGCAGAAGCCCGCTGGAATTTCTGGCTTTCAGCCAGACACATTCAAGAAGTTTCTGGCACTGTATCTGCATGGAACTGTGTGAAATTCAGCTCAAATGAAAATACTTCACCAACTGTACCTGCTGCTTCTCTTTGCCAGAACCGTCGTATTAATTAAAGAAAGGTGGATTAATTTACTTTAAAAAATAAATTATATTGTTACAGAAAGTAAAATTTCTTTTTTTAAATTAAATAGTGCATGAAGAAACTCTTTCATTTTAGGGGCTCACCCCTCTGGATGTGGGTTAGAGAAGTCGTCAGATGCATCCTCCAGCACTCTTCCTCCATTGCCTGGGAAGAACATAAGCCAGTCATTATTCCTGTGCGCAGGCTCTGCTCTCAGTGTGCTTCTGCACAGAGCCAGACTCAAACCCATTCCCAAGGTTGCTTTGAGTCCCTCTGAATGCAGAAGAGACTTACAAAGCTTCAAGGGGAAAGCCTGAGCCACGAGGCTTTTTCATTCTGCCTGGCTTTGACTTTGTTTTACTCCTGGCTGCCGTGGGATGCGTCGTGCTGCCCTGTGCTTAGTTCCCAAAGCACTTAATCGGAGGGATTGCTTTGTTGGATCTGTAGAACCACAGTCCTTTTATCCCCCCAATCCTGGATGAAGAGACCTGTGCATTTGGGGAAAGTGGTGTAGAATGTAGCGGGAAACTTTGGTGCCTGTAGCTGGTATTTGCTGCTAAAAATACAAAGGAAGAATTTCTTCCTGCCACACAGAGTTAACTGAGCAGGAAGCATATTCTTTTTAACATGGGGGGATTAGTGTGGGTTTTGTAAAATGAAAGCTAAATTAGCTGCAGCCAAATGTAGAATGTTTTGCAGTTCTGGTACCCTCCAGCACATGGGAAGGGAGAGGACAGCCTGCGCTATTTTAAGGTGTGGAAGAGCACATTTCCAAGAAATTCATCTCACTTCAGTGCCTTGTGTCAGAGGCTGGTCTGTGCTTTGTGGTCCCTGGCCATCTGGATGAGCACCCCAGTTGTGTGTTCCAGCCCCAGTCCATCAGGCAGCTCCACTCTGCAGGTTTTGGGAACGTTCACCAGTCACATTTGAGGTCAACAATTGCCCCCCGTAAATTGGGATGCAATGGCTGCAGGCTAAATTAACAAATCCCTCCACAGTTAGCAGAAGTGCTTGAAAGAGAAAAAACCCTCATATAAGCATTGCATTGCTCTGCATCATCTTAATCCTGCCTGCTCCAGGGATGCCTCATTCAGCCCATCGGAGTGAATCTGTTCTGGTCTGTGGTTTGCAGCCAGGTGTTTGGGAATACATCCTAACAGAGCTGTGCTCTGTGCAGCCTGTCACACGCAGTGGGTGTTTCTTTCTCGGGCTGCTGCTCCCTCCCTGCTGTGTCACACGGACCCTGCCTGACATCCCCTCGCTCTTCCAGCTTCGGGTCATTACCCGTCCCAGGGAGGAAGCCCTGTAGGGCAGCCAGCTGCCCCTTAGCATTCCTGAGGAGAGAATTTCCCCCAGGAAGCCTGCTGCAAGAGCAGCTGTGGTGGAGAGGGGTTGTGTGGAGGTGAAACACCTCATGTGCTTCTGCTAGATGTGGGAATTTGTGAGGATGGTCTGTCTGGAAGAGGCAGAGTCCCTTCAACTGCTTTTACCTCTCAACAAAGACATCTCTGTCAGGGCAGGCAGTTGAAGGGGAGAGACTGAGGGAAGCTGGAACCCTGCTGTGTCCAAGCTGAGCTGAGACAAAGCGCAAGCACAGAGAGGGATGGACGAAGGCAAAGCAAAGGCAGTTTTGAAAAATAGCGGAAGCAGCGAGACATGGGATGGTCAGCAGGAAAACAAGGCTTTGGGGGTTGTGTGAGGCATCAGGAAACCACTGCAGGTGAGGGGATCATACACAGGGGTGTGAGGCCATGTCCCTGCTGTGCTGAGGCACAGCCCCTCTCCCCTGAGGCCAGGGGAAGTGGTACTGGAGTGGTGCTGGAAGGAGCAGCTGATCCTTGTGCAGGGAGTGCTCCTCTGGGGGCTGATCCTTGTGCAGGGAATGCTGAGGGCCTGGAAGGGAGAGTGAAGCTCCCAGCTTGGCACGGATGCTCAGGTTGGCCCCTCGTGGTCCTTGCACCAGGCAGCCCCTACCACCTGTCCCTGGTGTCCTGCTGCACTTCCCAAGCACTCTGTGCCCAGCTCAGCTCTCCCAGTTCCTTCAGCATGGCCTGCTGGAACGGGCCCAGCTGAGGGAGGTGGGCTGGGGAGCCCAACAATGGGTCACAGGAGCACATCTGGGTTGGCATCAATAACTTATAAAGGCTCTCAGCAGACGAGTGGCGTTACCTCAGCACGGACCAGGGCCAGGCATTAACTTTTCATGAACGGCAGCCAGGGAAGCAGAACATGCACAAATGGGGTGGCAGGAGCCCGGGATGAGGAGGCAGAGGAGCCTGGCTGCCCACAGGAGAGCTCTGCAGGACCCAGAGGAACCTGGCTGCCCGTAGGAGAGCTCTCCACCACTCCACACTCCCTTGCCCTGAACCGCTCCCACTGCAGAATCCAGCTCCACAGGCTGCACACATCGTGCCAACAAGTACACACCGTGCTCAGCCTGGAGCCCCTGGTTGTTCTGATCCTCCTCCTGCATTTAATTTAATGAAAACTAATGGGGGAGACAATTATCCCTGAGGCTGGGCTCAGGAGACGTTTCGAGGAGGGAACTTGGCAGTTTCATGGCGATATTTAATAATACCAGCCTGTAACCCTTAAGAACCATCAGGAAGGACTTTTCTATGCCCCACAATAAAAACACAACGGGCAGCAGTGCAGGAGCCTGCTGCTCTGGGCAGCCAAGCAGGGCCTGGGTAGGCAGGGATGGCCCCGGGGGCCTGGGAGGGCAGGATTTCCCCGTCAGCCTCAACCCCTCAGGGGTTGTGAAACCAAGGGATGGACAATGCTCACACTCTGCTTTCTGCAAAGGACAGGGGGATGTGATTGCCTGGACCAAAGGCCTAAAACTTGCCAAATCTTTCCCCCAGCCTCTGATTCAGCCCATTGGGGAACCAGGTTGTATCGCCTGGGTTTGTCCATTCCCAGTAGCTCCTGGAGCTGTTTGTTCCTGGGTCTGTGCACCCACCCAGCACCGCAGCTCTTGCCCAAGGAGGGGCACTGACCCCACTTCAAGCTCAATATTTATATATTTTTATTATTATTTATATATTTGAGAGCAGCACTCGTGTATTCCCCTCCTTTCTTACCTCCCAGCAGTGCAGGGCCCTGGCAAAGGGAAGTGGCAGCATGCAGCAGGGCAGGGCAGCCTCCATCACCACGCTGCCATCCCAACTCCCCCAGCCTCTAACGAGCAAAGCCTGGGGAGCAGTGTGCCAAAATCCCCCTTTTAGCCCCTAAAAAACCCCTTTCTTTCTGCAGCCTGGTGGGCTGGGTGTGGGGAGGGCAAGCATCCAGCCAGAACATCCTCAGCCCGGTGCAGACAACACTGACCATTTTCTAGGCTAAATTTTCAAAATGCTTTAAAAAAAAACAATTCCAAGAAAAAAGAGGCATCACTAAACCTCACCCAGGTCCTGAACTGCATCCTGAATCCCATTGGGATTTTGAATTCCCAGGCTCAGCCAGCCCTCCTAAAATGCCATCTCAGCTCTGCATCACCTCTGCTCCTGCACCCCAAATCTGGGGTTTGGCCCTTGATAAAGGTTGGAAAAAAATTCCTAACTCCCCCCCTGGGTCTGGCAGCAAACACCAGGAACAAACTGCAGAGCACCGAAATCAAATGTTTATGTTGATATTTATTACAGCAGGGGGAGGGGGAAGAAGGAGGGGGAACCGTTTCATTCAAAAAACCATCCCATACCAATGAAGACAATAATTTAGCTATTCATTTTAAAATACATTAAAACCGCTCCTTTCATTTCCTCACATCAGAACAGAAAAATTAAAATTAAAATTAAAGAAAATAGGAAAAAACCCCCCACGCCTGAACAAGATGTAAAGTGGAAAAGGTAAAAATTTGACCCCTTGGGGAGCCCCTGGGTATGCAATGCAACAAATCTGCATTAATTGGAAAATATTAACCTGACTGTAACTATGAGACTGACACCCTCAGACCCCCCCCATCCCACCCACCCCTCCCTCCCTCCTGACTTTCTACAGGTAAAGCAGAATGAAAATGCCTAGGAAAAAGAAGGCAAACATTAAAAAAAAATTATTATTCGTATTACACACTAAAAAAAAGTTGTTTTGTCATCTCATGTCTTGCAGTCAGAATAATAAAAACAAGCCAAACGTCCCCCAAAAACATTTCAATGAAGGGGTGCGGAAAAAAGACATCCCTTTAATAAAACATTATCAACAAATATCGTACACAAACTACAATGTATAATAATTTTTTTTTTTTTTCCCCTCTCGGTAATTTTCGAACCAGACTACAAGGTAAGAAAAAACACTGAAACAAGATACAATGCTTTCAATAATCCGCACAAAGGTCAAATCCAAGGGAGAGAAGAATATTTTACAGAATATGATATACATGGAGCAGAAATGGGAGCTGGAGAAAAAACCAAGACCAAACTACAGGGTAGTGTCATGTACAGAGATCCCAACCCGCCGCCTTGGCTCGTCCCTTCCTCTCCCACCAGAAGGAAGGGCCTTCGATGCTTGCCATTAATTTTTATTTTCTTATTACAGAGCGAGCCTACAGAATAGCAAGGTTACATTTTAACAACAAGAATTCCTTAAAAAATATCTCCATCCAGTTCCAAATCATAGATAAGTGAAATCCTGACAAGAGCACATCTCTAAAGAAAAGAAATCCCCCCGCAAAATACCCCCAAAGCAAATAAAACCCCCAGAAAATCCCAAAGTTAGCTGGAGATCACAGTTTCAAAGTCCCAGGTCAGATTAACCCTTTTTTTTTCTTTTTTTTTCTGGTGGATTTAAAAAAAAAAAAAAAGTTATTTTAAAAAAAAATCTATTTTTGCAGTGAACCAGCTGAAGGATTCTGGGGAAGGGAGGGACAAGAGATTTCTTCTTGTACTCAGAGGAGGGGGAAAGACTAACACAGTGCATGCCACAGTCACAGAGAGCAAGATCACGATTCATTGGAGGATGTGATCCTGGAAGGGGTCACCTGTTATATTAACAAGTTTATAACGAGGTGCTGGAGTCTCTTCCCCAAAGCAGATCTTGTTAACTGGAGGAGGAAGCGTTGTGCTGCAAACGAACAAAAAAAAAAAAAACAAACCCAAAAAATACACGGGAAAAAAAAACCCCAAAACCAAAAGGAAAAAAAAAAAAGAAAAAAAAAGAAAAACAAGCCTTCTGAACGAAAACCACCATTGTAAACTGTCCAGTTTATTTAAAAAAATGACTACAACAGAGACAACATGATTTCATATCTAGACTAGCTTCCTGGTGTCGCACGGCACAAACATACAACAGGTTCGGTTTCTGTCTTTATTTAAAAGAACAAAGCAAAGAGATCGGAGTTGGGTGCTAGAGGCTTCCGTTTGTTTCCAAAAAGAAGTGTCATGTACATATATAAACCCTTCTGCACAAAGAAGGGTCTTGTCATGTCTTGAAATATTTTAAGTTTTGTCCTTCATGTTTTATGGAATAAAAAGTTCAGCCTTTTTATTGCATGAAACTAAACCTGGGGTTTTGGCCCCCGCCACGCGTGTCCCTGCCCATACACCTAGCTTCTTCTTCTTCTTCTTCTTGCATAATTCGTTGAGATCCTCCGAACGGCAGCTGACTCTCTTGATCCTGGAGAGGAGGAGGGGGAGGGAAATCACACACTCATCGTCATGCTGGGGGAATACTGCAAGAGAGACAGAGCCACGGTGAGAAACCAGGCGGGTCACAGCCCCGGACAGCCAAGGGAGGGATGCAAAAGGAGGCTGGTGACAACTGCACAGCAACCTAATTGGATCTAATAAACCAGGAAGAGAGGATATGCTGGAGACTCCAATTTATCAGGGCCCTAATCTGAGCTGTAACTTGCTTTTCCGGGAAGAAAATCAGCAGAACAGTATGGGGCGAGATGCAATTTGAAACAAATAATTAACATGCACATGTGTATATGCTGCTAATAGAGGGAGAACAGGAGGCATGTCTGCAGCCACCCACGGAGCCTCCAACGGGCCAGACCAGCACAGCCACCCCTGCAGCAGCTCCTCTCCACCTGTGCACCCATCCCACCACAGACCCCGAAATTCCACCCACTGCCTCATCTCCCCCTGCCCACCCTTCTGTCCTGCAGCAGCTCCCACACGGCACAACCCAAGCCCAAAAGGCCCCCACTGTGCCAAGCCCACCCATCCCAGTGCTGGGGCATCTGGGGACTGGCCCGCCATCCCCATGCAGGCACTCACTCACTCACTCACTCACTCACTCACTCACTCACTCACTCACTCACATTGTCATTTTGGAAGGAATGGAGAAAGTTGCCTCCCAGCTCCCCGTCGTCTCTTGGAGTGCCCGGGGGATTGCTAATGCCACTTATGTTGTTTGGAGAATTCTGTGGGAAATGGAGAGGAGGTGGTGAGCAGGTCCCCACAACCCCCCAAAACGCCACAGGGGCAGGACAATGCCGTGGTCACATTCCCTGTGTCCCCATCCATCGGGGTCACAGCAGCACCCCAGTGCTGAGGGAAGGACTGAGCCCACAAACCCGCCCTGCAACCAACCCCACTTACTTTCGGAAGTCCATCTATGTCTCCTGACCCTGCAGAGAGGGGAGAGAAAGGAGAAGAGCCTTACTGGGCCTGCAGCCACAGCCCTGTGCCCCCCACAGCCCCGCTGCCTTCCACCCAAAGGCTCTGCTTTGAGCACGGGTGCCAGCTGGGGGCTGAGCCCAGGATGGGAACAGGCACACAGGACACTCTGCCAGTGTCCCCAGGGGATGGATGGAGGACACCAAGGCTCACCTAATGATCCGTTCATGTGATGGGGCTCCATCCCGCCCATGCCGCCCATGGGGCCGTCAGAGCCGGGGCCCATCGGGAACTGCGCAAGGAAAAGGGGACAAACCCAAAATCAGCCACAGAACGACCCCAAGCAGCTGCCACAGTGGCTCCTGGGGACTGTCCCTGCGCCAGCCATCCCTCTGCAGCAGGGCAACGAGGGAGGTATGGCAGAATCACTGAATTGCTGAGGCTTCAGAAGTCCTTTGAGATCACCAAGTCCAACAGTCAACTCAGCACCCACTAAACCACACCCTGAAGTGCCAGAGCCACACATTCCTTGGACACTTCCAGAGATGGTGACTCCACCACTGCCCTGGGCAGCACATTCCAATGCTTGGCAACCCCTTCAATGACAAAAAGTTTCTAATATCCAATCTAAACATTCCCTGGCACAACATGGGGCTGTATCACCCACCCCAGGCTGTGGGGCTCATGGTCCTCTGGGTTCACCTACAAAATTTGGACCCAGAGCTGCAGCACAGCATTCCAACCAGAATTCCACAGGATTTAAGGTTGCCCACATCCCACAAAACCCAGCACCTTGGCCGGAGCAGCAGGACTGCTGCTCTCTTAATAAGCATAAAAAATTAACAAAGTCGCCCAAGAGTTAATCGCTTTTTGATGGTTTGTTTTATTTCTGTTTTGTAACAAATGACTGAAATCAATTAAACTGCTTTACTCTCAACTGATGAAGTTAATTATGATTTGTTATGGTATCTGATATGTAAATTATTAGAAAGCAGACTTACATTCGATCGACTGCCTGCGGGCGGTACTGGATTAATCATTGTGTAGATGTTGTCACTTGAATTTGTTGAATCTGTGGAACAGTGAAGCCCAGTAAGTCGGGTGATTAATTCATTTCTTAATTAAAACAAACTCATGCCACTTGAACTCATTCTTTTGTATTTTATCACCCAAAATTCCCTCTAACTACCACCATTTTCTGGTTAATTTGTATTTAATGAAGATCCACAAAGTTTTTAATCACAGAAATTCAACTGTGAAAAAGAATTCAACTCCTGGCTGGGAAGGGTAGGGTGGTAATTCCTCACCTTCCTGAGCCCCCCAGCATCCAAATCCACAGGGGCCTGTAGGAACATCCCCAAATGCAATCCCAAAGTCAAGAAGCCCATGCTACTCACTTGCCAGAAAGCCAAAAGCCACAAAAATTGGTCATTACCAACAGGGCAGGCATGGCCCTGGACAGAGAGGGGTCTCAGAGGGCTCGTACCTGCAGGGCTGGGCATGATGGGTGTCCCTGGAGGGCCACCGCCGCCGGGGGGACCCTGTGGAAACAAAGCTGGGGTCAGATGTGCAAACATGAGCACTGCCCACCTTCTCATGTCTTCAAACACCTTCCCCAACTCCCAACCCCAAACCCAGCCCAGCCACCTCCCATGGCACTGACTCCCCCCAGACCACATGAACTCCTGACAAGAAGACAGACAGCAGGGGCAGGAGAGGAGGACTCACCACGTATGTACCAGGCGATGAAGAAGAGTATGGGATCTGTAGGGACAAGAGGGACAGGTTCAGCCATGGGCTGGATCCCATCAGGGCACAGCCTGGCCAGGATGGGAGTCCCAGCAGCCTAAGCAAGAGGCTGGGGAACCTCTCCTCTCATTAGCAGGGCTCAGCTAATGGGGAATGATCCCATTTGCAGGACATTTCCCAACCAGCCCAAGATACTCACTGAGTTAGCACTGCTGGGGTTCGGCCACGGTCTGCCAGCGCCCGGCCCCCTGGGGACAAAATTAAACAGGGGAAAAAATAAACCTTGTGCTTTTCTGCAGACACTCCCGAGCCCGTGGTGAAACCTCCCAGAGTGGGGATTGCCTTACATGTTAATTCCAGGCATGCCAGGACCTAGGGAGTTGGGTGGAGGTCTCATGCCGCTGCCGTAGTTCTGCAACGATAACCAAGGGTCAGTCTACCATAACGGGCAGGACACCAGAGACAAGAGAAAGGGGGAAAAAAGCCAATAAACAAACAAAAAACAAGCGGGTCTGTGTGCAAAAATGAGCTTTAAAAAAAAATTAATGACGATGAACATAAGAAGCAATTGTGTTTATAAAAAAACCCCAGGCAGCTGAATATGGATGGGAGCCAGGCTGAGCCCCAAAGTTCCCCCTCCCTGCTCTCTGTGGAGGGAAAACATCCCCCTCCCAGCTCTGTGCACAGCCCCCAGCGCCAGCAACAGCCTTTTGGATTTTTCCCTTTGTGCAGGAGAAAACAGGGGCAGGAGGAGGAGAAAAGGCACCACTCGGAAGGTTCCTGCTGCAGTGTAAGGATGAGGAAGGGCTGCATGAGCTCCCCCCGAGATGGAGCACTCCTTGCTCCCTGGATGACTGCTGGAGTAGGGAACACCAAGCCAGGCTTGTTGTTTTTCTGTTGCTCCCCAGCTCTCTGCTCCATCCCCTGGAGCAGGCGAGGGCAGGCAGCCCCCTGGGCCCCCTCTCCTGCCTTATTCCTCCCTGGCTTAGCCTCCAGCTGGGACTGGGAGCCTCAGATCTGCATCCCTCATCTCCTAAAACCAGCTCCAGTACAAAGCCAAGCCCAAGGCAGTGGAGGAAGAGGAATCCCCCGAATGCTGCGCTCCATTTGGTCTGTGCTGTGCTCCGTGTGCCCTCCAGGCGACGTGCAGCCAGATTTAGGTCGCGTTGCCACTCTTCCCCTCCCACCTCCCTTCTCTTCTGTAATGCATCTTTTTGGACTGTGTTTCTGCCATTTAAACAAAAAACTGCTACAGCAGGAGGAGGGATGGCTGGCCACTTCCTACACCACAGCCCCTTGGAGTGCCTCAAACTTGATTTTAAGTACAATACTTAGTATTGCCAATTTTTACCTGGATTTACCAGTGCACGGTGCACTGCTGAAGGCATCACCAAAGTTTGTTTTGAAGAGGCAGAAAAGGGCTTTCCCCAAACAAATTACCAGCAAGTCCCCAACTGATAGAAATTTCAGACATTTACACTGAATAGCAGCATCAAGCCCCTTGTTTAAAAAAAAAAAGGGCTCAGCGTTTTTAATTGGAGCTGAAAGGCCTGAAAACGAAGCCAGCTGAAAGATGCTCAGGGAGGGTGAGGAGGGAACGCAGCTGTGCTGGGAGACCTGGGCAAGGCACCACCAAAACCCAGAGAGCTACAAACCCTCCTCATATTGGTGCTGGCAAACCCTGTCCTGGCTTCTGCAGAGCTACAAATGGGATTTCTAAAGGGAAAAAGGCAGCGGCAATCAGCTGAAAGGGATGATTCATCACTGCTGTGTAATAAGGAGCTGCTGTCAGGACTCCAGGATGTCCTGGCTGGATGTTCTGAAGCCCTCTGGAATGGTCTGAGAAGGATTTAGGAAGGTCCCAATGCAAAGCTTAAAGGAAAACAAGCCCAGGGCACACAAGGTGCGAGGGGCTGCGGGGTCTGGGTCGGTATTTTTGGTGGCTGCCTGCGCAGACGCCGATTCCTGGATGGCTGCAGGCAGGCAGCGCCTGCGGGTGCCAGATTGGGAAGCCCAGCACTTCTCCACGGAAAGGCTGCCTCTCAAAAAACCTCTCCCTAATGTACATACACAGGGAATGGAGGAGTCAAAAATAAAGCTCTGAACATTTCACAACTCCTGCCGGCTCCCGGAGCCGCCGCCATCCCACGCGGCGCTCAGCGCGCGCTCCGCGCTTCCAAGTTTCGCGGCGAGCTCTGCAAGTGGGAAGCAGCCTCCCCCGGGCAAGCCGCCGCCGCTCGCCTTGGCGCAGGCCACCCTTGCAAATGCCTTTGTTTTTTTTTTCCTTTTGGGTGTAATCCTCCAGGAAAGGAGGATTTCAAGCACCGCAGCAGCGCTATGGGAGGGCTTGCCTGTGAAACGATGCTCGCGCAGGTTTTTTTGTGCCCTGCCCGAGGATGGATTCAGGTGCGCCTGGACGTGGCTGAGCACCCCCGAGCAGCATCCTCAGGTTGGTGCTAAAGACATGACACAACTCCCTCTTTACAAAACATTCACTTATCTCAACAGTCTCCAGGGGAAAAACAAAACAAAACTCCAGCACGCCCGCTCCTCTCCTGACAGACTCTGATCCTCGCGCTACAAACTCCACGTAGGCGACGATGCAGAGAGGATAAACCTCCAACCAAAATATGGTAATCTGGTTTTGAAGTCTCGTAGAAGGAACAAACAGGAGTGAGTCAACAACAAGCCACTCCATGAAGTGAATCAATGGAACGACAGCATATATTAACCCAGATCTCCTTAATTTCAAGTTTACTCCCCTTTTCTGAAATACGGAGCTCAAGCAGGCAGCAAGAAGGGCAGGTGGAGAGGAACCTCGCAGGGGAAAGCCTTATTCCCTTTGCTAAAGGGATCTTTGCCATTTCTTTTTATTTATTAATTTCAAATGCAAGTCTCCCTCCCCTTTCCTGCAGTTAGGGTTTTAACTGTTTCCCAAGCAGGCAGTGTAATGCACTCAAAGGCTGCTCCAGCTCGGAGCTAAGTGCCATCCCCTCTGACAGAAGGGCAGGAGGGAGGCTCTAATACCCTTAATGAGCTCTGAAGACCTCACTCCTGTTAAAAGGAGGGATTTCCAGATGCAAGACTAATGTAAAACACATTAACACTAATGGGGGGACAGGGTGTGGGGGGAAACTCCGAGCCCCAGGAGGTTGTTCCATGGTTTGTGGGATGTGCTCTGGCTCCGGGCTTACCTGCGGACCGGGACCCATGGGGCCCATCCCTCGCGGAGGATTCATCCTTTGCATGGGGCCGCCCATGTTGGGGTGCCCTGGTGGGAGGAAAGCAGGGGTGTTACACGGCACCACAGCCACTCTGGGTCCTGAATTAACAGCTAATTAAGAGCACCGGCGCTTCACCCTGCTCTGCTGGGTTTACCTTGCTGTCGCGTGGGATCCATCGAATTGGGCAGCAATGGCTGTGTACCGGGAACAGCACCCGGGGGCTGTGAAAGCAAGGAAGCAAGGTTAAAAAATAAATCCTGCATCCCCCTGCATCCTGCTGCATCCCACATCCCACTGCATCCTCCTGCATCCCACATCCCACTGCTACAGCCTCCAGGTCTTTGCCTCCCTGATCCTTCTGCAAACCCTCTCGAAACCCCAAACAAGGCGTTTCCCCCTCCCCTCATCCCAAATGCTACTGTATTTAGGAAAACAGGGGAAAACCCAAGCTGAGCAGGACAGAGGTGTCAAGTCCAGCAGGGAAAGGTGACCAACAGCATGGCACCCTGGTGACACACAGCGCCAGGGCCAGACCAGGCAGTGATTCACTGGCTGTGGCAGGGAGATGCTCCATGTGCAGCAGAGCAAGGCCCCCTCCCCAAACTCACCTTAGACTCAGGCAATGCTGCTATTTAAGCTTCAAAGGCTACTCCAAACATATGAAGGGGAAGAAAAATGCAGATTTTGTCTGCCTGAGGGAAGCAAGCTGTAAACAGCTTTGCTATGCTGGATGCCAACATTGAGGATCCCCGTGCTGGAGCACAGCACAGGCCCTGGGTGCACACGGCTGTGCCGAGGCACAATCAGCCCAATCCCAAGTTTTTTGCAGGCTGGAAGCTGGCAGCAGGAGGAAGATAAACCAGGAGGGTTGCAGAGGTGGATATTTACACTTCTGCTGCCTGACCTTCCTGCCTGCCTACTTATTCCTCTTGTCCCTCAGGATGTGACCATAACCTCACTGAGCTCTGCCTAGGTACAAACATGTGTTTGTTATGTGGTGTCTGGGGGAAAAAAATTAAATCTTTCTAATTAACTTTACCCACTCCTGGATGCTTGATCCTGCTGTGGGAACAGCCTCCTCAAACCAGTCCCCCCTGCCTCTCCTGCCTGCCCAGCTCACTGTGCTCACCGGCAGCAGAGCCTGGGATAAGCCAAGAACCACTGCAGGATGGGGTCCTGTTAAAACTGACCCATGAGGAGGTGCAGTGAATTAATACCTCGTTAGATCATCCATCACTGCCCTGGGTGGAAGACTCTTCCAGCCATGGGGGTCCTCCATTAGCCCCTTCTGGGCTTTTCTCAGCTACATCTCAGCATCAGTTAGCAAATTCTAGAGATTCAAGTCTCAAATCCAGCAAGCACAAACCCAGAGCAAGCTGGTACATCCTACTTCCTGACTGTCCTGCTCTTTCTGTTAATTAGACCTACAGAAGAACCATGCTGATAGCCAAAAAAAAAAAAAACAAGCTCCCATGATAATTTTTGAACAGACACCTTTGCTGCTCAAAGGAATTGCAGGTTTCCTTTAATTTCCCTTTAGTGACAAATTTGGTCATTACTCTATGGATCTGCATGGCATCATTGGGAAGGAGAGGAATTCCTTAACCAAAGGCCACACATGCACCCAGGCAGGGCGTGGGGTGGAAGCCTCCATCCACAAAGCCAGAAACAAACTGCCCTTGTATAAGCTGGGATAAGAGGATAAACCCAACCCAAAAAATTCAGCAGTGACCTGCCCCGCGTGACCCCGCCGCTGATCTAAACACTCGGTCAGCCCAGCAGCAGGATTATCTCCACCACTTTAATTTTCTGCGATTGCAGGGAAAATCCAGCCAGGCAGCGAGCATGCAGCATGGCACAGCCCTGCTGGGAACACCATGGCTGGAAAGCAGCACATTCCCCCTGGATGGGCCCAAACATCACAATAAAATTAAACCATCATCGTTAAGTGACACCTGGTGATCCGGCACTAAGAAAAAAAAGGGTGACCAAGGAGGTGATGCTTGCCACCCAAACCCAAGGAGCATCTGTAGGACACCTGGCCCTCATCCCCCTTCCCAAATAACAGCTACCCCTGGGAAATTCAGAATCCTGGGAGTGCAGTACCTGGTTGCCCATCCTGATGGGGGGCCGGGGACCTCCGGCGTAGCGCGGCGACATGAACGGCTGTGGGGACACAAAAGGGGGTCAGGGCTGAGCCCTGGGGAGGCAGCACGCTCCCCACACACTCTGGTTAGCCTGTACACACTGCTTTTGGTTTTTTTATTTTATTTTTTGATTTTTTTTTTTAAAGGAGACATCCTTTTTAAAAAAGTGATGTTTCAAAAGGGAAAAAAAAAAAAAAGAAAGGTGTCTGGAGTCCGTTTTTTAGACATTTTTCTCTGTAGGTTTATGGTTTGAGAGCGTGTTTGACATTGGCAATACTAGGTGAGGCTGTTAAAATTAGTGCATGGTAAACCCTGAGTGTTAGATAATGTTCAAGTTTAAATATATAGAGATATATTAAAAAAAAAGTGGCAAATAAGCACATACAGACACGCACACACAAAAAAACCCAGTGCTAAGTACTGAAGAAAAAAAAAAAGAAGAAAGGCTTAACATTACTTCTTTTTACAACTGCTGCTACTAACAGAAGCTTAAAAATCCACATCAAGTTAAATTTCTTAGGCTACCTCGGGAAGGTAAAACAGTCTGATACCCACGACTGACTTCTCAGTCCATTGACAACTGCATATCCAAAAACCACCAAAAAAAAAAAAAAAAAAAAAAAAAGAAAAAAAGAAAGAAGAAAAAAAAAAAAAAAGAAAAAAAAGGAAAAAAACCAACATTTTGCTTTGGAGCTGGGGTGCCCAGGGGGATGCTCCCTGGGGAGCGGGTACCCGCTGCCCAGCATGCTTCCAGAGGGGGAAAAAAAGGAGTAAATCGAGCGCACGTCCCGGTTCACAGCCCTACCCATCACTAGTGTCTTTACCTGACTGTGGGGTCCCATCATGCTGTTAGGATTGTGGGGTGGAGGCTGTGCGTGTGGCGAGGGCTGTGACCCAGGCGGTCCCTGTGAGGTCAGACAGTAGAAGGAGGTTATAGATTAGCACATGAAAGCGCAGAAAGAGCTAAAAAAAGGATTCACAGGTGGACCTGTTCAGTCAGGGAGTCAGTTCTCCCGGTTTTAATTTTTTTTTTTTTTTTTTAAATTGAGTTTCTATTCATTTGCAGCTGAACAATGAGTAATGATATATGCAAAAAAAATATATATATTAAAAATCAGAACATCTGTCAAAATACAGTGACCACATTGAGAGTAAACGGTCCAGTGGTTCAACCAAGTCTGCAATGATAAACACACAGGGAAACACTTTTCAGGGGTGTGCAATGAGGGAAAAAAATATGCAGGAGAGGACCAGAGAGGCTGGGGGGAAAGAGAAAAACTACCCCCAAACCAAAAAAAAAGAAAAAAAAAAAAAAAAAAAAAGAAGAAGGAAAAAAAACCTAAAAAAAATTTTAAAATAAAAATGATTTGTTTCCTCTCTCATCCCAAAGGTTGGAAACACCTCCGGGTTTGTGTTCACTGGAGGTGCTGGAGTGAGCAGAGAGGATGAGGAGCACATCCCAGCTCACACCTGGGCAGTGTCTGGGTGGCACAGCCGGAGCTGCACCGCCACGCTGAAGGGATGCAACATCCTTCCTCGAGGTGCATTCCCTAAGGATGACAGTGAAATGGCTTGCGAGCAAAGAAAGGATGTCTGGGGGAAAAAAGGAGAGATTAGTTGGTGCAGGTTTAAGACTGCAATGCAGCAGTCGCTGACATTTTGGGCTTGAACGCCCACTTTAATTTTTTTTTTTTTTTTTTAAATTTCCCTTAAAAGCACAAAACGAAAATTTGCTTGGAAAAACCGCGAGCTCGGTGCAAGAAATATACCGGTGCGTGTTAACGTGAGGAAAAAGGGGAAAAAAAAGACAAAAAGAAAAAAAAAAAGAAAAAAAGCATTTTTTGAGTCCAAGGAGGTGTAATTGGTAGAGAAAGCAGAGGAGCTCTGTCAGTAGGTGATGGGAAACGACAGCAGCTCCAGGACCGGCGCCGGAGCAGATGTTCTCTACCTGCCTCGTTACTAATTTCAACAAGTGTTCGCCTTCTAGCTGCTGCCAGCAATGGCATGGTTTGTTACCATGAGCAATTTTCTTAATTAACAGACATTAATTAGCCATTTAGCAATTTTGCAAGCATTTGTTTAGCAGCTTTCCTAAACATGAATACCACTGTGATAATGGTACTGATTAGAGGGTCCCCTAATTAACAGTACAGGGAAGGAAAATTGAAATCACATAAATTAAAAAGGGAGGGGAAGTTAATGAAGGCAGGACATATTTGCACCTGCAAATCTTTTGTACAGCGGAAACTTGAGTGCAATGTAAATAAAGTAAGAGGGTGGGTTTTTTCTTCTTCTTTTTTTTTTTTTAAATTTTTTTTTATTTGAATGGTTCAGTCGTGAGATGGAGCCAAGCAGATTTAAACCAACAGCCTCCTGCCAGCTCCTCTGCTTCAGCCGCTGAAATCCCACCACTTACACCACCATTTATCTTCCAGGTGCCAAAAGGAACCAGCCCCTGCCCAGCCTCATCTGGACGAGGTCACAGCACCTCAAGACAGCCCTCCCCACTGCCTTCTCCATCCATGTCCCACCAGAGAGGAGAAGACAAACCTCTGAGGTCCAACTGCAGCATCAACCTCCTTTAGCAGAAGTCCTCTCCAGGCATGGAAGTTGACTTATTTTTGCTTCTGAGCTGCTAACTCTGTCTGTGAATGCAAAGGGCAGCAGGGGCAGCAGACACCTCCCACCATCCCCCAGTAAGGTCTGGCCACCCCCAAAGCCCTTCCTACATATCTCAGCTGCAGGATTTGGGGTAGGGAAGATCAGAAGAGGTGAATGAGTGATGAAATCAAGTGGAAGGTAAAAACCAGGGCTGGCAGAGGCCAAACCTCAATGCAAGAGCCAGTGTCCTCCATGATGCCTGCCCTGTGCTGCAGGAGGGGGTCATTGCTGTCCAGGTACTGATGTCCTTCCCCCCGTATCCCACAGCAGGTGAGGGTGTGGGGTGAACAGGTACCAAACACACAGGGGACATGGCCACCTGAAGGCACCCTGGCTGGGCCTGAAGGTAATGCTTGGGGTCTGCATTTCGAGCTGGAGAGCAAACACTGTTTGACTATTGGAGAAAAAGCATCTGTGGGACACGGCAGCATTTCCACCAGAGAAAAATCCCCTGTGGCAGCTGGACCCGGAGAACACTCATTGTTTGTGCTGCTGAGTGCATTCTCTGTAGTGAGCTCCTGCCCCAACACCAAGGCTGCTCCCGGGAAGCTCCAGGCTCGGCGCCGCAGCATCCCAGCCCTTGCATTATCCCATGTGGTACCACTCCCAGAGGACACTTCTGCATAAGGTGACGCCCAGCTTGTGCAAACATTTTGGCAGGCAGGGAGGAGCTGAAAGCTGCTTTTTTATTTCTCCTTCTTTTCTTGCTTTTTCTATGCGGCAGCATCCAAAATGTTCGCTCCAAGCTGTGGCCGCCGCGGCCCCCTCGGCAGGGCTGCCCTGCTCTGCCAGAAAGGCAGTCAGTCCCTCTGCACGCTGTTATCTCCATAAATACTTGCAGATGTTTCAGGGCTGGGACCCGTGCAGGGCTGGGAACGCCTGCTGGAGTGGTTGGGTTTTTGCACAGGGAGCAGCAGATGATCCCCACGGATCACGGCGCTTGGGACAAGTGTTTTGCAGAGACAACATGTGGGCTCCAACCAACAGAACATCCCTTTTTTCTTAAAAAAAAAGTGTGTTTAGCAGTTATTAAGTACTCCTGTTAAAGGAGGAGGCTGAACACATGCTGTCCTGCTTCCTCCACATCCCTCCATCCATCCCTGCGGCACAGCTCCTTCTGACACACCATGCTGGGGGAGCAGGACCTGTTCTGCAGCTGCTTCACTCTCATCTCCAGCACTCTCCCCAGCCACAGAAACCCCATCATCTCTCAAGTTTTTCCTTTTTCTCCCCAAAACTGGACACTCTTTGTGTGGGGTTATTCTTCATCTTCCTGTAGCTGTCTCAAAAAACCCCAAAAAAGAACCTCAACAGCTAAAAGGGTGTTAGAGGAAACTGTTTCCAACAGCTGTCAGTGCCCCAACCTCCTCTCTGCTTCGTTTCTTTCTCCCCTCTGCACTCCAGGGACTTTAAAAGCCCAACCTGGTCCGTCGGACAGACGAAGTTTGCTGCCACAGCTGCTTCCTACAGGGAGTTTCCAGGAGATCAGGTTATTTCCACTCTGTCTTTCATGAGCTCGACTCCTCAAACTTCTTGTAAAATATTAAAGATGGAAAATGGCACGAGCGATCATAGCTCTGTGTGTGTCAATTTATGTTTCCAGCGTAATTCACCACAAATGGATCATGTTTTATGGGCTACATACTTTCAGCTAATGGGGGAGTTTTGCTATTTAAAAACATTTTCAAGCACCTCTGGGGGTGGCAGAACAAGGCAGGATGGTACGAGAAGGCAAAGCATCACTGCCACGAGACACCGATGGTTTCGAGTTAGCAATAGGGAGGCATCTTGTGTTTAAAATACCTGCCCCTGCCTGCCAGTTTTGACGTTAGAAAACACTAAAATAAATTAGATGGGTATTAATTAAAGCCATGCCTGGGTTTATTGGAGAGGAGATTTATTTCTACTGAAGGAGAGAGATGTTTTGCAAGTTGACGAGGGAAAAAAAAGAGAGCTTTCTCTGAAGGAGGCTTTAGGAGAGATGCTCCGGTTGCCCTCAAAGAGAAAGACCCCGGTTGACTTCCAGCCTGTGCTGCTGGGTGAGGACCTTCCCGAGACAAGTGAGGCCAGGAGAGGTTAGACAAGGCAAGGCAAGGCAAAGCAAGGCAAGGCAAAGCACGGCGAGGTTAGGCAAGGCAAGGCAAGGCGGCAAGGCAAGGCGAGGCGAGGCGAGGCGGGCCAAGCTCCCCCCGCAGACACAGAAAGGCAGCCGTGGGCAGGAGCTCTGCCTCGCCTGCAGCTGGGGCTCCCAACTGCACAAGCCTGGTTTTAAGGAATATGTTTAACACAAGCTCTTCAGGAAACAAACCCGTGTCAGCCAGAGCCAAGAACAGTCACCTCCATCTGGCTGGAGCACCCGAGAGAAAGTTGACTGCAAATCCCACCATATGCTCCAGACGCTCGGTACAAAAGCCTCGGGCATCCTACTAAACTTCCAGAAAAAAAACTTTCTCTGATGCTTGCTTTTCCTTTCCTCCACTTTGTAGGCTACCTTCCCTCAAACCCTGCCCGGTGCAGGCTGGTACCAAGTTCTATCCCAGGATTTTGGGAAGAGCAGCCTGGTTTTATGAAAGCGGCTGGCCGGAGCTGACGGCACCCGATGAGCAGTGGGAAATTCCACTGAGACATCAGGACAGCAGGGGGAAAATGGTGGCATCCAAGGAGGGAGCAGGACAACATGGACCCTTCCTATTGTCCCTGGTTTCACCATCCTCATGCCACAGGCTACCTCACCCAGAGGGGGAAGTCTCCAGGACGTGGGGAGGAGAGCTGGGGAGGGCAGGGGATGTGTGGGGGGAGCCTCCCGGGCTCTGTAGCCCCCGTGCTCCCCAGCTCCCGAGGTCTGTCTGCATTAGGGGGCAGTGTGGGAACACGGAGCAGCCGTGCTTTGTTTTGGTGCATCTCGGCGCCGAGCCGCTGATGCATAGCTAACACAGCGCCGACATTGATTTATGGTCAACTTTCCATTTCATCAGCGCAGGGTACAGGCACTCTGCCTGGGGACAGCAGCCATGCCTGGGGGGGCTGCTGACTCGGCCTCCCCCCCGGTTGTTTAGTGGTGTAAAGGTGTGGCATTAATTGCTTTCAATTTTTTGTTTTCCTTCCTGTATTTCCCTGGCATCCCCCCATCCCTCTTGCGAGGGATCTGCATCCCGGCATCAGTCCAGCTTTCAAAACAAAAGCAGGAACGCCTCTGATGACCTTTAGGAGGATGAGCAGAGGGTTTGTTTGCTCATCTCAACGGGACAAAGAGAGAGATTTAAATAAAAGCATCTACCCATGCTGGCTGTCAATCCAGCCAACCTTTTGTGCGGAGCGCAGCCGATGCTGTGCTGTTGGCTGGCACCATGAAATGCCCCAGCAACCCAGGAGTGCCATGGGCCTGCCTCTCCCATCATTCTGGGAGATTCTGCAGGCTGCGCTTCCCTTGGCCCCTGACCTGAAGGGCACTGCTGAGCCCTGGCACTGGGAAGGGAATCTCACTGCAAGGCAGTGGTTATGGATGGGGCTGCAGCCTGGAGTCCTCCTTGCTTCTCCCTTTCCTGGAGCACTCCTTCTCCTCCAAGCTCACTCACTTGTGTTTGGGCTGCAGAGTCGCAGGAATGGTCCATATCAATGTTTTCCCTTTGCCTGTGGTGGACATCTTCACATGCAGGGCTGGGGGGGGTTCATGCATTGCAAAGTTTCTGCTACCTGAGCTTTGCTGGTGACTCATTCCTCAGCTCCCTGTGTGACTCCCCACCATGCCTGGACATGATCAGGCTCTCTAAATCCTCTCAAAAACTATCTGCCCACGCCATGCCTGCTACCCTTGGGGATATCCCTTGCAGGTCCCTGGTGCAGAAGAACAAGATGCTGAAAACCCTTGAGCCCTCTCCTGGCACGAGGATGGCACTGGCTGAGGTGGCACCACCTCCCTCACTCCCAAGGCTGGCATACCAAGGGTTGGGGAGAAGTCCTTTCTATCTTCTGTGACCTTTTTGTTTTCGCCCTCTGAATTTAGGCACTTTAATCTCCTACAGATAGGAAATTACCCCCAAGCTGTGACTGGCTCGACAGTGAGCCTCCAGCCCATCTCTGCAAGAACTGCTCTCCAGCATCTCTGAAGCTGGAATGAGCCCCAGCACCCGCAATAAATCAGACAGCCTTTCATGGAGGCGATGTTCAGACTGTGTTAAAAGGTGGGATTTTTCTTCTGCTTTCCATCCCGAGGGCTGGGAGGAGAAACCAGATGTTGGAGGGCTTTCAGGAAAGGCAGGCTCTTGAGATGTCACATGTGAGCCATATGCACCAGCACCCTTCCTCTCTTCCTTCTGGCAGTGCTGGGGATGGGCAGCATAACCTGTCTTGGTGTTATTACATTGTCTGGGGTTTCAGGATCCACTCCTGTTTCTGAGCCACCCCCTACCCAAGTGGTTCCTGTGCCAGCTGCACGGGAGGCAGGGAGCTAAGATGGGCTGTTTGCTCCTGAATCAGACCCTCAGTGCAGAAGTGCTACAGGAGGGCACAGAGGAAAGAAGGGGGGACAGCTTGGAGGCTGTCAACAGGAAGAGTCGAGACGGCAGCACGAACAGTAAAACTCTGGAGAGATGTGACTCCTCTCCCTCACCATTCCCACTCTGGGAAAGCCAACCCATCCTCTCGACGCCTTGCCCTAAATTCCTGCCAGTTTTGCAGCCCTCGCAGCTCGGCGTGAAGCAGAAGCCCCAGAGGACAGTCAGCTTCACTGCGGGGCGAGATCAGGACGTTTTGGAGAGACATTTGTTGGAAGCGGCAGCTTGGCACTGGGATTGCTGGCAGCAGCTCTGACCTGCGAGATCGCATCTCCGCCGTTGGCTTCACCCCCGGCCCCGAGCGCTGCTGCAAGGCTCGCCTGTTTTAGGGTTCCCCACCAATATCAGATATTCTTACTTTGTCAGAAGCATGTTCAGGAAATGGGATCTCTCTTTCTCTCTCTCTCAAAAAAAAAAAAAAAAAAAAAAAAAAAAAAAAAAAAAAAAAAAAAAAAAAAAGACAGGACCCTCCTTCCCCCTTCCCACACAAATGTAATCGCTGATATCGGGCTCAGATATCGCCACAATAAATCACAAGCTCCTTATCGAGCTCGCCTGTCTACTGCCCGAGAAGTTCTCCCATATACAAATCACAAGCCCAGATTAAAAAAAGCCCAGCTTGCCAAAACAAATATTCCTTTCAACTCTTATCCCATTTTTTACACGAACAAGTGTTTCATCCTCAAGCAGGAGGGTTTTAAAGCACCGAAAGCTTATGTTGCTGCTTGAGGAAAAACCCTCAAGGTTCAAGGTTTGAAAACTCCTTTTCTTTGTGCTTGGTGATATCCTGTCTGTCAGCACCACTCCAAACATGTTACCCCCTCCTCTGCCAGAGCTTGTTGTGGGATAAGGAAGGAGCGAGGGGACTTTGGGGACTTTGCTGGGTATTTGCTTACAAGGTGCCTCCCCGGCATTCAGGGATTTGGCTGGAGCCCACTCCCGCCTGCAGCCGCAGCCAGGGTTTGTTAATGCATTCAGTGATTGCATTTGGAAAAAATCAAGTGGTTAACCAGAGGAGGGGGAAAAAGTTTCAGGAATCAAAATCCAGAATGTTTTCAATTACACACGTCTGTTAGGACTGGAGAACAAATACAATCCCAACCCAAACACAAACCAAGCAGCTTTGGAAAAAAAACATTGGTTGTAAATACACAGTAACCTCTTCGAGCAAGAAAGGAATTTGCTTTAAGGCCATAAAAGATAGAAAGCAAACGTGGAAGGACAGCAGAACACAAGTTATTCCTAGACAGGTCAGCTGTGCAGGCATGCTGCTTTCCTAGCATCCTCTTGGGGGAAAAAAAACAACAAAACACAGGCAGGACAGCACTGACACCCAGAGCAAAAGCAAACACGTGCGTGGTTGGAGGGGAGGGAGCAGCAGGAGGAGGCACAGCCTACCTGGAAGAACCCGGGCGGGATGGGGCCCCCGGGCATCCCGTCATTCGGGGGAATGTTTCCAAGCACGGGACTCGGGGCAGCAGCTGCACTCTGTGGGGAACAAAACCAGGGCAAACATGGTCAGAGTTATGACAAAAGCATGTTAGAAATGCCACCTCTCCTGCCACATCCCACTGAGTCCATCTGCCTGGTGTCCCCAGAGCCCTGAGCAGGATGCTGGCAGCTGGAGGGACACCGGCCTCTGTGACTCGCCCACCGAGGAGATGGCCACACAGAACCTGGAGATGATTCTGGGGTTTGTTTGTTCATTTACCCAGGCACTGAGTCTTGTTAATCCACCAAGTGTAATTTTAGGCAGAAGCTGTTTGAAAGCTTTAAAATGCTTCTCCTCCCACCTCCCCACCATGCTTGCTGGTTTAGCCCTGTCCTTTGAAAATTATGCTTCCCTGACCTCACCAGCAATTCAAGGCTTTATTATTAATTTCCAAATTCATTGCATTCAACCTGTGGATTCACATTCCCCCTCCTGCCTCCCTAGAATGAGTCACCAGCCCCAAAAAGGAGGGACAGGGACAGACATGGGGTACCTGGACACCCCACTCACGCCTCTCAGCATTCCTATTTGCATTTATTCACTTCTGGGAAAGCATCAGTGTGATAGGAAGCTCCTACTCTGAAGGAAAATATAAGAAAAAGATCTTTCTCCAAAAGCCACTGCTGGTGACACATTCCTGTCAGAAAGGAGCAGTACCTGTGCTATCCAAGTGCATCCCAGTTTGCCCAACACCAAGTGACCCCATTCCAGTCACAGGGCAGTTACAAAGGCACCCCTTTGTGCCCTAAGTGGTGTTAATTGGATTTGGACCACTGAACTACTCCCTCCACCAATTTTTATGAGGGATGTACCCACCTAAAACCATAGTGGAAAAACTTTCCACTGAGGAAATCCAATGAGGAGATGGGGTACATGTGAGCCTGCTCAGGCTTGGTTTCACCCAACAAACCCCACGTCCCAACTGCAGCCGAGCCAGCCCTGGCTCCAATGCAGCAACAACCACAAGATGTGAGCACAGGGGGAAGCCAGGCTGTCAGGGCAGCCTGCAAAATTAAGGATTATCACTAAGGACTAAGGATTGCCAAGATGGGATCCCCATGTTTGGTTGGCAATCCTGCTATTCCTGACCAGAAAGCCTTGCAGAGGCAGGGGAGCACCAGACTAATCATTGCCTGGTGCCTTCCCAGGGCATCCCTCGTGCCCCTCACCATCCTCTTCAGCAGGAGCTGGCGTGCAGGATGTGGGATGAAGGCCAGGACCACGCCAGATGAGGGGTTGGTTCTCCTACCCCAGCATCTCAGAGCTGCAAGTGTCACAGACAACAGTGGAGGCTGATTCCCCAGTAAGAGCCTCCCTTAATGAAATAACCAATTCCCCCTGAGGCTACAGGGTCCTGCACCCCCAGGAACACCCCACGCCACACTCCCTCCCCTGCCCCTGAACAAGGCATCCTGAACAGCCAGGCACCAGCAGCAAAGGCCAGATCTGAGTGTTTTTACATTTAATAAAAAAAAAAAAAAAAAAAAAAAAGTCCTGGCAGGAAAAATAAGCCTGCCCATTCCAGGCTCTTTTTATACATCAGACGGCAGCAAAAATAGATGGGAGAGGGAGTGAACCCACTTCTCCCCCTCCCTCCATCCCCCCAAGTGGGTCAGCTATAAAAGTAAAACCAAATCTTAATCCAAGGCCATGAACATATTGCAGTTTCTCTGCAAAGCAGATGACGGTTCTTAATGCAAAAATATATAAGACTGAGCCCCAAACTGCAGCGAGCCCATTTGGAATTTCCTTTATTAAACCCTCTATCACGCAAAACGCTTCTCTCCCAAGGCGGCAAGCGCTGCAATAAAGCTGCCAAGGTGATATTTTATGGTTTCAAGAGATTTCCAGCACACTATAATCCTTTGCTTGGGGAATCTCCCAAAGCGAAATGGATCCCAAAGTGGTGGGAAGTGAGGAGGAATGTGGATTTGGGGATCTGGGGGGAAAAGGACGCTGCTCTTCTCCTCCCTTCTGCAACAGGGAGCAGAGGGAGAACTGAAGAGAAGCCAAAGAAAATCTTGAAGCAAATGCCCATTTTTCCACAAAACCACAGAGTATTTTTCCGTGTTAAACACCCTGAAACCTCACCTATGCCTTTGCGGCGTAAACGGGAATTTAAAGTTCCTCGCACATGTGGCGCTTGGCAGAACTTGGTAATTAAAAACCCGCAAGTACCCTGAGCATATTGTAGGATGAGAGCCAAATTGGTCAGCCCTTGATGAATGATTTACAAGGCTGCGAAGTGACATTTTATTTCTTTTTTTATTCCCCTCCCCATCACCGCTGCTAAGGTAAATACTGAGGCACCTTTAGCCCTGGTGAAGCGATGGGAGCGCAGCTGTGGCTGGAGCAGCTCTGTAAAGCACTTGGGCATGCCAGAAATGAAAGAAAAAAAGGCAAAAAAAGACAGCAGGAACAACTTTTCCAAACCTCAAGGGTGAGCATCCAAACCCTAAGGGTCAGTGTACAAACCCAAGGGCTTTCCAGCACCCATTTCCAGGGCTTTTTTGGCCACACAGCTCCTCCCACATGGTTTATTTTCAACATTTTGTTCCAGAATCTCTTTTTAGGGACTCTTGGTTGCAGTTTGCTTTCCAAAGCTCTTTCCTTAGGTGAACATCTAAAACCCATCGAACCTCCCTGGTGAAGGTACAGACAATGTGCAGTTGCCATGGAAGCTGGCAGAAAATGGGCATGGAACTGCTGTGCCACCACATCCAAGCTGGAACTGAACTAGATGCACATCAGCCACACAAAGGTCACCATTGGCACGTGACACCCTGAATTTCCTTCCACTGAAACACACGGAAACCACTGCCAGAAATGAGCCAGGAGATCTCTGGCAATGCTGGCAGGCCAGCTTATTTACCTTTTGTAAGATGGCAAATTTTTCCCATGTTGGAAATCAATATATATATGCGTTCCTGGGGCGCACATGCATAGCTATATACACAAACACACATATGTATTTTTAATTCCCTGCCACACACGTCGGTATTTTTCCCTCTTTTTTTGGTGGAAGCCAGTGGAATGATGACAATCTGGATCACCGTGTTTCGCTTCCAAAGCGAAGCTCTCAGTTAACACACCGGCCTGGTACGCCAGCAGATGCCGTCTAAGCCTTTAAATCGCACACTAATTGCACTAATTGAGCTAACAGTCTCTGTTTCGTCTCCCTACCCTGAGTCAACCAGCATCTTCTGGTACTGCTGTAGAGATCCAAGCTGTTGACTGTAGTGTTATTTTGTCAGCCATTAAACGATTCATCAGAGTCATTAATTGATTTATTACCGCTGCCTGCGAGTATAGCTTTGCAAATAAAGAAGGATGGAGGTCAGGAGGCAATGGAAATCGGACAAAACAGCACAGCCAGGAGCTGGGCACTTGAATTATCGATAGGAGCCCACTTGTGCAGGACCACTGGCATCGGGTTATAGAAAACGGGGAAAAAAAGAGAAGATGCGCTGTCTGGCTGGGCTACAAAGCTGGTTAGGGTCTTCAGCTACAATCTACACAGGATGTAAAAGGGCTATTAAAACCATCTTGTTTTCTTAACTTAATCCTCCAGGAGAAACCAGGTTATTCAGCTGTATTAACTGAGCTGAAGAGCAGCAGGCAAGAAGCAGCGGCATGGCTGCCCCACAGCCGCTGGCGCATCCCTGCCACACTTTGATGTCACCCCAATCTGCTTTCCCAGGCCGGGAGCACGGCTCACCTCCGCTGTCCCCCAGTCCTGGGAGGAGCTGCGGTCCGGTGCTTTTATTTATTTACTTTCTTTACAGCAGGGCTGAGGTCTGTGCTGGGCGTTTGCAGCGCGCAGGGTGCGGCGAGCCGTTTCCTGCCCCCCGCCCTGCGCACTAGGCCTCAGCGCGGCCGGGAGGCACCAGCGAGGGCCCAACGGGGTTTGGGGGCTCAGTTATGAAACCAGAGCAGGTGGGATGAAATCACCCTCACTGCCAGAACCTGTTTGCCCCCAGCTCCTAGGTAACTGGGTAATAAAAGGCAGCACCCTACGAGAGGGGGTTTGGGAAGCCAGGGAGATTTCTGGATGTGTTGCCCACACACGGGGCTGCTGCAAGGGATTCTTCCTCATCATCCCCGCAATTTGTGGACTTTGAAGAGCAGCCTGAAGGTGGGCTAAGGCACTGCACCCCTTCCTGCAAGGCTCTCAGTGTCACCATTATGACAGCCAAGACCCAGCTCACCACCACCCAAACCTGCCAAGCTTCACCAACACCAGCAGTGGTTCCTATGAACCATCTATGAAAAACAGGTTCCAACTGGTGGTAGTAACTCTGCCATTAAATGCAAACTGGTGTCCTCACCACACACTCCAGGAGAGCAGCTTGCCCCAGCATCCCATGCTGCCTTTCACCAAACACTTATTTTTAATAAAAATAACATGCCAAGAGTGGTGCAAGGGAAAAGAGAGGATGCTCCATTTGTGAGAAGCACCACCAGCACTGGCTGCTTGGCCAGGCACTGCCCACATCAACCCAGCAGTGAGATGGGGAAAGCAAAAGTATCTTCATGGCAAAGACCTAAAACCAAACTAAGGATGGCTGGGTATTTCCTTTTTGAGCTCCAGCTGTTTTTGCCCTCTCTCCTCTCCAGAAGAGTGGACCAGAGGATTTTGGCTGCACCTCACACCTTGCAGCCACTGTGGGAGCAGCACAAGGCTTGAGGGCAGCTGCCTCTGGTAGGAGCATGCGGGGGTGCTCAGGCCATGCTGGTGATCTGGTATCTGTCTCCTTTGATTTTATTTTTTTGCCTAGAGCACAGGCTTTGGAGCCTAAAGAAGAAACCAGCGTGCGGGTCAGGACTTAAGCAGGCTGCGTAAACAGGTAATACGGAATTTAATTGGACTCCAGTTAAGCCTTTTCATCTCGTTAAAGCTGCCTTCATCTTATATAGCCAGGTTTTAAATTTAATAATAGAACCCTCCCACACCTCAGAGTAACCCGATTAACGCCAGGGAGGACGACACGCCGCCCGCTTCCTCTGGACCCAGCCCTCAGATCCTGTCCCCCATCAGTCCCCTCCACAGGGACTGTGTTCTGTCAACGTGCACCAAAATAAATACAACACCAGCCTGCTGCAGGTTCTGAGAGTGAGACTGCCAACCCATGTGCCAGCAGCGGGCACCCACTGTGGCACCCACCTCAACACCATGGTGCCTGCAGAGCCTCTCAGGTGGGCTCAGCGTTTTTGGGACACACTGTGCTCACCAGTTAGGGTATGCCAGAGTCCATCCCGCTTTCTCCACCTGGCTGGATGCTCCAGAAGACAAAACAAACCAGCTTTGGTTTATTTTAGGGTAAGAGAAGGTAAAAGAACGCTGGGTTGAAGCTTTGTGTATTCCCAAGATATAAAAAAAACCCCAAAACAGATTAAATGGGGCTCATAGCAGTATCACCAAACCACCCAAAAGCCATTGCTGTGCTCCCATAGGACACCACGCTGTGCACACAAGTTCAGCTTAATTATACTTCTACAACAGCACAAGCTTTTTGTGCTTATTTTAAATCCATCACCTGTGAGCTGCCTGGCACACAAAGCTCCAGCACACACCCTGGTCAGCAGCAGCCACGCTCGGCAACTTTTCCCCTCTCCTTTATGGAGAAAGAAACAACCCCCAGCCCCATATTTTCCTTGAGCCTTTAAAAAAACCCTAAATCATTAAAAAAAAGGCACAACAGTTGAATGGTGTCTCAAGCTAATACGGTTTTTTTGTTGGTTTTCTTTTTCCCCTCCCTTGTAAAGGATAATCTGAGACAGCAGCTCCGGCCATGAAACAATAGGATTTTAATCTCTTAAGTCGGCGTCCCCCTTATCCCCGGGAAGGAAACCCCTTCAGTCATTTACAAGTTTGTAAATAAGGCTCTTGGTAGCATCTCGCGGACATCTGCTCCGCCAGCCCGCCAGCGTTCCTGCTAACATTTACAAACATCCTTCCACAAACACCCAGCGCGCTCTGCTGAGCTGGCTTTCTCTAAATATATCCCAAGGAAATAACTTGGCAGGGCTGCAAAAATTTCACAGCGACCGAATTAAAGGGGGGGTGGAGAGCAGGGGAGGGGGGATAAGCTCGGGAGGTGTAAAATAGAATAAATGCAATTAGGTTTTGCACACGCGTGTGCACGGGGAGGTTTGGAAAGGGAAAATTGTGGGAAGTGAGGCTGGGCTTGCTGGAAGTGCTTCTCCTGACTCAGGAAGGGCTTTGCAGCACTTCAGGGCTTCACACCATGTGGATGGGTGTAGAGATTCACCCCAATCCTGGTATTTAGGGATGCTTTGCCATGGAGTGGGCCCTATCCCTGGCTTGGAGTGAAGGTGAAGCTGATGGTCCCACTGCCAGCATCTTCCCTTCACAAGATCCAAGTCCAGCTACACCTTAAAACCAGTGTATGAGAACCAGTGTATGAGCCCTCCCCACTGCCAAACAGCTTAAATGGGTCCCGTGCAATTAGCACCCTGGAAAATGCTGTAAATACACAGGTATTAATTACTATCAATTCTCATCTAGTAATTCCAGCAACAGACAGGCCAGGCTCTTTTCCAGCAATCAATACCATCCATTTCAGGGTCTACCTGCCAAAAAAGTTATATAAAATAATTATATAAAATTTTCATTAGATAATGCAATTGCTTAGGACTATTAATCTACTGCTCATCTATCAGTGTGGGAAGCTCAGCTCTGTGAGGGACACCCAGCAGCTCCTTGCACCAACAACCTGCATTCCCTTCTTCACTCAGTGGTTCCACCCAAATGTGCTCCTGATGTACCCACACAAGATTTTATGGAAAGCCCACAGATTAATTTCAGATTTAAAAAAAAATCACAGTCCCTGAACCAAAAGGGAAGTGTTCCCAGCAAGCAAAGCTGCTGGGAGAGGTAATTTCCTGGAGTTCACTATGAAGATGTGATGGTTTCAAGTTCCACAGCTCTTCACTCCCAGTGATGTCCCTTGCTCCATTGCTGCAGTTTCTGGGGTGTAACTGTGTGGGATTGCATGACTGGATGCTCAGTGCCATGTGCACCAGCTCACCCTCCATCCTTCCCTTAAGCATCACAGCTAAAATCAAGTCCTCTCTGACTTGGTTTTACCAGCCTTTGAAAAGGCTGGATTAAGGAAAATACTGCCTACCCTCTCAAAAACTAGTAATGATGTGGTGATGAGGTGCAGGGAGGCTGCTGGTGTTGGCAGCTGGACTTCTGCTTCCCAGTGCCTGCTGCTCTCTGCTCCTCTGCCTTCCTCCAGATTGAAACTGCCACGTGCATTTTGGAAGGGGTTGTAAGAAAAGCTAGATTTAAATTGGTAATCCAATTCAAGAAGGAAAAATAATAATAACTCGTGACTTTAGAAAAATGCCACGCCACTGCACCACGTGCATTTGAAGGAAACTAGTTTTAACTTGTCCAAAGGATTTACTGACAACTAATGAGGATATTGCCAATCCCAGTGGCAAAACATCCCAAAGGCATCCACAGCCTGGCAGCAATTTCGCCATTAAAGATGGGTGCAGAATACAAATATATTTTTCAATTTTTTTTTTTTTTTTTTTTTTTTTTAGTTTTTGCCACCTTGTGTTTCAGCCAGTCGATCTCATAATTTGCTCTTTGCAATCAAAAATGACACAAAACAAGCTGTGAGTTTGCATGGGGAGTCAGTGATGTCTGGTAACTAAACCTCATCCGAATCCAGGGAAGAGGGTCAGACCCCCTTTCCCTGCAACTGCCTTTGCAGTGCAGCAGGAAACACCGTGACCTCCCAGGAAAAACCATCCTTTTCCATTGTCTGGGCAGCTGGATGCTGTGGGATGGAGCACTGAAACCCCAGCACAGCATCCAGCACTTCCCACCCCCAATCCAACCAGAGAAGACCAGGCCCTGGCTTCACCCCACGGGAAAACATCCCAGTTTTCTCCATCCTCTCCCGCCGCAGGGGAAGAGAGGAGAGAATTAATGCAAATACTCCCATTCTTGTCGTGCACTTGAATGCCAAAATATCCCATTTGCTTAAGCCTATTTTACTGCGAGCAGCTGCCCCGGCATTATTCCCCGACACCAAAGGCAAAAGGGCAAAAGAAGTTGGTCCGGAGCAGGTGAACACCATCTGCCTGTCCCTGACAAGGAGCTCGTGGCCACCATCTTCATGTGCTCACACAAAGCCAGCCTGAGCCCCGTGAGAGGTGACGGCGGCGCTGCCCCAGCAGAGCCGTAACCTTTCCTGGGTTCTGTGCACCCACAGAGGCAGCCAAGCATCCAGCCCCGCTCACACTGGCCCCTGATGGATTTGCCTGCTGATCTGTGAAGTTTTACCACAGCCAGCCCTTAAAAAAAGAAATAATTTTAAAAATAAGAAAAAAAAAAAAAAAAAAAAAAAGGAAAAAAATTCCTTTCTCTAACAAAGCGGCAGGTTAACAAAAAAGAAATCAGTGTTGGCTCTGTTGATGTTTGATGGTGCTTTGTGGCGCCTTCTCTGCACAGCATCTTCCATGAAAAATGCTGTTGGAGGAGTGGAAATGCCTTAAACTGAGTTGGAGGTGGCAGCTGAACTTAACCCAGGGCTGTGACTGGCTGCACGGGGACAAAGTCCAGCACATCCTATAAACCCTGGCGAGGAGGATGGGAGGAAGGCAGTGGACTTTGCACGGGAGCAGCCAGACCTGGGGCAGCCCTTCAGAGCCCTGAATCCACTGGGATGGATGGACTCAGAGCACATCTGAGCACTGCTGTGCTCACTAACGATGCCTGTGGGCTTTTCTCCTTTTCACTATCCAAATAAAACCCACCCTCTAGGGCCCACCCTCCTGGGAGCACTGCCATGACTAACCAACCCTCCATGTTTCTGCACCCTTGATTCATCCCAAGAAGCCAGTAAAGGGTTTAGACATCCTTCATGAGGCTGCAGTTGTACTCCAAGAGCCAATCCAGTTCTCAAGGAGCCATTGCTGGGACAGCAACACTGGAGCACCACGAGGAAAGCTGCTGGCAAACCCCAATCCCAAGCAAGATGGGTTTTGTGACTGAGTGATGATGGAGAAAAGCCATCATGCCTTGACTGGCGTGATTCCCACCATTTCCAGGGTGATGACTGAAAAATGGTGAAAATATTCTGCCCTCCATGCAGACCTTGTCACCGACACCCTGCCTTAGGAAAGGAGCCATGAAACATCTTGCATCCTGGCATCCCTGCAGTGTTTTGCTGTGCAGCAATGGATCCCTGAAGTGTTTCCCTGCCCGGTTTGGAGCTGCAGAACACCACCCTGCATCCCCACATCCCACAGCAGTGGGGGTGACCCTCCCCAAGCAGGGCATGGCCACCAACAAGGTTACAACACACACAACTTCCCAAGTGCTGTGTCCTGGGCTCATCCATCCCTGGGCAGCACGGACTGAGCACCACTGATACTCTTTCCAGGCAAGCTGAAAGCTTGAGCAAGCAGCTCAGGCTGGAAATCAAGCACCAGGCAAGGTGCAGGATGTGGGTGTGAGGCGGTGGCAGGAAGAAAATCCCAATCCCAGCTTTCCTCAGCACCTGCCAGCCCAGGATCCCAGCCCAGGCCATGGCACAGCTTCACCCCGGCAGCACCGACACCCAGCTGTGCCTCCAGGGGCACAGACAAACCCAGAGCAGCGCTAATCGTCCCCAGAAATCATCTCTGTGCATCTGCCAGGGGTCAGAGATGAGGATTTTTGGGGAGGGGGGATTGCAGCAACTTTCCCCTCCTCTCCACTCATCTAATCCCCCAGGCTAATCCCTTCCAGCCATATGGAGCCCTCATCCCAAACCTGCTCCAAGGCTGCCCCTTCGCACCCTCTGTGCCCCTGGGGGTAATGCTTTGGACCTCAAAAGTGCTGTATGGGTGGGGAAAGGGTGTGATTCCACCTCCAGACTCCTGAGAGATTCCCCAGCCACTCTACACACATGGTTTCTCAAGAAAATTCACATTGAAACACTCAAAATCCAGGCAAGCACAGCCCCATGTCTGGCGCTCCCTCCCCCTTTTCAACAGCAGGGTTTATTGCAGTTATTTGTAGGTGCTGCCCCCCAAAAATAGTGTTTCCCAGGTTTGATAATTGCTCAAGGCATATCAAAATTAATAGAGCAGCTAGAGCAAAGGACAGGAGGAGTAAATCTGACGTAAGCCACTGTGTAATTCAGTGTTGTTCCCAAGAACTGGTGGCTTTCTCCACTGCCAAAAAAAGCCAGGGGCTAAGCTAGCTTGGAGGGGGTGCAGATCTCCCCTGGCAGGCTGGGATTTCTTGGGAGGGGGAGGGTGAACAGGAAGAGACATTTTAACCATTTCAGCATGTTCTGGAGGAGGAGAGGCACACATCCATGGGGTAAGAGGGAATTCACCACACCACCTCCCTTCCTGCTCCTCTGCCTCTCCCTGCCTTAACCTGGGGATTGGGAACACCACTCCAAAGTGGCCTCATGTTTTATTTACCTTAACACCAGCTCCCTGCATTGCTTTGGTGTTGCTGGCACTGGTGATCCAGGCACAGCTGAGCTGCAGGACTTCCCCATGGAAAAGTCCTCCTGGGGTTGCACAACTGACAAGGTGCACATTGGGATAGGGGAGGATTTCTGATAAAAACACAGGTTTAAAAAAAAAAAAAAATCACTGTTTTCTGCACAGAGCGGTTTTGTTAGATGCAACTCCAAACCACATCGCCCTTAAAGCTTGCAAAACATTAATTATTTCTCTTCTACGAGCAGCTCTCCCTGTCAAAACACAGTGGTTAATACAAACCCCCCATTTATGAACTGGGAGCTTTTTGAAGGCAGCTCTGGAGGGACCCTATAAAACCAGCGTGCAAACCCCTGCCCCCTGACCCAGCAATAAACTGGTACGTGAGGCAGGAAAACTTAAAGTCTGGAGAGCAAGGGGAAAAAAAAAGGGAAAAAAAAAAGAGCCCCGGGCTTTGAGACAGCAGAGAGGGGGAGGGAGCGATGTGAGAGAGCTGAGCATCACTGCAACGTCTTGTTTAGACTGGCAGTGCTGGGAAACACCTGGCCACAGAGGCAGAGAGTGGAGTTCAGGGGATGGACCGGGATGGGGAGTGCAGGCAGCACAGGCACGGTGGTCATGGCCACAAATTGCTGGTGGAGACTTCCTGATAGGCTTTTTCTCTTTTGTCTTATATCCACCATTTGATATCCATAGGAGAGAACAGCTCCTTCGCTCCCCACAGTCAGAGCTGCTCTTGCACCACCCTGACACAAACCCAGGCATGACACTGGTGGCACAGCCCTGCCAGCACCCTCCTCTCCTCGGTGACATTCCTACCAGCTTGTGATGCTGACCATCCTCAGTCCCCAAAGCTGAGCATCCCAACACTTTCCGGCTCTGAGAGCTGCTGCAGCCTCACCTCCCTGAGAGCAAAACCCCCTAAACCCCACAGGGAGCTACAGGCAGACCCCGAGCTCCCCAAAAAGCAGAGGATATCCCACAGTATTCCAGTAAATTTTTCTAGGTCTTTGTAAAGGCTGGAGAGAACCCCCAGCCCTGCCCACGCTGCAGATTCCCAAGCACTGCTGAAGCTCCAGGGCTATTTGGAGTTCCTCCCTGCCCTCATCCCACTGGGACACAGCACCCACCACAGCAGCCCCCAGCACCCACCAGGCTTTCCATGGGATGCAGCCTCTCCTGGGAAAACCCTTCCCAGCTGCAGCACGGAGCTGACAGGAGGGACGAGGGGCCTTTGTGCAGGCAGCACCCTGCTAAGCCGCACAAAGCTGGGAGCAGGGGGGTTCAAAGGCTCCTGGGGCAGGGAAGGGGCCCCTCCACGTTCCCCCCTCCCCGGGCACCGGCTTTTGTATGGCCTTGGCCGGATTGTTAACTCCCCTGCCGGAGCTGCTGGGGCCTCCTCCGCCTGCAATCCCTGCGGATTTTACCTCCGGGCAAGAGCAAGGGGGGGAGAAAAAGGGGGGGCAGCCCAGTGCCTTAAAAGAGCCTGGTAAAAACAACAGACTGCAGTTGGGGGATAGATACACGATGGCTTTAAAAAAGCACACCGCCGAGGAGAGTTTGATGGCTCTGCCAAAAGGAAAGAAGTGTCTTCCCACTTGCAAACAAGAGTTAATTATAGAAAAAAAAGGCCCAGGAAAGTGTTAAAACCATCTGTGCCACGAGGAAGAGGCTGGAGCCGGGCGGGTGAAGGCAGCAGTGCTGACAGCTGCTGTGTACAGGCAGCCTGGACTGTTCCCCCGGTGCTGCCATCCTCCTGCCCTGCCACCCTCGCTGTGACATCCTCCCACCCTGCCATCCTTGTCATGCCATCCTCCTGCCCTGCCATTCGTGCTGTGCCATCCCTGCCACACTATCCTTGCTGTGCCATCCTTGCCCTGCCATTCCTGCTGTGCCATTCCTGCCTGCCCTAACACGTACTGGGGGTCCCCAGCAGGATCCCCCCCAGCAGCCTCCTCCCTGCACAGGGCAGGAGTTTCAGGTTCATCAGGAAAAGGCACCACCAACCCCCAGAAGTAGCCTGGATGGCACAGAAGGGATGCACAGTGCAGCCTTGCCAGGAGACCTGCTCTAAACACGTCCCACTGAAGCATCACACTGGTACACTCCAGTAAGCACCCATTTTTACTCCACACCCTACAGAAACGTGGCCCAAGTGATGCTGCCAAGTGCCCTGCAGTGCCTCCACCATCCCCTGGGCAGGGCTGAGGGTGGACATGGCCCCTGCCGTGGGAAGGACGGGATGCACAGGAGGCCAGGCCAGCCCGCAGGGCTGCGCACAGCGCCTGACCCCGCAGCCGGATCCCAACCGCTTCACAAATATTTACCTAGCTGGTTTTTAAACAAACCCCAAATGCCAGAGAGTTTAAAGTCCATGTCCTAAACAGCTCCTGTCTTGCTCCTGCCTGCCCTCGGGTCCCCAGCTGCCTGCCCAGGGAGCCTCCAAGCCTGCCCCGACCCCTGGGTTTAAGGAAACTGCAGGCAGCAGGCTCCTGCCGGGCTGGAGGCAACTCCTGACACTTCTGTCTCTGATTTTATTACGGACATGCAGGCTGGATGATGCCTGAACACGCAACCAGTGCAGTTCAGAGGAGCCCTCATGTTGAGGAGCTTCCATATAGATTCAGAAAATAATTAGCCATAATTAAGGGCTTCTGGTTTATGGCTCCAACAATTGTTTAAACAGAAGAGCCCTGTTAAATGGAAGAGTCCAAATTAAGCTCAGGGCTCACCAATTAATATTTCTTTACCCTGCTATGGTTTAGTTTCAAACTTCTGCTCAGAGAGCAGCCTGGGCTGCTCAGATCAGGGCTGCCACTCCTGTGAGCAGGCAAAGGAGCTGCGTGGTTGGGCTCAGCCCCAAAACCACTTTGTTTTGAAGCAAAAACCTGTTGAGGGTAAGAGAAGGGAAGAAGGAAAGGAAGGATAAAACTGATGGGAACTGGAGAACGACAGTGGATGAAGAGCAAGAAGGTGCTGCCAGTTTGTAGATGGCTCTGAGACGTGACATGGCACCAATGCCCATGGCACAGACGGATCAGCTGCAATCTTGGCTCACCAAATCTGAGTTTTTGAGGCAGTTTCAGGCTCTTCTGTGTAACAACTACCCACCAGGCCAGCCCCGACCCCACCTGCGGCGCTCCCTCCCTATGGACAACATATGGCACGTCTCACCTCATTAGAGACATAACTAGCAGAAATAATAAGCAAGTCTTTACACAAAATCTGAACTAGTGCACTAAACAGGCTCTTCAGCCCTGAGGTTTTTGGTGTGTCCCACCAAACCCTGCTCCAAAATCCAGCTGTGCATCCTGTAGCCCGCTCGTCCTCCAAGCCACCAGCCTGGGCAATATCAACTGGGCAAAGCAGAGTTAAATGTGGAGATCAATATTCATATCAAGGCAGCTTCTGAGAGGTTTCAGTTGGTTAAGCAGCCTTGAGATTTTGGCTGTGGAAGGCAGTGCTGCTGACGTGGCCGTAGGTGCACTCCGGGGTCATCCATACAATTGGCATCTCCGGAGGAAGTTGCTGACGAGAGGGAATCATGGAATCATTTATGGCAGAAAAGTCCTCTAAGAACATCAAGTCCAAACGTTCCCCCAGGACTGCCAAGCCCACCACTAAACCACGTCCCCAAGGACCACATCTACACAGCTTTTCAATCCCTCCAGGGATGGTGACTCCATCACCGCCCAGGGCAGCCTGTTCCAATGCTTTGTGACAAGCTTTCCAGTGAAGAAATTTTTCCTAATATCCAATCTAAGCCTCCTCTGGTGCAACTTGAGGTCATTTCCTCTCATCCTGCCTGTTACAGCTGCTGGGATAGGATGTAGGAACCCCTCATAGGTGGAAACCTGCAGGCAGCTCCACAATACATACAGTAAAACTTTACTTTTTTCCACTTTTTAATTAACACCAGCCCTCTGCCACCGTCTACCACAAAGGACCACACTGTGATGCAGTCCCACCAAGCTGGACCAGGTAAAGAACAAGAAAAGTGAGCCCATACAATGGCCTGCTAGCAGTTTTGTCCCCAGCATGATGGGGACATCACATGAGGATGCTGGCCCTCAGCCTGGACAGCTTTTCTCTAAGGCAGGTCCAGAAGCCACACCAGGGCCACCAAGGAAAGGCCAGATGATGCTGCAAATCATCCCAAGTTTTCTCTGAGGAAAAACATGTTTTCCCCTGTGTCTGCTTCCTCCAGCAGAAAAAACTTTAGAGACTCCTAGGAGCAAAACCCCAATGCTCCTCTGCCACCCAAAAGGGCATCCTCACAGACGTGTGAGGCACAATCCAGGAGCACTGCTGGCCTCTGCCAGCTGCAGGGTTTTTCCCAGTATGATCGAGGAGCACCGTGGGAAGCACGCAGGGAAAACAGCCATATCATAAACCAACTCAACTTCATGACCTGAACGTTTTAAGACATAGCAGGAGCCTTTGTACTGTGGCCATAACTGCAATATATCAGTTAGCCATCGCCTCCACCAAGATCTAGTGCTCCAGATCTCACAGCAAATGCTGACTTAAAGACCCATATCAAATACATTATGATACCACTGTTTCCCGTTACCCACGCTGATGATTCAATTAATTTAAAAACAGCAGAGAAATTTAATTTCACCATTAACCCTGCAATCCCCAGCAAATGCCAGTTGGGAAGGCAGCAGCCACCTGCCCAAGTTTGGATGGGCAAGAGGGGTAGGAACAAAGTGAAGGGGTAAAAGATGAGGAAATAGAGATGTGAGAAGCAAAATGGGGCAAAGCAGGTTCTTTTCTAAACCCTTTGATGGGGTAGAAATTAGAGGAAAGTTTGCAGGAGGGACGCGGAATAGATGAGGGGCTGCAGAGCAGCATCTGCAAAGGGTTTCGTTGAGAACAGGCTCTTGCAAGAACAGCACCACTCAAACTCACAGGGTCCAACTCCAAAGACAAATGCCAGGTAGAGCACAAAACACACGGGCAGACACCCTCCGACAGGGCAGCCCCCAGAGCCTGCCCAGGATCCATCAGCAGGGCCAAGGGTTAACAAGAATCATCAAATGGAGCGCAATCTGCTCTTCCACAGGGCTGAAAGGTCGCCCTTTCCAGATCTGCAGGGATGGTGTGCACGCAGGCTCAGGCCCCAGGTCAAGTGGGGTTCACCCAGGCCTTCAGCAGGCCCAGCTCCCCACAGAGGAACAGCACAGAAGGGACACGGCCGCCCCACGAGCCTCCCTCCCCGACACGTGGCCGGAGAAGAATAGTTAGCCCAAGCAGAGCTCTCCCATCTGCTTTTGTTTTCCACTCTTCAGTCCTGGGCTCTGCTAAAGCCCCTGAAGTCACCGGGCATCTGTTCTCCTCCACCCATCGCAATCTGCCAGCCAGGGCCGCTCTGACAGCCATCCATCACGCCGTAATACGCTGACCACGGGACCCAGTGGGACATCATTTTCAAGTCAAATGCTGCAGTTAGCATAAAATAAAGCATCGCCCCGGTTTGTTTTTTTTCTTTCTTTCTTTCCCCCTTGCCGACGATCCCGCAGCTGCAGCAAGGGACTGGGTATGCAACAAAAGTGAAGGGGGGGGGGGGAAAGGCACAGGAAAATGGCAATTCTACTCTTCTGAGTCATAACAATTATGACGTTGTGATAAGAAACGTTTTCTATGAATTTTTAAGTACCAGTAATCCTGTTTTGCAATTGTCCCCCGGGAACAAGGCGACAGATTGAACGGGGCTGACAGTTATTTCCATCCTGACGAACGCGGCTCCGACGCGCCGTCTCCTCCCTCCAAACTTCCCGGCCCGGCGCTCAGCCCACTGCTCCAGCTTGTTTGGTTAGAGCTGGCTCGGCCACTGGTGTGACTGTGGACATCCCCAAACAGCCTCTGAAACCACCCCACTGGCTCCAAGCCCCAAGCATAAACTCTTCTGTGCACCCATAGAACACACACAGGGAGGAGATGCACCTTTTCCCCTTTCTCCCTGGACACACAGCCATGCCCTCCAGAAACCTTCAGCTGTGAGCTATGAGGTGAGTTCAGCATCTTGGTTCCTCCTATCCTGTCACAGCAAACACCCTTGGAAGTCCAGGAAAGATGGGGATCAACAGGGAGAGCACTGCTCGATGTTTTGCTACTTGAGATTCCAAAATTTTCACCACCACGCTAAAACTCTGCAGATTTATCTCACTGGTACGGGAGAGAAGGCGGCAGGAAACACCTTTTTGTTCAAGTCTTTCAGACTGGGAACAAAACCAGCTCCTTTTACCTCTTTTGTAAAATGAGCACCGTCATCAGAATCAGTGCCGAGGAGCGAATTTGTTTTGCAGAGGATCAAATAAATAATGGATGACGAAGGAAAGCTGCCACGGCGAGACTGCTCGGGAGATGCTCTGCTCTGGCAGCCTTTCCCGAAATGCTCCTAAACACATCCTCACACTGGCTCCAGCTCCAGCAGTGCTCCCCAAATCCAGGTACCAAGGGGTGCTCTGGCCAAAGGGACACTCTCCAAGACATCAGTGGCTCGTGGCTGTTGTCTACGGCAACCCATACCAACGATGGGAATGTGTTTGAACTGCTGCCAGGCAAGGGCAGAGATGTGGGATGTGCTCCTGCAAACGCAGGGCATTGAGTGGGCCCTGGTGTCCAGCAGCCTGGCACAGAGCAGCTTCCCTACAGGAAAACCCAGTCTGCTGTCCTGTGTTGGCCATTCTCAGCCCTTCATTGAGTCTCAATCCTTTAAAAAATCTGCTGGGTTTTTTTTTTTTTTTAAAGGAAATACTAAGTTTCTGCTTCTGTGCAAGCAGCCACCCCATGCCTCTGCCACCTCCGCCCTGGAATGGCTCTGTGCCACCACACCAGAGCCCAGCAAGCATGGGCGCCATGCCACATGCCCACCTACAAGGGAAGCCTGGCCCTTCAGTGCTCTATAGCCAGGAGACATTAAAATCAGCCTGTCAATTTACATGCAAATTTATTTTAGATGCGACAGAGGGCTTACAAAAGAAGGTGTACTAGATGCTGTTTGCTTCTGCTGAGGCTGCTGTGGTTTGGCTCCCAAAGGTACTGGATGGGTGAGCTTGAGGGGCAGGCGCTGGGATGCAGAGGCTTCCACCTCTGGATCAGTGTCTGGCTCAAACCCAGCTCCCCAAGCTCCAAAACCCCTCAGTGTGAGGGCAGTGCAAGCTGCTGGTGGTGGAGCAGTACAAGCACAGCAGCGTGCCCACCACCACCACCCCTCTCTGCCTGGCAATCCCTCCTTGCTAAGATTCCCCCACATCCTTTGTCTTGTGCTTTGTTTGCCTTCCCTGAGCCTGGGGAAGCCTTCCTCCTGTCCTCCTCCTCCTCCCTGTCCCCAGCAGCTCCCCGGGGCGGTTTCTCAGAAAGCGCAACCGTTTCTGCACAAAGTTTGGCACTCTGGGCCAATGGCAGGAGCTGCTTTAATCAACTCAAATGCCATTTTCTGCAGATAAGTCTCCCACTCTCGGCAGCCAAGAAAAAGCCAGTCGGACAGCAGCAAGGGAAAAAAAAAATAAAAACCCCAACACACCCCCCCCAAGAGAGGCTGCAAAGTCACTGCACAGGCTCGCAGGGTGATTATTTATAGACCTTCCCTCTGCAAAAGCCAAAAATAATTGTTCCAGCCCAATTAATGAATTTCTGAACGCTGGGCTCAGGGGTAGCCACCGAAGTGCAGCACTTTGAGCTACTTGCAATGTGTTGGGCTCTAGAATAATGTATTTAAGAAGGGAGAAAACTTATTGTGCAGAAGCAACTGCAGACAGAGCAGAGAGGAGTGAGAACATGAAAGCAGCAACCCTGCAGACCCCAAGGTCAGTGGGGAAGGAGGGGGAGGAGGTGCTCCAGGTACCAGAACAGAGATTCCCCTGCAGGCTGCGGTGCAGACCATGGTGTGGCCCTGCAGCCCGTGGAGCTCCATGGTGGAGCTGAGACCCTCCTGCAGCCCATGGAGCTCCATGGTGGAGCTGAGACCCTCCTACAGCCCATGGAGCTCCATGGTGGAGCCGAGACGCCCCTGCAGCCCATGGAGCTCTGTGGTGGAGCTGAGATCCTCCTACAGCCCACGGAGCTCCATGGTAGAGCCGAGACCCCCCTGCAGCCCACGGAGCTCCATGGTAGAGCCGAGAACCTCCTACAGCCCATGGAGCTCCATGGTGGAGCCAAGACCCTCCTACAGCCCATGGAGCTCCATGGTGGAGCCGAGACCCTCCTGCAGCCCATGGAGCTCCACGGTGGACCTGAGACCCTCCTGCAGCCCATGGAGCTCCATGGTGGAGCTGAGACCCTCCTGCAGCCCATGGAGCTCCATGGTGGAGCTGAGACCCTCCTGCAGCCCATGGAGCTCCATGGTGGAGCTGAGACCCTCCTACAGCCCATGGAGCTCCATGGTGGAGCCGAGACGCCCCTGCAGCCCATGGAGCTCTGTGGTGGAGCTGAGATCCTCCTACAGCCCACGGAGCTCCATGGTAGAGCCGAGACCCCCCTGCAGCCCACGGAGCTCCATGGTAGAGCCGAGAACCTCCTGCAGCCCATGGAGCTCCATGGTGGAGCTGAGACCCTCCTGCAGCCCATGGAGCTCCATGGTGGAGCTGAGACCCTCCTGCAGCCCATGGAGCTCCACAGTGGAGCTGAGACCCTCCTGCAGCCCATGGGGAACCCCACACTGGAGCAGGGGGATGCCCAAAGCAGGCTGTGACCCCATGGAAGGGACCCACAATAGAGCAGATTGGGAAGAACTGCGCCTGGGAGAAGGACCCATGTTGGAGAATTTTGTGGAGGACTTTCTTGTGGAACAAACCCCACGTTGGAGCAGGGGAAGAGTGGGAGGAGTCCTCTCCTGAGGAGGAAGGAGCAGCAGAGACAACTGTGATGAACTGACCACAGCCCCATTCCCTGTCCCCTGGAGCTGTTGGTGGAAAGGAGGGAGAGAAAACCAGGAGTGAAGTTGGGCCCAGAAAGAAGAGCAGGGTAGGGGGAAGCTTTTTAAGATTTAGTTTGCATTTCTCATTATAATTTTCTGATTTGATTGGCAATAAATAAATTAATTTTTACTCAAGTTGAGTCAGTTTTGCCTGTGGGTGATGTTCCCCTGTCCTTATCCGATCCATGGGCCTTTCATGGTGTTTCCTCTCTCCTGTCCAGCTGAGGAGTGAGAGTGGCTTTGGGGGGCACCTGGCCCCCAGGTGGGGTCAGCCCAGCCCCTGCAAGTGGCCACTGGTGAGGTGGGAGGGCTGAAGGCTGTGGGCAGCTCTGCAGAGCCAGCACAGCGTGGGCATGGCAGCGTTTCATGGATGGCTGGTGAGGAGGATGTGTCTTCCCAACTCATCTCCATGGGGCTGAACTGGGGCTCCCAAGGGGTTCCCCAACAAAGGGCTGGGCTCTAACAAGGTTTAACTCCAGCCACTGCTGAACCCTAGAAACCCTGTGAAGGTCTGACCATGCTCACCAGCTGGGAACAAGTGCGGGAAAACACTGAGCTGGGATCCTTCCACCCTGCCCCAAACCCAGCAAGACCAAAAGCCTTCTGCAGCCCCCTCCTCAGACATTTCTACCCTCCCTCAGCTTCCCATTTCTCCTCACAAGCCCTCTGGTTTTGTTTGGAGAGTGTTATCCCTTCTCCACAAGCTCAACCCACTCCCACCACCACTGCCTTTTCTGTCAGCAGGAGAAGAGGAGCAATTCCATTTGCATGGGAAGGGAGGAGGGGAAAGCACCAGGCATCTTCCCCAGGTTCTGCAAGCAAACCTCTAATACAAAAAAAAAAAATATTGCATTGTCCTGGTTGTGTCTGGGATAGAGTTAATTTTGTTCCTAGTAGCTGGTACAGTGCTGTGTTATGGATTCAGTATGAGAACAACGCTGATAACACACTGGTGTTTTTGCTGTTGCTAAGTAGTGCTTACTCCAAGTCAAGGACTTTGCAGCTTCCCATGTTGTGCCAGTGAGGAGGTGCACAAGAAACCACGAGGGAGAATGGCCAGGAGAGCTGACACAAACTGGCCAAAGGGTTACTCCATGCCACAGAATGTCATATCCAGTGTATAAACTGGGAAAATTTGGCCAGGAAGCTTGGGGACAGGCTGGGCATTAGCCAGTAGGTGGTGAGGAATTATATAGGTAGCATCAGTTACCTGTTTTTATATTTTAATTCTCTCTTTCTATCATGTCCCTTTTCATTCCTATTATTGTACTTTATTTCAATTAATAAACTACTCTTATCAAAATCCATGGGTTTTACTTTCCCCTCCTGCCCCCCATCCCACTGGGGCAGAGGTATGAGCAAGATATATGGTGCTTAATGTGGTTTAATCTCAATCAGCAAATCATACATATATATATATATATATATATATACACACACCCCCTATATATGGCATGTGTGACAAACATCCACAGACCAGAACTGCTGCTGGTGGAGCCAAGCCAAGGGGTAGGTCAGGGCTCCACAGTTGCTGTCCCTGCAGTCAAAACTAATCTCCCAGATTGGGTATCACACACCCTGGGAATATTCATCTCTTGGCTACCCCCTGGACAAGCCAACCACCCACACCCCAGCATGAACCCCAGACACAGCTGCTGAGGACAGGGCTGCCTATTGAGGGAGAAAACCTGGGTTCACTCTACATCCCATTTCTGTTGGCTTGACCCACTGGGGAGACTCAAAAAAATACCAGTTTTGTAAAAATTGGTAAAGCAGAGAGAAACCCAACTGCTCTGGTGGCTCCAGCTGAAGAGCCAGCAGAGGAACTTGTGTGGGAACCCACACTAGAGATGCTCCCATAGCAAACACACAAATAGACACATTTCTTTCTTTTTAGAGACAGCATATACTTTTTCCTTATTGGGGAAGGAGCTTTCCTTTGGTATCCCCCTTGGGAGGAGCAGATGTGTCCTGCTGAGCTGCTCTCATGACAGCAAACCCCCGAGGTCCCCGTGAGACGCGCCCTAGGCCACAGAGCACCCTGTGCCAGCAGGTGCTCCCACCCCAGTTAGTCAGACTGACTTTCTGTTACTCTGCTCATTCTTACCCACCCTGGATTCATTCATACACTAGTCCTAAGGTAAGGAGGAGGATAAGTGAGGAGGTTCAGGTCAGGGTGGAGGTAGGAGACTGTGGTTGGGTGGCTCATGGTAGCGGGAAGAATAGGGCAATTTCTAAGTCGAACAGGATGGCTACTAGGAAGAAGCAGATTGAGAAGGGGAGTCAAGCAGATCCTAGAGGGTTGAATCCACATTCATACGGGGATAGTTTTTTTTTTGATTCCTAAACCCACCAAAACCTGCCATTCCCTTCCACACAACTCATCCCACCCCACAAGCACCTCCACACCTCTGGATGACCCACAGAGGGAGAGGCGCACATCCTACATCCACGAGACAGCTCCGAGCAGCACGGGCTGGGGCTCACACCCACCAGCGTGGGCTCCAAGCTGACCTGGAGGAGCCCAGCAGGGAGGAATTGGGGGCAGGGGGACCCTATCTTCACTGGTGCCCCCCCTTTCCCACAAGGCTGCGCCGGCTCCAGGCGCTGCCGCGATCCAAGCGGAGCAGATGGCACGCGCAACACTTACGGCTTCGCTTTCCAGCCGCCATCGCAGAGCTGCTTCTCAGCAGGGCAGAGGCGGGGGGGAGACGGCTTTTTTTTTTTTTTTTAAATATATTTTCCCTGGGAATTTTTGATTTCTTTTTAAAAACCCCATGTATAATCCTGTGCTGGAGCCCCGGCAGCGGAGGGACGGCGCGTGCTGGCTGATTGGCAGCCTGTCCGTCTGTCCGTGCCTGGGGACCCGGCTGACCGCCCGAAATCCCCGCCGAGAGGGACAAATCCTGGAAAGCCTCACAAAGCAGAGATATGGGGGGAAAAAAGGGATGAAGTGATCAAAAAAAGGGCTTTCTAGGGATTCTGCTGGCTCGGCTGGATTTCCTCCCTTTGCCTCTGCCATCCCAGTCCTGAGTGGAGAAGACCCAGAGGGAAAGCAGAGCTGTTTGAGCTCCCTGGGACATTGGTCCTCCTGTCTCCATCAGATAACATGGAGCAAGGGAGATGCTGTCCCACCCAGGGTGATGACAGGCTCTGGGGCCATTTGCCAGCTTGGGGATCAGACTTGGGGTCCAGTGTCACTACATGCCACAGTCCTCTCATCCTACTCCAATGGCTCAAACCAGGTTTTCTACTTCCCAGTGGAAGCCAACACCTCAATCAAGGCTGGGAAACCATAAATCTGGGCATCGCAGACACCAGATTGCTTTCAGCAGCCGCGCTCTGCACAGAGCTCGGCGATAAGTAACAAAAAGTCTGCGCTTTGCACCACTGATTTCTTGTCTGGGGATGCATAAAACCTGGAGATGACAGATCAGCACCTCGATCCAAGAGCATCCCCGCCCTCGCTCTGCCGGGGAGGTGGGTAAACAAAGGCGGCTCTCCCCGGCGTCCGTCCGCAGGCAGCTGCCATCGACGCCGCCGTGGAGAGTGGGAGGGGGAAAAAACAAAAGAGGTCTGCACGCTGGGATCTGCGGGAATGGGATACCCCCGGCGCTATCCCGGCCCTTTTATTCCACGGGTACCCACAGGGAGCTTGGCCCCAGCCCTTTGGACACTTCCTTGCCCAGCCATCGTGGCTGGGTGCCAAGGGCAGAGCCACACTCCATAACCACTCAGCATCCAGCAAGGGGGAAAACATCCCAGGTTTGGGCACAGAGAGTGGTTCGGCCATCCTGGCCAAGAGCTCAATGATGATCTGGACCAGGATGGAACAGTTCTGTGCTGACACTGGGCACTGTTGGGTGTGAACAACATCCACTCAAATCCCATGCGGGACTGCACAGGCAGAATTTTGAGCCCCTATCCAGTGGTGCACAGAGATGTAGTGAGGCCAAATCAGGCAGGGAAGATTTGGGATGCAGTTTCTTAATTTAGGTGGCACTGGCAAGGACGAGCGTGTGATCACCAACGCTTTGCACGGGATGGTGACTACAGCAAAGGGAAAGGGACAGCGCTGGGAAATGCCAACTTGAGGATGTTTCCGAGAAACAAAAATTAGAAGGCTGTAGCACTGACATGCTCAGGTCTTGGTCTATCCATCCGTGGGTATGTGCTGGTTGTGCCCCTTGGCCCAGTGAGCCCAGAGGAGCCTAAAGCAGCTGGAATAATGCTGCCACACTCCTCCCAAAGCCCACAAACCTTCCCCAAAGCCCCGGTTGAATGCTGAATCTCAACTCCATCACCTTTTCCAACCACTGTACTTCCCTGTTCATGCCCCACCTGTTTGTTACTAGAGCCACAGGGTTTGGAAGTACCAATGAGCACACCCTTAGCTCTGGGGCCACACGGATTATTTCATCTGGGTCCACCATGGCAAATCCTTTCAAAGGAGGAAAGGCAAGGCAGGAAACCATCTTTACAATCCTAAAGTTGAATAATTATCACCTGGGCTGCGGGAAGCCCTCTCCCCCTTTCTGAGCAGGAGCTCCCAGGACCCAGCAGTGCCCAGGGAGGGGACGGTGCCACCGGCCCCTCCAGGCTTTGCCAAGGAATGCCGGGGGCGGCAGCGGGGGGAGCAGCGGCAGTGGCGGCGCTGGGAAGGGAACCAGCTGGAGAGCCGCAGCCTCATGAAATAATGAAATGCCAAACCAACCCCTGCATCTTCCACAGTCTCTCAGGTCACCTACCAGATTAGGAGGCCTGTTGCTAAGGCAACCATATCTTGCAAGTGCTAGCTGAACTTCCCCATCGGTTTTAACCCTTTAAGGAGCAAAAAAAAAAAAAAAAAACCAAACCACCAACCAAACCAAAAACCTCCCTAAGAAATATGTATAAAAATAAAACGAAGGGGTAATGCCGATGATGCAACCCACAGGAGACCAGCGGAGGCCAAGGGGGGGCAGCTGGGAAGGGGAAGCAAAGGGAAGGCACCCCAGCAGCCACCTCCTGCACGGTGCAAGCCGTGCTGGCTCCCTTCCAGGCAGCTAATAAAATTATTCGGCATCCGCACACACACACAAGACCCAGCAAACTTTTGATGCGCCTGGCACGGCAGCAGGGGAGTAAAAAAATAATAATAATAAAATAAAGCCCCTCCCCAAAAGGCAACAAAGTCAGGTTCTGCATATAAAATGGGGGCAAACAAAGCAAAAATGGAACTTTTTTCTCTTTGTAATTTTTTTTCCTCCGGTGGCCTCGCAGACGCCGGGCAAGGCCTGATGGCTCGGCGAGCAGCCGGCAGCCCGGCGCCGCACAGGAGGGGACAGATGGCCGGCGCAGCCACGGCGCATGCAGGCGATGGGCACCCGTGGCCACCTCACCAGCCCTGCTGCAATCCATGGCCAGCAGCATCCACAACAGGGATGCACGACTCGTGTGCTCCGCGGCCACAAAACGGAATAATAAAAACAGCCCCTCCTACGTGCGAGGATCATGTCCCAGTGGGGTGATGGGGATCACAGTTCCCTCCTCTGGGAGAATAAAACCCCACTCAGACTGCACACCAGGCAGGGAGCCCTAAATCTTGCAGCCTGCTGGGTTAACAGGGAGGCCTGTGAGCAATAAGGGGGGAAAAAGGAGCAAGGCAATGCACAGGCAGCACAAGGGAGGAGGAAAAAAAAAAAAAAGGAGGGAGAGGAGAAAGAGGCATGGAAAGGAGGAGAAAATGTGGAGCGGCATAAATCAGGCACGGGGGGAGCGGGGAACACAGCAGCAGCAGCAGCACGTGCTGCGTTCCAGGCGCGCAGGCAGCGCACGCGGACGGCTCCTGAGCACCGGGATGAGCACCGGGGAGCAACCAGCCCTGTGCCCCTCAGAAAGGGGCCCCCGGACCCTCCTGCTGCTGGTTTGATGTGGGGTGTTGGCTCTGCTGGCCAGCACACAGCCATTTCCATGTTAGCCTCTGTGGGAAAGAAAAAGCTTCTGGTGCTGGTTTTGATGGCAAAAATTAGAAGGGTTTCTGCACCCTTCTTCCCACTCTCAGGTCAGGCTGGGGACAGCAGGTGTCCTCATATGAATCCCAGCAGAATGGAAACTTGCTCCCGAAAGTCTTCCCACCAGCCTGCTCCAAATTCATTACAAAGAGAGGGGCAAGGCTCAGAGCAAGCCCAGCTTTGCTCTCACCGAGGGGCTGCAGTGAGATGGGCTCACAGCATGCTAAGTGGCTGCTGGTGTTGCTGCCCGGCTGTGATCCTGCCCTCTGACCTCACCTCCAGGCCAGCACCCCTGCACTCTGCCAACCAGCTGACAGCAGAAACTTAATTAGCCACGTCTATCAACCCCCAAACATCTGTAAGCAGCAATATTTACAACCAGAAATAAAGAGGAGTGACCTTCGCGGCGTTGAAAGACAGTTGGGTTCTTGTATTACAACAGTGGGGACAGGCAAAATTCATTATCTCTAATAGCCATCCTTATAACCAGATTAAACACAAAGGCAGCAATTCCATATTCCCCGACTCGCCACCGTCCCCATCCCGAGCTGAGGGGAGCTCACACAAACCCCATGGCTGATGTTTATGCATGTGGCCACCTCCATCCCTCCTACCCTGAAAAGACAATACACCCTGGCTCATCCCACTCCACGGGCTGGGATGAGCCAGGGTGACATCCAGTTGGGGTCACACCTCTCCTGGTGCTCCTCCAGGCAGCTCCAAGGAGATGCTCAGCTCCCCTGTGAACCCTCTGGAGGTACCAGGGGTAAGGTCCCTGCTACACCAGGAATGCTGTGCTGGAGATGTCTGCTCACAGGATGCAAGCAAAAAGCACTCGGTTTCCAGAGCACAGCCAAACAGAGCCCAACCCTCCAGAAACCACCATTGTCAAGTCCCCCATGCTCAGACATCCCCAGCACGAGGAGTTTTGTCCTGAAGATGCAGCCAAGGCTTTCACCTCTGGCTGTGAGATCCTCGTGGTGCCAATCACCAGCCAGGGAGCCAGAGCCTGTTATTTTCATCAGAGGATGTTCTCTGTGGGGACCTTCAGCTGCCAGCCAGGAGAAACAAGCCACTGGAGAAAAAACCTAAGCCTCCTAATGGCTTTTTCTCCAGCAGCAGCAGTGTGAGGGAGGGCAGCTCCTTCTCCAGAAGATGAGCACCAGCGGGGCCAGCTGCTTTCTCCAGTGCTCAGCAGCAACAAGTCAAACTGCTTGGAAAACACTTAAGGTTGGGGGGGAGAAGCTTCAAATGGACCAGGCGGGCGACGCACCGCGCTGGAGCAACGGTAAAAGTTAAAATTAATTAGCTGGCAGGATGACAAAGAAGCCATTGTGCAGCACGGTGGAGCAATCCAAGTACAAAGGCTTTATATAAGTCATGTTGAAAACTCCTTGATGACTGCAGGTAAGGACAGACAAGCTGTCAGGACGTGCCACAACACCCTGAAGGGCTCTGGGACAAGCAAGTAAATCTGCTTTTAACGATGCAATGAGCCCTGGGAGCCTCAGCCTGGGCCTTCTCTCCAGCTGAGACTGGCAAAGGTGTGAAGCACCTGGGTGTTATTGGTGCTGTAATACCCAGGATAAAACAAAACCATCTGTTTTGGGGTTTCTACAGAAAACTGCATTTGAGCTGGGCTAAAGGGACCCATATGCAACGTGAAGCAGCGTTTGCTTCCTTGTGAGCTCCCCACCTCCATCCCCAACCCCATCCCACAAAGCACATCCCTGCCAAAAGCCCCCCTGATGAGAACAAGCATTTCAAAGCGTGGCTGTCCCTGCCCCAAACCAGACCCCAAGAGGGTCTCACAGAACCAGAGCCACCTCCTGGTTCACAGCTTGCACAGAAAGACCCCAAAGTGTTTCCAGCACCAACCGGCAGAGCCAGGTTGGTTCCGTTCCCCAGGGAGGAGCAGGCACTCCCCCAGAGCCACAGGCACAGCGGAGAGGGGCTGAAGCTGTGATGGAAAGTCACTCCAAGCTGCCACCAGCCATGACCCCCCCCACCATTCTGCTGGCAGATGGGCAGAGGGAGGCTGGGTGTGATTTACACCCCATCAGCTGCACAGCTCCGGCAGAAAGGAGCCAAGGGGGAGAAAAGCACCTCTCCCTCTTTGCTGTGAGCAAGGAGGTTCACAGGATCCTGTGGGGGTTCAAGCAGCTTCTGCAGTAAGAGGCTGCCTCATCCCATGGGGCTTCCCCCAAAAAACTGGGTGAGCACCCAGTGAGGGCTGGGCAGAGCAGGAGGGCAAGCAGGAGGATGCTCTGCTGGGCTGGGCAGGGCAGAGGAGCCAAGAGTGATGCAGCACCCTTATCTGCCCACCCCAAACCAGGCAGCTTCGAGGAAGCGCCCTGCCCCCTTCCTCAGCGTGCCCTGCCTTTTTTTTTCACTTAAAAAAAAAAAAAAAAAGGCAAAAAACACAACCCCAAACAACCAACCCAGAGGCTGAGTTAAAAACACACTGCCTGGGGCAGGAAGCAGCCACCTGCCTGGGGACACAGCTGGGCAATGCCAGCTACCCATGGGGTGACAAAGGGACATTTCCCACCTTACAGTTACTAGAAATGGGTAAATAAGCAAAGCCAAGGCCTGGGACACCCTCACAGCAAGGCTGCTCTGGAAGGAAGGAGATGCCAGCCAGCCACTTGCCATGGTGGGCACAGGGCAGTGCTGGACCCAGGGATGATGCCAGCTGTGTGGGTGGGAGCTGGGACAGAAGGAAATCCATGTCAGGTAGGAGGGACTGGCTGTGGGCTGTTTTACCTGCTGGGAGTGCCAAGGGATGCCAGCACCCCAGCTGTGCTGGGCAGGTCATGCTCACCAGCAAGCCAGAGCTGCTGCAGTGCATCCCCCCTGCTTCAGTTTGTAGCCAAAAAATTCCAATTATAGGTGCGAGCTCAGCCTTGAGAGATTGTAAAAAAAAAAAAAAAGCCAGCCCAAATCCAGGGAAAATGGGAAGGAATGCCCCCCCACTCCAGACCCTGTTTGAGGCAGGCAGGAGGGGTGGTGAGAGCTCATTTTCACTACAGAAAGCTGCCGCACCCCAGGAGGAGAGGCACCAGATCAAATGTTCAAGGGTTGATGCAGAAACATTAAGGAAAAAAAAAAATTAAAAAGAAAATGTTAGCTCAAGACACAGCCAGAGGTCTTCCTTTGGACTTTATCTTAAGGCAGCAGGCGCAGCCTCACACATGGACAGACAGACAGACAGACCAACCGACCCCCACAGGCTCCCACCCAGCCTGGGGAGCACAGAGGTGGGAATTACCTTGCTGAAAAGCACCGGTGGTGGTGGCAAAGGCCATGGAGGAGGAAGAGGAGGGCACAGGATGGCCGGGCACAAAGCACTGCTCTGTCCCACCACTCCAAAACACACAGGCACACGCCCCTCTGCCTTTATCCTCATGTACATCTCAACAGTGCATATTCCACAGATGTAAATGCATATGTATACATTTGTCTTCTGCTTAATTTTGATACTAACAGTCACTGTGCATGCCACATTAAGCTCGGGCAGCAGAATGAGCGTTTCTCCTCTTATCAAAGAAAAAAAATACATTCATTAAATGCACAAATTCAACACAAAAGAAAAAAGCTGGTTTTACCACACAGAGCTGTGCCCTCATCCAAACCCAAATTTTACCCAAGCCACCTAGGTGCCCCTCTTGCCCTGACTGGCACAGGAGACTGGTGTCACCACACTGACTGCACAACTGTAGCTTTGAACTCAGCTCCTGGCACACTTGTGGCCACGACCAGGAGTTTTGAGAGACCAAAAAAAAAAAAAAAAAAAAAAAACAAACCCTAAACCCCAAACCAAGGCAGAGGTGAGGTATTTGTTTACTTGCAGAGGCATTTTTGCTGCCTGCCAGCCTGGAGGAAAGCACTGTTTGTGCTCTGTTGGGACCCCAGCCCTGGGTGACCCCCAGGGATCTGCAGGATGAAGATTTGGAGGGAGAAGATTCTGGGAAATAAGGAGGAATGTGCCCGTGGGCTGAGGAGAAGCCTCAGCAGAAGTCAGGGAGCCTCTCTGAGTGGGATGCTGGCAAGGCAGGAGTGTGATGCTCATGGGGATCCAGCCCATGCTGTGTCCTGTGGGCAGATCCCAGCATTAGCCAGGCTGGGCACAGGGCAGATCCCAGCTCCAGCCAGGCTGGACACAAGGCACAAGGCACATCCCAGTGCCAGCCAGGCTGGGCACAAGCCACAGGGCACATCCCAGTGCCAGCGAGTTGGGCACAAGGCACAGGGCACATCCCAGCATTATCCAGGCTGGGCACAAGGCACAAAGCAGATCCCAGTCCAGTCAGGCTGGACACAAGGCACAGGGCAGGTCCCAGCCCACAAGGTGCTCTGGGTGCTGCATCTCTGCCATCCCCTCTGTTCCCAAGGAAAACCAGGAACCAACGTGGCTGCAGCAGCTCTCCCCGGGGCACCCCCACCAGGGAGGGCTCTGCACAGCCGGGTGCCATTCCCGGTGCCATTCCCGGTGCCATTCCAGCAGTGCCAGCTCTGCTGCAGGGGTGTGAGCAGCAAGAGAGGAGCAGCAGCCAGAGCCCTCCGCCCGCTCCCCAGGACCAGCCCCTGGCAGCTGTTTCCAATAGAACCAGGGACAGCTTTACAAGAGAAAAATCGGGAACAAAAGGCAGGAGAAAATCCAAGTTTCCAAGGTAAGGAAGGAAATGATCAGGAGCACAGGAAAGTCCCACTCGTACCCAACAGACGGCGTCCTGACCTAACACCTCCCCACGGCCGGACAGCAGCGCCCGCGCTGGGCTTCCCGGCACGGCACGGCACGGCACGGCCCCTCTCCCCCTTTGTTCCTGCCCAGGGACCCCCGCGGGCGGCCGGGGAGGGCAGGGCCGGAGCTTTGTGCTCCGCCGGAGCCCAGCAGCATCTGCCGGGGGCAGCGCTCCCCCCGCGGCTCCCCGCGCCGGCCGCACCGCGCTCGCCCACGTGGCCGCCGGGGCAGACAATGGGATGGGGATGGGGATGGGGATGGCGCTGGGGCTGCCGCGCTCGCCACCGCCACCGCCGCGGCAAGGCCTTCCTCCTCCTCCTCCTCCTCCTCCCCGCTGCGGGCTCGGCCTGCCGCTGGGAGCTGGCCCCTCGCAAGCACTGGGGGGAGGGGGGTTAAAAAGATAGTATAAAAAAAAAAAAAAAAAAAAAAAAACACAACAAAAACAAAAACAAAACAAAAAAAAAAAAAAAAACCAAAAACAAAACCAACCAAAACCAAAAAACAGGGAGAAGAAAAAACGCTCGAGTCTGGCTCGCTGCTGCACTCATGCAAGGCGAGGGCACGCGGACCCGCACACGCTGAGATGGGCAACAGGGCAGCACCCCCATGGGCAGCACCCAGCCCTGGCACAAACCTCCACTTGCCTTCCCATCCTCTAGCAAGACTGGAGAAATCCTCCCTCTCCTCCCATCCCGCTCCCGGCTTTTTTGGAGAACCCCCTCCCGGAGCGGAGCCAGAGAAACTTTGCGTGTTCGCACCATTTGTTGATATAAAACCCATCCCCTGCCTTACTTTTGCACAGGCACTCGGGGTGGGGTGGAGGGGGGGAACGTCTGTTTCTATTTGAAACCGTCAAAATTAGCATTCAGTAATTAAAAATCACACCCTTTCTCTTAATAACCTAACCAGCATGATACAATCAGGTTGTGCCAACTCTTTAATCTAATTGACTAATTACAGATTTTAATTTAGTCAGTTACTGAACAACTGTTGACAATTTGTTTTCATTAGGGACAGAACAGGATAAATATTTAGGCTCCCCAGTCAAAGACTAAGACATAAGCTCTGGGCTCTGACCTCCGGTTTCACAATGGAGCCTTCTCCAAGAGCATCACCCGTGGAAAGGTGCTGCTCTGCAATGCCCTGGTCCTGCTGCTGGGCAGCACGAATTCTGGAAGCTGAGGTTGCTCTGTCATGACAGCCAATGTTATTTAAAATATTAAACTAATCCACCCTTGCATGGTGCTCCAGCAAGAGCAGGCTTTAAAGGACACCCAGGCTCACCAGTACCCTTAACTGGGAGGGAAGGCCGAGCCCAGTACTGCCACGAGAGGGAATATCTGGATTTATTTATTTTTGTTGCCTTTTTTTTTTTTTTTTTGAAATGATGTGGAGTTTTGCAGCTGCTCCTGGCAGCCTGCCACTCCTGAAGGAAACTCCTCTCTCCGGTTACCTACCAGGGAACCCTGTCCCTGCAGAGTGGAGCTGGATGGAGCCCAGACAGAGCACAGTCCCACATGGAAACAGGACAGAGCTGTGTGTGCCACCACTGAGCCACATGCCCAGGGCTCAGGCAATGCCTGTGGGGCCACACAAAGCTGTTCCCAAGCCCTGTCCCTGCACTGCACTAAACCTGCCCCACAAACACCTCTTCTTCTACACAACACTGGCTGCACACAACTGGAAAAGCTCTCATGGACCATCACTACCACAGAAGCCATGGATCACTCATGGATCAACACTCTCACAACTGGTCCCACCCTCACAGCCATGGGTGCCTCAAACAAGGCAACCTTCACTGGTCCTGGAACAAGAAGAGAGCCTGGCATGGGAGGGGAGACAGCCGCACAAATCCTTCATGCACAAACAGCATCCCTTCCCAGGGGTCCCACAAGGCCATGTCACCTGGCAGTGCACCATGCCACGAGCTGGCCACACAGACCCTAGGGACCAGCTGGTGCTGTGACAAGGAAATGCTCCCTGCAGCCCAAGAAAACCCAGGCAGTGATGCCTGTCCCACACCTGGATGGGGTGTGACTGGCAGATTCAGCATAGAAGAACCATCCCTGGGACACCCCCAGTCTGTACAGCCAGCAGACCAAAGTTCTTCCAGCCTCTTGGGCTTCACCTTGTTTCCACCAAGCATGGTAACTCCAGCAAGCCTGAATTCTCCATCCATCCATCCATCCATCCATCCATCCATCCATCCATCCATCCATCCATCCATCCATCCATCCATCCATCCCCATGAGCTTCAGAACCCCTGAGATCTCTCTAAAGGGAGACTTTTCCATATAAAAAGGAGGAGCCCTGGTTATCCCCAACCAAGACAGGAGCCCTCAACACACCATCTTTTCCCAGACCAACCACTGCACCTCCAGCAGCAACCACCCCCACTGCTTCAGAGCATCTTTCCAGACCCAAGTTGGAAAGAACTGCAGCAGCTTTCCAAAGTTAAAAACAAAAACAAATAAATCAATGCTTTGCGTTAATGGCAAGTTGAAGCCACAGCTCCGCAGATCTTGTGCTGCAAGGAAAACAGTATTTCCAATGTTCCCAAGTGCAGGTCCTCCTCAGGAAGAAACTGGGGGAAACAGAGCTAGGGCATGATGAAGTCAAAGTCTTCATCAGCTAAAGGCTACCCTGTGTTTTCTCTCCTGCATGTTGCCATGAGCTGGCTGTGCAGGCAGAGCAATAACACAAAAAAAAGTATGTAGCAAACAGTCAACTAGATTTAAGTTCATTTTCTGTAGCTCGAGGCCAAAATCGACTGAAGTGGTTCTGGTGATCAAGTTTTCTGCAATTCCCCTTTCTGTGTATTAGCTCTTTGACAGAAATTCACTGCGGTATTTAAACTGGCAGTCATCACCGCTAACTCAAATTGTATTGGCTTTCACGGCGTTGAAATGCTCAACTGCGAGCAGCCATCGGCCAATTCCCAGATAACGCGGCGGCTGAAATCCCCTGTCATGACCAGAGATCCCCTTGCAAGCCCTGGGAGCGTGCTGGAACGCTGGCCTGCTCGCCACAGGGCTTGGAGGAACACAAATCAATGGCTGAGTTTAGGGGTTGGTGTTTGTGGGGTTGTTAGCTTGGGTAAACTCTCTGGGTACAGGTGGGAGAGGGTGATGAACAACCGTGCAACAACACAACTTGATAATTGTGTTAACAGATGCACAGACATGCCAGAGATGGAAGGGTAGAGCAGAGCAGCATTCTCCTGCCTGTGCCAGGTGAATCCCCACTCCTATCGTTCTTCCTCCAACAAGCACCTTTCTACGAAGTCCCAGAAGGTTTTTGTCCCAGCTTGGGAGAAAAACCTTAGGGGAGACTCCACAGTTTTCAAGAGTTGCCTCAAAAAAAAGAGTGGTGGGATTTCTCCTTAGATTCTTAATTTCCTTCCTTGCTTTAATTTCTCACTGAAGATTTAAACACTGAAAACTGGAGGGGGAAATCAGCAGAATTTGTCCTGCTGCTCCTAACAGTTTTCATACAGCTATGCTGGAAAATAAAGTGGAAATGACACACCGTGTAAATCCCACCCTGTTAATGAGAACTGCTCCCCCTTCCCAAAAGATCTGTGACCCAGGTAAGAACCTCTCCAGTGCTGGTTTTGGGAAAATGACATGCCAGGCTCCCAAAGCAACCCCTCTTTCTGTGCTCACAGCAGCACAGTATCAGGGTTAACACAAACCATATTCTGGGCAAACACCAAGCAGGACACACGGAGTTTGCCCGTTGCTGGCCAAGTGTAAACACAATGCTCTACAAACCTGGGGCAAGACTTAGACTGGGATATTTTTAACCACAACCACCACATGAAGCAATTCATGACTCAGTGATCCAGCCCCATTTGGGGCTCATATCCCATTTTAGCTGCCATGCACTGCTGATGGCTCGCTGGGTTTGCTGTTTGACACTGCCCACCACGCTCACCTGCCCAGGAACTGGAGAGGAACAAGGCTCTATTCACACTCCCACGGTTATCATTCTGCTCTTTGGTCAATATTTAAGTTTTGGCCAGGTAGGTCCCTGCCCTGTAAAGTACATGCCGTGCCAGGAAAACACCACTCCTCAGAGAGGGACTGCACCCTGAGCATCCATCAGCAGCCACGCCACGGAGAAGCACAAGCCCTGTCTTGGGGCCAAAACATTGCCTGGGGACACCAACCCAGTGCCACCAAGCCAAAGCACAGGGCAGTGAGAATCTCAGGAGTTACCCAAAAGGTAAAGAAAGCACTTGGGGCTCTTAGAAAACTGCGTTACACTGAGAATTAAAAACAATCAGGATTGTGTCTATTTACTGTAAGCTTAAAGCAACGTGTATTAAAGAAGTTTATGCGAATCATCTAATGCACTCAGGCCTATTGTTAGAATTATTACCAAGCTAAAAAAAGATTAATTTCTCTAAATACACTAAATCCTCAGACACGATGAGGAGGCTGCTGCGGATGGAGCATTACCAGGTCTTGCTTGCTAATGTCATCTTCACCTGTGGCTCTGCTGCCCAAAGATCTACCTTTGCCTTGCTCCTGATGAGCCCACTGTCCCATCTGGGCTCCCAAACCCCCCACAATTTGCCCCAAAACATCCAGGAAGCAAGCAAAAGCCAACAACTGCCAGACATGCTGCTGGTTATCAGCTCTGACCCCTGGTTCAGGAGTTCACCATCTTAATCCGACCCAGTGAAAACAAGCAATGCAGACAGTGGCCGCAGGGATGGATGGACAGACAGACAGACAGACAAACTCCACTAGTAAATACCCAGACACACTTCTCCCAGACCCAGCGGGGTGGGAAGAGACAAGAGGCAGCTGAGCAGCCAGCCCAGCCTCTCTGGCACTGCCCGTGCCCCAGGGTGGTTGCTGTGCCCAGTGCCAGCGTGTGAGAGCCGTGGAGGTCCCCGAGACGCTCGCCTGGCACCACTCGCCAGCAAACCCTCACACATCCCCAGCCAGGCATGTCCAGGCAACCAGAAACTTGGGAAGGGAGCAAAAATGGTTTCCATACCATAGTCTCCCCGGAGCAGACAAAACCAGCTCCTGCTAGGAGGTTTAAAGGCGCTTGACTGGGGTCCAAGCCCACAGCCAGGTGACTAATCCTTTGATGCACATTCCTCCCAACGCGGCGGATGCAGGACGGGAGCGGGCAGCCCACCCGTGGCCCATGGGGCAGACGTGCCATGCACCCATGGCAAGGGGGATCCTTGGGGACACACCTCAGACTCAAGCATGCCACCATCCATCCCTGGGTCATGCTGCCATCTCTGCAGAGAGCAACCCAAACCATGGAGAGCCAAGATGAACAATGACCGACCAACCAACCAACCAACGGGGCTCTGCAACCCCAGCTCCAACAAGACAACACCTCTCTCCTGCTGGGATCAAGGGAGGACTCAGGAAACCAAGGGAGCCCCCAGCCTTGGCAAAGGCAGGGAGATATTAACTGGGGCATTCAACAGTGGTTTGGGGAATTCCCCCTTCTCCTCCCCACCAAAATCCAACCCCCGCCCATCCTGCAAGGTGCCCTCAGCATCAAACATCTCACCACCAAAGTGTCCTCAGCATGAAATATCTTGCCATCGACCCTCTATAAACGCTTTGTGGTCCATTGCTATGCAAAACTTCTTAATTCTACCACTAGCCCGAATGCCTTTAAGTGCTTAAGATAAGTATCTGAGCTCATTTACATAATTGCAACATTATGAAATACTGTTCAGTCAAATCAGAACATTGCTGGTTAAAAAAAAACCCCACGCTTTTTGCCAGTCGGTTACGTTAGGTTGGCTCTCAGTGCGCCGGAGCTCCCCAACGCCATAATTACCGCGAGGATTAGAAACTTGTTACTCACGTAGTCATGAAAGGCTTTGGCTTCACTCGAATGTTCACAAGTGTCTCGCCTTTCGGGAGCTGCGCAGTACAGGTCCCAAAACACGCTGCACGGCAGGGAGAGACGGGAGAACAGCAGTTACTCATCGGGGATCGGGCACCCAGGTCAGCGCAGGTGAGCGGCTTCGCTGGGCTGGCACCACAGCTGGATCCAGCTGCGCATCCCAGCTTTACACTGCTGGGACCTGACTCAGGAGCGGGAATGCTGGGTGCTTAAGGTAGCAAAAGTAGCCTTCAAGAGGCAGCACCTCCGAGGGATAACCCCCGTGAGAGTTCAGACACTTCTCGCAGCCCCGCAGCCGCCCAACCTTCCTCCCCTGGGGGCCCCAGCGGCACCGGCACAGCCCGGTGCCTGCGGCCGGCCCGGCAGCTCTCCAGCGGGAACCCTGCCCGCCGCTCCCGCGGGGCCGGGGGTGGCTCCGCCGCGCCTCGACGCCCGCGGGGAGCGGGAGCCGGGGCGGTTCGGGGCTCGCCGCCGCTGCTGACTCACGCCACTACCGGGGCTGCACCCCGCGGGGCCCCGCGCCCCCGGGGGGCTGCTCCCACCCGCCACGGGACACCCCCGCACTTACCACCACCAGGAGTGCAGGAAGCCGGGGGGCTCGCCCAGCGTGATGTTCTTCTCCCACCGGATCTGCGGGCGAGAGGAAGACGGCGGGGGGTGGGTTGGGAGGGGGGGCGGCGCGGGCGGGGGGTGGTCGCGGGTGGGCGTGGGCCCCCACGCGCGGCGACCCCCCGGCGCCGCCGCCGCCCCGCGCAAGATGGAGGGCGGGCGTGCGGCGGCGCACAAAGGGCGCGGGGGGCGGCGGGGCTCACCTCGGACAGGAAGGTCTGCGCAGACTTCTGGGCGCCGACGTGCAGCAGGTACTCGTAGACGTACAGCGCCAGCCTGCAACAGCCGAGCGCCGGGTCGGAGGAGGAAGAGGCGCCCCGCTCCCGCCCCGCACAAAGCCGCCCGCCGCCACCGCCGCCCCGCTCCCCCCGCCGCCGCCGCCGCCGCCGCCGCTCTTACTTCTCCCGCGCCTGCCCGTCCGAGGGCACCGCCGAGCCCTTCCCTTTGGCGAACATGGTCCGCGCCGAGCAGGAGGGGGGCGGCCGCCGAGAGCCGCCGCTGCCGCCGGAGCCGCTGCGCCCGCCGCCGAGGGAGCGCCGGGGGCTGTCAGAGCGCCGGCCGCCGCCGCGCCCCCATCGCCCCGCGCCCGCCGCCGCTCGCTGCGCCCAACGCGCCGCTGGCCGCGCACCCGAACGTGGCCGCGCCGGGCGCCGCCCCCGCCGCCGACGGGCGCCCGCTGCCGCCAATCACCGCCCGGCGGGGGCGGGGCCTCCCCGCGCCACGCCCCGCTCTGGAGGCGGCGGGCGGCCTCCCGCGGCGGGCAGGGAGGGCGGGCGGCGGCGGCGCGCGGTCCTAGAGCGCGCCCGGCTCGGCCCGCGGGTGGCGCCGCTTCCCCAGCGCCGCGCGGCGCGCGGGCCCTTTAAGGCGGCGGGCCGCGGCGCGCAGCGCGCGCTGATTGGCCGGCGCCGCGGAGACCTCGGAAGGGGGGACTTGAAACCGCCCGTCGGGGGGGGCGCGGGGAGCGGCGGTGCGGCCGGGCGGGCGCTGCCGCTCCGCGGCGCCGGGCGGGACGGACCCGGCGGGAGGCAGGCACGGAGAGGAGGAAGGAGGGAGGGAGGCGGCCGGGGGCTGGGCACGCCGCCTGCTCCTCCGGACCGGCCCCGGCGGGTCCCGCCCGGCGCCGCGCACCCCAGCCCCGCGCTGCCGGCAGTCACCCCGGGGCCAGGCGCGCCCGGTGCGCGGAGCCCGGGGCCAGCGTGTCCTGGCTGCCAGCTCCGGTCACGGGGCTCGTTCGCTTCGCTGGCCTTAAAAACACGCGGGGAAAGGAACCCCCGCGGCCGGGCGGGAGCTGTGGGGACCCTTCCGCCTCTCTCCGGGGCTCGGGCAGGGCCACGCTGTCCCAGCGCACCTCCAGTTTAAAACTCAGGGCTTTGCCTCCCTGCCCCACCAACATCTGCTTCTGCAGAGCCAAACTAGCCACCAGCGCCGGCCTCGGGTGGCGGCGCCCGTGGGGACAGATGTTGGAGTGGCACAAAAATAAGGGCTTCAAACAGCTCCTTCCCCCTGCCCTGGCCTCACCTCTCCCTCCGAAGTGAGTGGCTGAACAAAACCCGGCGGCTGCGCGCCTGGCCGGGGCTGTGTGCTGATGAGTTACCCCCGCTAGAACGGGGAGCTGCGCTGGAAGCACGGGGGATGCCGGTGCGAGCGGGGCCGTGCGCTCCGTGCGGGGGCTCGGAGGCTCCGGGCGGCGGCGGGGGAGCCGCGGGGCGGGGGAGGGAGGCAGGGAGGGACTCCCGCGGCGGCGGCGGCAGCGCTGCGGCGCCCGTGGGAATGTTCACGGCCACCGGGACCTGCCCGAGCAGGGCCAAACTCGTTCGCAGGGTAAATTGAGGTTTAAATGGAACTGGGGGGGGGGGGGGAGAAAAAAAGTCTTGCAATGCGGTAGGTCGAAAAGGATCAAAACTTGCAGGCGTCCAGGATCGTCTCAGCTGGAAAGGAAAAACTGGGGCTTCGCCCAAGTTTTGGGTTTTATGGTGGGGGCCGGGGTGACGGCGGTGATGACAATGCAGGCGTGAGGGGCTCTGCTCCACGCACGCCCCTGCAGCACAGACCAGAGGGACAGGCCAGACAAACCCCAGACTTTGTGTCTCCCGAGCCTCTGCATCCCTCTGCTGCTCTGATGGGTTCAAAAATAACTGGGAGTGTCCCCTGGGACTGAGGCTATGGGATAAATCTGACCCTCCAGCAGCACGTGAGAAGTTCACTAAATATCCCTGGTTAAAAATAATACCATGATATCCTGTACCTCCTGTGTGGAGGTGGAAAGCACTAATGCCACTGGAATGATGGGCGCCGTGCCCTCGGCAGCAGAAGGGCCTCTCCGTGCCCAGAATATTGCCCTGCCCTGCTCCTCTTCTGGAGCTTGTTTTCTTGTAACTCCCATGATTTTCTGGGATAGGTGAGTAGGCAAAACCCAGCCACTTCCTCTCCCCAACACTTTCTTCATGTCCCAAACTACATCTGGAGCAGTTTGGCACATAAAGCAAGCCCAGGGAAGTGAGATGGGAGATGGGATCCCTTGCTCTCCAGGTGCCTTCAGCAGTCTGGTTCCAGGTCTCCAGGCAGGAGTGGAGGATGTTTCTGAGATGCTCAGAGGAGGGAGCAGGCCGAGAAGGGACAGGAAACCACCTCAGCTTTCCCTCCTCTTCCTCACAGCTGTAGTTCCCAGCTTTTTCTAGAGGAAACAGCCAAGAGCAGTTGATGAGAAACTTCCCAAAGTGCCACCAAAGTAAATTATCAATGTTGCCATCCCAGGGTGGCAGAGCCTGACGTGCCAGGTGCCAGATGCTGGCATGGCAAGGAAGGACACTCCCAGCCCATGTGAATTCACTGGGCACCGGCCCTGCCCTCACATCTCCCCCGACCTGATGATTAGAGCAAATTATAAGCTGGTGCTTTGGACCAACTTAGCTAAAGATCAGAAGGGAGACTAATTTCATATCGTCACCACCGCAGAACGCAATTAAGTGGCTCTGCAGAGTTTTAACGCAAGTTGTGACAGGAAATTTGGGAAAAAATAAATTCCCCACACCCAAAGCCAGCAGCTTCACCTAGCTGAGATGCAGGAGGATGTACCAAGGCTACCGAGCGCTCCCAAGGTGTGCAGGGCCACCTGTGGGCTACCTTGCTTTGGCCAGACTTTCTCTTCGTCAGGAGTTTTTCTTGGGTTGCAGCAATTAAAGCGCCAGAAGTCATTAAAAACCCAAAACCATCACCCAGCTGGTTGTTTTAAACACCTGCCCGTGGATTCCTCCCAGCTGTCAGGGTGTCTCCCATGCCGGGGCTGCGTTGCATGGCACCCACCTGGTGGGCACCCGACAGATCCTGCTCCACTGAGCCCGAAGGCAGGAGAAGGTGCCTGGTGCCAGGGGGAAAAGGCAGCATCATCCCCTGGGCACAGCAAAGGGAAGGCTCAAATTTACTGCACGCTGCCAGCAGCTCCGCTGGGACTGCTGTGGGATCCCCGTGGGCAGGCTCCCAGTGGGCAGGGATGTGCAGCAGGAAGGACAGGTTTGGGAGGGAGTAGCTGTGGGAAGAGTGGCCTCTCCACGTTGCATATTAATGCTCCTTGTGCTTTAATTGCGGTGGGACTTCTCGAGCAGAGCCATTAGCATGCAATGCGGAGGAACATGTATTTTTGGGATGCCTGCCTGGCTCACAGACTCTCAGCTGTGGGGAGGGGTGGGCTGTGGGATGCAGGGAGAGGTGTCTCGTTCCCCCCCCCCCCAGCCCAGGGATGCCGCTGGAGTCGCAGCTCCTTCCTCGAGCCCCTGAATCATCCCCGCTGCCATCTGCTGCACCCTCGCTCTTCCCCACAGATGTCCTTCTTCCTTCCCCAGAAGGAGATGAGAACTGAGGACGAGGTGCCAAACACGACTTCAAACAGCATCTAATAAAACACGGGATTAATTTCTTCTGACTGGTGCTCAATGGCTCTGATTAAGCAGAGCAGGATTTAATTAGCTTGTTTGGACTGCCTGGAAGCCCGTGCCAAAGGTGGGGGAGTCTCAGTGGCTGGGTCTCCCCAGGCCCTGACCAAGAGCTCATGCAGGCCTTGAAGAGCAGAGTCCACTCCTGCCCTGCCAGGATCCTCCTTCAGGATCCTCTGACCACCCTTTCCCAGCCAGGATGGGTGCCTTGGCTGTGCTCAATCCCAGTGACACCCATGGGGCAGGCACAGGGGAATGACAGGAGCAAAGTGGGGTTTGGTGGGGGACACAAGTCGGTGGCCCCACCAAGAAGACACTGTTGTGTCTCATGCTCTGAACCCCATGCCTCTTGGCACAAAGCAAACTTGCCCTGCCACCAAGACCTTGAATTTAAAGTAACCCTGTTCTCTCCCTGATTTACTACCAGTTGCTGGCTCCTCTCCTCTCCCTCCGCCTGTCTCCTTTAACCCATTTCATTATCTATGCTAGCTTAGGCTTGTCTATGTGGGAACATCACGGTGAAGTTATTGCAAAATAGATGGGCTGTGAATGTAAAGCGTGGCAGCTATTCCCCAGCAGCTCCCAGCGTGGCAGCTCCCATTCCTCACCCGCAGTTCCTGCGCTAACCTCGGCTGCAGGCAGGCACTGCAAAGGAGCCCAGGAGCACCCGTGTGGGACACAGATCCTGGGCTTTCCCCTGGGAAAGCTGGGAAACCATGCTGCATTCCCATAGCTGGGGTTTGACTCTGTGGGTTCCTGTCATTGCAGAGGAGACAAACAGAGGTAGAAGGCACAAAGGGAGAAAGAGATAAAGCTGAGGAGGACTGCCCTGTCTGAGGAGCACAGGCAACTTGCAAGCCCCAAACTCATGTTTGTGGTTTGACTCCTGAGGAAAGGGGCAAAGGCAGAACCCAAAATGTCAGACCCTGGTTACCCTGACAAGGTGTCACCTCTGCTCACCTCCTGCCAGTGCCAGCTGCTCTGGGCGAGTCTGGTTCTCCTCGTTCCCACTCCTTTGCCACTAGCCTGCATCTCCCTGCAAGGGACATTTTGCAATGACATACCTCTCCCCACGCAAACCAGCATGCAGGAGCTGTGGTCCTGCAGGGTGACAGCCCCAGCCTGGGCTCCCAGCAGTGCTGCTGACATTCCCACGTGGTGCTGTCTGTGTCAGACCCTGCTCCTTCCCTGTGGCTGAGCTCTGGTGGCTGCCATGTGGGGCCAAGCAGGGCATGAAGTGAGGATGCCTCAAGAGGTCACATCTCAGTGCTCCCTGTCAGTCTCCTATGGCAATGGCATAGCAGGGACCCTTCCAGCAGAGCTGTGTGTGCCTGCAGACCCTACAGACGATGGGATGGTGCCCATCTTGGAGTTTTCTCAGCCATCCCACAGGACCGCCTCCAAGCTGTGCCCAACCATTCTCAAGTGAAGGCTGGCAGCCTCTCCAGAGTAGCAGCAGTTTTCAGCTGCCTTGGGAGCCAGGCAGAAGCCCCACCAAGTATCTGCAGTTCAATACCAGTGGTTTCCTCACCCCCCTGCCCTGGGCAAGGAGGGGTTTAGGCAGGGAACAGGCGCCCAGCCAGCATTACAGGATCTAAATCCAGCTCTGCTGGGGCTGGTTTGAGCCTCCTCTCTCTGCTGGGGCAGAGCCTTTGGGTCCTATCTCTCCTGTTCCCTCTCCAGGCTGAGTCCCTTATCTGACACCTCTTCCATCTGTCTCCGCCTGATACGTGCCGGCAGCAGTGCCCGAGCCAGCCACCCCCTCCAGTGCCCTGCCACGGGGCCAGAGCCCCTCGGACACAGGGTGACCTTGGGTTTGCCGCAGACCTTCCCCTGCTGCCCCGTGGGTGCTCCCCAGCAGGGTGGAGCAGTGCCAGGTGCGTGCATGGAGCTGTAAATCTGCTGCCAGCGCGGTGACAGTTTGGGTACTTATTTTAGCAGCCTTATTTTAGGTAAAAAGCTGCTGCAGGGTGAACTGTGGTCCAACTGGCTCTGCTGCCCACGAGGGTTTCCTCCGGTGCTCCTGGGAGTTTTGTGGGAGGAAGGGGGACCTCAGGGCTATAGGGAAGGCTTCCAGTCAGCAGCCTGCCATTGGAGCCAGTGTCCTCAGGGACACTCACCTCTGCAACATCCTCCAAGGTTTCAAACTCAGTTCTTGCTGCTTGGAAGGCTTGCTCTGGCTCTGCTCACACACCCAGCCATGCACGGCCACCTCGCTTCCCAGCAGGCAGTGAGGAGACCTGGCTGGTGCTGATCCATCCCCTGCTCTGCAGAATGCTGTATGGGGCAGACCCACACCCAGGCCATAGACACACTCCAAAGGGAGCCCTTTCCTGCTCCCACACGGCACTGAGCACCCCTTTTTCTAACTGAAAAAACCCCCAATCCAACCCATTTTATCAAGCTCATGTTGCACCTTCACTTTGTCCTATGGAAACGCTGTGACTGGCTCTCCCCTCTGGGACCTTCAGGCAGGGAACCACTTCCCTCCTCCCAGCTTTTACCTTTACTGTTTTCAGCCTGGTGTCTTCCTTCTCCCTCTGAGCACTCACCGCTCATCCAGCCTGCACGACTTGCTGACCCAGCACTCCTGCCTGCTCCTCCATCCGTTTTGCCTCCACACGTAATGCACTTTCATAATCTTCCCCAGGAAGGTCGTGCAGAGCAGGTCACGGTGCTGCACTGGGGCTGTGACCGTGCAGGGCCCATCCCTGTGCTCTGCCTGGGCTCCTGCACCTGGGCCTCCCTCAGCATCCACCCCACTGCTCGGCCCAGACACCTCCAGGGCGGTATTTTTGGAAACCCCAAAATGCCCAGTGAGAGGGCTGCCTGCAGGAGAGGTGCTCCCATGTCGTGTCACTGGTGCCAGGGAGTTTTGCACTGAGCCAGGCTCAGTACTTAGGCTGCCCACAGCCTCCCCACATCCTGGCCCTGGCTGCTGCCAGATGAGTGAGGAGGGGGCAGGGGCTGGTGACTGCCTGCAACAACAGCCCAGGGGAACAACAGCCCAGATGTGAACCCCAGCCCAGATGTGTACAACAGCCCAGCCCTGCCAATGCCACGAGCTGAGGGAAGCTTTGTGTCAAGACCGCTGCCCCAATGCCTCCTTCTGCTCCCAGATTTCTTCTGGGGGTTTGCCATGCCCACAGTGTGCCCATGGCCACTGCCATCATCCCACCCACAGAGAAACACGAGAGCCATTGCACAGACCCTGCCAAAACCTTTCCTACTCTGATCAGCTCACCACAGGGCCTCGTTAGCTTAATGAATGAATTTCAAAGCTCGGCTTTCAGATGACATTTGGGCATACAGCTTTGGGCAAAAGACTTCTGGAGTGCCAGGCTGGAACACAGTCTCCATGTCTCAAAAAAATCCTAATTTTCTGGTTTCTGAGTGAAATAATAACCAAACCAGGAGACTCTCATAAAGGAAATCAGCAAAGACAACTACTTTTATATGTGCGCTTAAGTATTTAGGTCAGTATTTTTAGAATAAATAGCCGTGGGTTGGTTCCTATCTTTTCACTTTCATTTTTCACACTTCAGCTTCATTTTCCTGAATCTGGTTACACTGAAGCAGCAATTGGGTTCTGCAAAGCACTCACACCTACCAGCACGCTGACCTCACTGCCTCCTGCTTCTCCATGGCTCCTCTGGCCTCTCCTTCTCCTCTGAGATATCACCATGGGTAGGAGCTGGATCTGTCCCCCTCTGCTAGAAAGATTTCCCCACAAGCTGGCGAGGGAAAAAAGAGGAAATGGGCTGCAGTGGGATCAGCTCTGCAAGGGGGTGAGGATCTTTGCTGCTCTGAACCAGGAAAGGGATGCACGTGTGCACCGCCACGGCCCACCATGGATGTGTGTGGCTCCCTGCACGTCCCCAGCCCTGCTCCCAGTGCCATCCAGTCCCTTCCTGCTCCAAAGAGAGCCCCGGCCACGAGCTGGGCGTTGCACCCTGCAGCCTGCTATTAAAAGCAAACCATCTAGAAGAGTCCTTCGGAGTGAAAGCAGCTTTTAAAGGAAACATTGGCAGCCTCCTTTGGCTGCAACAGTGCCTGCTTTGCTAACGGCCTCCAAAATTAGAAGAGGCTCAGAAACTTCAGATGGATGTTACTGCAGCAGAGTGGGGAGGGGGTATGAGGGGGAGGCTCCAGCCTGCTCAGCCTCAGCTGTGCTTCCCCAGGAACCAGGGTGCTGCTCCATAGCTCATGGATACAACATTTTTTTTTGTGGGGTAGAAGAAAAGATTGGCATGGGAAGGGAGCATGGGGCACAACGCCTGGCCGGCACGGAAATCCCAGGCACGCACGTGCTGCTGGAGGAAGCAGCGATCTCTGCTGTGCTAAACAAGCTCGGCAGGAGCCACGGAGATGTGCCAAAGCCTCCTCATGACTTAGCTCCTAATAAACACGCTGCAGATGGGAAACGAGCCCTCGGCTTCCCCCAGCGTGGGCGAGCGGCGAGCTCACTCCGGCCATGCCCCAGCCGTGCAAGCTGGGGGGCACAGGGCACGTCCCTGCTGGCCCTGGGACTGGCTCTGGGATCCTGGGACTGGCTCTGGGCTCCTGGGACTGTCCCTGGGCTCCTGCCTGCCCTGCACGGCCTCTGGGAGAGCTTTTCCCCAAGCAAAGCCTTCCTCCTGCCCGGCTCAACGGCCGCTTCACCTCCAAGAGTTATTCACAGATAAACTCCATAAATTTGGGGGACAGCCATTTTATCACTCCTGGCAGCTCTGTGCATTGCCTGCCACAAGGTGAAGCCGCGGGAGCTGGGAAGGGATGGGAAAAGCAGCTCCTGGGAGAGCTGGAGCAGTGGGATGCCTGGCCAGGAGCAGCTCTGCTCTGGGACAGCTGGGGCCACGGCTGGATGGATCCTGCCCCGGCTCCTGCTGCCCACCTGGGGTTTCTGAGGCTTTGTTAGATACAGGGAGGCTTGAGAGCAGCAAACCTCCTCCTCCTCCTCCTCCTCCCTGCCTCCATGGATGATTTATTTCGACACGCGACTCCATCCTGTTTTGCTGCATCACTCCAGGCGCTTTATTGCTTCTGGCCTGGGCTGGCGACATCCCTGCACCCATCCCTGACTTCCCGGGAGCAGAAAGGAGCCCTCAAACCCCTGCCACCGGGGCTCGTCAGGATATCAAAATGCTCCTGAGTTTTGGTGGTTAGCTGGCCTTTCCTGACCTCCCAGAACAGCTTCCCTTCTCCTGGCCCCTTCCTTGAGCTGTTGGTCCATCACTGCCTGGCAGCTTCCACCCAGGGCTCTTTAGGGTGCCCATTGCTGGGAAGAAAGCCTGTGCTTTGTCAGTTCACTGGAAATACTCTGCTGGAACATCACCTGTAAAAAAAAAAAAAATTTTTAAAATTTCCATCCTTAATTGTGCCCTGCACTTACAAAGGTGCAGTAGCTCTAAAGGCTCCGTGAGCCCCCAAAGTGACATGGCCCTTGTTCATAGTGGGTGTGTGAGCAGTGTGCTCTGGCACATGGACACCACTGCCATCCTGGCTGGACAGGCTGCATTCCTGCCTGGAACACTGCACCCCAGCCTGTTGCAGGACTGTCCTCCCACCAGGCACCGCTGCTGGCAGTTTGGATTTTGAACTTTAAATTTGACCAAGATATAGGTTGTTTTATTTTCCCATGTTGCTGCCAGCCTGGTATTCCCTTTTCCCACGGGAAAACCAAAACTCCATGATGACTGCTGGAGATGCTAATGTGGAGGACGGGAGAGGGGCTTCCATCCAACACACTCCCTTGCACCCCTCCAATTTCACAGCCTGCCTGGAGTGCCACACAACCACTGAGAGCGGCTGGATTTGGTGCCTAAAATTCCCTTTCTTCTAATAATGCTTTTTTTCCCTCTAAACCTGAGAGAGCAGGAAGAACCCCCTCCTCGTCTGGGCGAGATTTCCACACCTCAGTGGCGGTGGCGAGCGCTCTGCATGGCTCGCATTCAAATGAAGCCGGCGCAGGCAGCGCTGCCGGGGGGCTCTGCCACCCACCCATCCCCACGGCCGCCGAGCCGCTCCTGTTTTTGGGAAGGAGCATTTATTTGCCTGCCGTGGGCTCGGGGTTTCTGCCTCTGGCCGGAGCTGCGGTGTTGGGGTTTCCTGTTTACCCGCGCAGCTGTGCCGGCGGTTGGAGGGAGCTCGGCGTTGGCCAAAACATCCCCGGTGCCAAAACATCCCCGGTGCCCTGAGCGGCTCCGGGGTGCAGAACCCCAACCAGCCTTTTGGCTTTTAATGTAGGCAGCAGCAGCGATCCGCTGGCAGAGGCTGCATGCGCATAATTAATTAAATTGCATAATTAATAACACTGCATTATTCATAAAGGCCTGGGGGGCGTCCCCACCATCACCTGAGGGCGAGTGCCACCCTGCCCCGGCAGCCCGGGACGCGGAGGCGAAGCCCCGCGCTGGCGGCACCCGAAGCCCCGCGGCCGCGGGCACGCGTGGGGGCACGGCCGTCCCCCAGGGCAGCGGGAGGGCGGGCATTGCGGCCGTGTCCCGGTCCCGGTTCCTCTCCCGGTCCCGGTCCGGGTCCCTCCCCCCTCAGGCCGGGTCCCCCCCGGGGGCCGCGCGGCGCCGCGCGGGCGGGGCGGGGCGCGGAAGGGGCTTCTTGAAACCGCCGCGCGCTGATTGGCCGAGCCTCGCTCCGCCCCGCCCCCTCCTCCTCACAGACCCCCCCCTTCCCTGCCGCCCTCTCCCCGCGCCGTGGGGGCCCGGGGGTACCGGAGGGCGCCGTCCCCCCGCGGTGCCCGCCCCCGGCCGCGGGGACAGGCGGGGACAGGCGGGGACGGGCGGGGACGGGCGGGGCGGGTCGCGGCTCCGGGCCGGGGCCGGGGCGGCCGCGGCCGCGGGGGGTGCGCGCCGCCGCTCGGAGCAACGGCGCCCCCTGGCGGCCCGCGGCGGCACCGGTACCACCCGGACCCGCGGGCGTCCCGTGTCCGTGTGTCCCTCCGTGTCCCACCCCGTGTCCTGTGTCCCCCTGTGTCCATGTCCCACCCCGTGTCCGTGTGTCCCCCTGTGTCCGTGTCCCACCCCGTGTCCCCGAGTGTTCCCGAGTGTCCTCCTGTGTCCGTGTGTCCCCGAGTGTCCATGTGTCCCCCCGTGTCCGTGTGTCCCCACCGTGTCCTGTGTTCGATATCCCCCCGTGTCCTGTGTGCAAGTGTCCCTCCGTGTCCGTGTGTCCCCCCGGGTTCTGTGTGTTCCCCTGTGTCCGATATCCTCCCGTGTCCTGTGTCCAAGTGTCCCCCCGTGTCTGAGTGTTCCCTCGTGTCCGTGTGTCCCTCCGTGTCCTGTGTCCATGTGTCCCCCCGTGTTCAGGTGTCCTCCTGTGTCCAAGTGTCCCCCCGTGTCCATGTGTCCATGTGTCCTCCGTGTCAGTGTTTCCCCCCATGTCCTGTGTCCGTGGGTCCCCCCGGAGGTCCCTGTCTCTGTGTACCCATGGGATCCTATGTCCCTGTGTCCAGGAATGTCCCTGGTGTCCTGTCCCCCTGTCCCCCCAGTGTCCTGTGTCTGTGTAACCCCTCCGGATGTCCAGGTGTTCATGGGCTGTCCTGGGATGGCCATGTCCTCATGTACCCCCTGAGTGCTCCTGCCTCCACGGATTCCCTGGGACTCTGCCTGCTCTTGCGGACACCTAGAGCTATTCCTGTCCCCATGGTCCCCCAGTCCCTGCCCACATGGGCCACCAGCACCTCCCAAACCTTCTCCAGAAAGTCCTGCTTCCCCCTGGGCTTTTCCTGCTGCCCATCCCACCAGGACTGGACTCTGCATGTGCTGTCCCGTTCACACAAACCCCATTTCTCTGAGCTTTGGTGCCTCAATTAAACCCAAACAACCCTGAGCCTGGCTCAGCCCCTGGCACACAGCCTCCCTCATCCTCTCCCTGGCAGGGTGGGCAAGCCAGCCTTGGAATTAAGTAAATACCAATGGAGGAGTTGAAAAATAGGTTACCTTGTAATTGATTTTTTTTTTTTTTTTTTGCCTGCAGCTAAAGAAAAATTAGCCTCCCTGCTATCTTGTGCAGTGTGTTTGAGAACACACTGGGGTGTGTAGTAGCTGAAGGGGTGGCATGACAGCTCCTTGGCCCAGCCTTTCCCACTGCCTCTCTTCTGAGATTGACTTTTTTTTTTTTGGTCCCTTTCCCCAGCAGTCAAACCGCAGGCTCTGCCAGGGAAATCTAAAGCTCTGATAGCTCGGAGGAGTCAAGAACAGGGCTCCTGGCAGAGCCATGCAGCCCTGAGCCTGTGCCAGGAGCTGTGGGAGAGCCCTTCTCTGAGGGAGACCCAGGCTCGTGGGGTGCCTTTATCACCCCGTGCTGTCACCCTGTGCCACTGCCCCTGTGCCAGCCAGAGCTGGGCAGCAGAGCCTGCCAGGACGAGAGGGTGGCACAGGGCAGGGCACCCCAGTGCTGTCCCTGAGTGCTTGGAGGGCTCATCCTCCCTGGTGTCCCTTGCAGCCCCAGCCCAGGCTCTGCTCCCTGCTGGTGCAGAGCTCCTGATGCAGCAGGACATGAGAGTTTGATTTATGAAGTGCATTAGTGTCACTTTTTCTCCTCTTTTCCATAACCAGCCATTTGTGTGGCAGTGCCTGAGTGCCGCCCTCCATTCCTCCCATTGGTGTCCAGGTTTTGGGGGGCCTTTTCCAGGGAGAAGAGACCTTCAGCTCACCCACCCCTGCTACATTCTGGGGCTGTGGGGTGATCTCCTCTCAGGGGCTGTAGGTGCAGATTGTCAGAGGCTGTGGGGACCCCATGGCTGGGAGTGGGATTCCTGCAGTTTGGGACACCCTGAAATCCCGTCCAAGCCCCTGTTGTGGTCTCCCCCACAGGATACCAAACCCCTGAAATCCTGTCCAAGCTCCTGTTGTGGTGTCCCTCACAGGAGACCAAGCCCCTGTTATCCTGCCCAAGCCCCTGTTGTGGTCTCCCCCAGCAGCACAGCAGAGCTGCTCAGTCTGCACTAACCCCGTCCCTAGTGTGGGTCCCACTTCTGGCCTCACAGGGTGCTGGGATTAACTGTGGCTGCATCAGCACCATCTCCAGCATCCCCTAAAAATCTGACAAAACCTACATTTCAACAAAGATCAAACTCAGCTCATACCACAGCCCCTTTCCCCCACTGCCGAGCCCCTGAGCACTTCATCCTCCCAACCACTCCAAGAAGCGATAAAACCAATAGGTCACTTGTTTTTTTCCCCCTCTCAGCAGTAATTAATGGTTCAATTAACACTCACGACATCCAATTTCCATTGCCTTGCCCGAGCAGCCTCCTCTTTACCGGGGCCTGGCTGCGAGCTCCCGGTAAGCGGGGCTGCAAAGGGTGGGAAGGGCGAGCCGGGAGCCGCGGGCTGGAGCCTCCCATCTGGCCCGCGTTTCTCCCGAAGCTGGAAACTTCTCCTCCTCCTCCTCCTCCTCCCGAGCAGCAGCGGCACATCCAACACTGTCCATCCAACGCGTTCCACAGCCTGCTCCGCTTTTGCTCGGGCTTGTTCACCGCCGTGCGGCTCTCACAGCCCGGGCGCCATCCGCGCTCACGGCCCGCCCGGTTATCTGCCCCGAACGATTTTCCAGTGTTTTAACACCAATCCCCGAGAAATTTTAGCCGTCCCAAGGAGAATAGCTGCTTGTAACCGGTTGCTAATTACAAGTATGAATGTCAATTAATTCATTTAGCTAATTATCCACTCTGTGAGCATCACGCACCAAAGAACTGTAAAAGACGGGCATATGGTGATGGAGCAGGAGGAGGGAGCCGGAGCCGGCCCGGGCGAAGGGATGCAGGCAGGCCGAGAGCTCGGGAATTACAACATTATGTTAATTGGGCCTGGAAAACATCAGCCTCTCCTTGCAACTTTTGTTTGCAGGCTCGAGCGTGGGTCAAGCATCTGAAGTGTTTCTGATTGTGCTGTTCCCTCCGACTCTGGCGAGTGGGAAGAATCGTTTTCACAAACCTTTTGATCCTAATCTCTGGCTGCAGAAACAAACAGTCCTAAGGAGGGAGGGAGAGATCCCTGAAGATCTTCCTGGCCAGAGGCCTGCGTGCTAAAGGTGGGGAGATGTTCTGGAGGATGCCTGCTGCCATCTGGTTTGCAGGGCACCTGGGCTGCTGCAAGTGGGTAGAAAACCATCCTGGTGCGAAATATCTTATTTGCTGTACCAAAAGTGAACACTTTAAAGGAAATGTTGTTTTCTGAAATGATGGAATTTAATCACATCTGGGTGTGCAAAGCCACCTGCAAGACATGGAAGGGCCTCTCTGTTCCTGCTCTTGGAATGAGGAATGCAGATTTTATCCAAGTAGCTGAGCAGTGAACGCTCAGCGGGGTTAAAGTCCTCAGGCAACAATCTTCTTCCAGAGAGACTCTCCATCACCATAATCGGATCAATCACCTGGTGCAATGCAGAGCCTCCTCCATCCCCCAAAGGCTCCAAACCCCCTCGGGGGATCATCACCCCGAGCTGGGCCCCATCTCCACCCCTGCCCAGCCCTTGCAGAGGTATCCCGGTGTCCCACCTCCCCTCTGCCTGGGACCAGGATTTTGATGAGCATTTTCCACAACCAGCCTAAAATTTAGGTGGCTGAGGCAGGGGCTTTTGCCCTGTTTCAGTGCTTTGTTATTCTTATTTACCAAAAAAAAGAGCGGGGCTTTATTTCCCCTTGAAATTGCTCAATTATTTCTCCTCTGGCTTTCCAGGGGCAATACTTGTGCTGCCGGTGCCTGCCAAGAGCTTTGATCAAACTCTTGTAGGCTGATAACCAAGAGTCACTTGTGAAAGTGTGTAAATCAAATACAAACAGAGCAACACCTCCACTAAACCCAACAGTCATTAAAATGAAACACAAATAGAACAAATAGAACAACAGGTCCACTGGACCCAACAGTCATTAATGTGGTGACACGCCGATTTGCATTTTATTTCCTTGTTAAAAAAAAAAAAAAAAAAAAAAAGGACAAAAAGGGAGTTTGTGATAAGACCTGTCAGAGGTAGTTCAAAGGCAGCAGGGCCAGGGAGTGGATTGGATTGGTTTTGGAGAAGTTTGCCGAGGTTTTTCCGGATTGTGAGCTTGGTGTGGGCACCTGCAGCTCCCACTGATATTTTCAGGTAAGTCTAACCGAGTGCCCCTGGCTGGGGAGACGAGGGCAGAAGATGATGATGAGTGGGCTGAGCAGGGGATGCCCCCCAGGAGCCGCTCCCTGGGGAGGGATGAAGGCCAGCATCATCCCCGCGCTCCGCAGAGCTGCTGGCAGCGCGCCGCTGCCTCCCGCCGCTCCCGCCGCCAGCCCGGCACATTCCCGGCCGCATCCCCAGCCAAGCTCCCGAGCGCCGGCCATTTTCCAGGCGGGCCGCGATCTGCCAAGCGCTACCTTAAGAAAAGTTGCGCCTGGCCATATCCGAGGAAGCGGGCGGGGGTGTGTGCCTGGCCCCGGCCCAGGGCGCCGCGCCAGCCCGGCCTCGACGCCCGCGCCCGCAGGTGTCCGGACGCTTCTCCTCCGAGCCAGCCGTGGCACCGACACCTCCCGCAAATGCTCAGCTTCTTCTGGCTGAGGTGAGCCCTGCGGGGAGCTGGGCACCGTGGGGATCGGCGGGGAGCGCGGGGGATGGGGGAGCGCAGCTGCTGGAGAGAGTTCTTCATTCCCGGCTTGTCCTGGCACGCATCGGCGCCGGGCGGCTCTTCCGGGGGAAGGATGTGGGGTGAAAGCCCCTGGTGACCCCCTGCTCACCCGGGTGGTGTTTTCCTGCCTTTGGGGTTGGCAGCGAGCCGTGCTGCTGCTCCGTCGTGGTGGGCACTGACGGCTTGTCCATGGGGACGTGGCATCCTCGGGCTGCAGTGGGGACAGCGGGAGAGAACTGGGGACACCAAACCCCGCCCAGGGTTTGGCAGGAGCAGTGCTGCGGCCTTTGGCTTGAATCAGCTTCTTTTCACTTAAAGTAGGGGCAGATATTTGGGAAGCATGGGCACAGGGCTGCTGGGAATGGTGGCGGTGTGGGGAGGGCAGAGGGACGTGCTGGGGCTGGTGGGTGGCACTGGATGTGGTCGCCACCCCAGCAGCCTCAAATGAGGTGGTCTTGGCCACGGCGGGGACCACCACATCCCCATGGTGTTCACCTGGGCGTTTCCTACTCCAGTGCTCTCAGCCGTGGTGACCCCCATTGCGGAGACCACACAGTGAAGACCACCAGGGTGTGGACCTTTGCAGCAGCCTGGTCTCCACTGTGGTGGTTCCCAGCTGTGGTGCTCTGAACGTGGTGGTGTTGATGTTGTGGCAGCTCCTCCCTGGGAACGCCGTGGGTGGCAGGGCAAAGCTGCCCGGGCTGGGCGGCGCTCTTGGGTGTCCCCATGGGTGTGAATGTTGGCCCTGGAGGTGTGTGCAGGTGCTCTGGGGTGGCATATGGCTCTGTTCACCCCCTGCACATGAACCAGACCTTTGTCCCTTTGTCCCCTGGGACACTCCCTGGGGGACTTCGGCCCTGTGCCGGCAAACCAGCGCCAGCCTTCGTGGGAGCCTCATGGGAGCTGCAAAGAGCACTCGGGCAGGGGTATGGATGGGGCTGTGGGCATGGCTGGGCTGGGGGGGCTGCACCCTGCGCTGGGGAGGGCTGGGAGGGTGCTGGAGGTGTCCCTGCTCACACTGAGCGATGCTTTCCCATGGGTGATGGCTGGAAAACCATCAGCCCCTGGTAAGAGGAGTCATCCTGTGTCCCACTCTTGCCTTTGACCCTCGGTTTGCACTTTCCTGGCCCCGTGCCTTGCTTTGCTCCATGTACTCTAAGGAAACATGATGTGTGGTACCAAAAATACCCATTGCAGTGTGTGTTGGCCTTTCTTCTGGGCTGGCCACCCTCCTGCACCACACTGCAGGGAGCTGCTGTATTTCCTCACTGTGCTGTGACCTGGCAGTTCAGTGCCTCTTGTCCCATCCTGAGCAGCAGCTCTCATGCTGGGGACCCTGCTCCATCCTGGTGGGCATGGGATGATGGGCTGGGCTGTGCTGGGCATCTCCAATGCTGCTGGCATTGTCACTGCTGGCAGGCCGGGTCTCGGGGGATGGACAGCCCTCACTGCCCTATGGAGATGGCAGAATTTCCCAAAGTAGGTCAGGGTAATTTTTTAACGCGTGCAGATTTGCTTGTTACCATGGATATTGCTCAATTATACACCAATAATCCGCCATGAGAACTTCGTTGTCGCCGCTTTCTTCCCCACCATCTCCCCCCTTTTTTTTTTTTTAAATACTTCCAGGGAGGGGTCAGGTTAAACCAAGGGGCTGGAGTGGGGATAGGAGACAGAGCCAGGTGAGGGAAAATGGGGGTTAGGTATCTGAGAGGTGGCAGTGGATGGTGAGAGAGCTCTGAGGGCAGCTGAGGGTGGTCTTGCTCTGCCCAGACCCCTCCCAAAGCCCAGCACTTGGGATCCCCATTTTCACCCTTGTCTCTCCCTCTCTTTCACTGCCTTGGGGGTGGCTGAAGCAAACCCTGCTGTCAGTGGGCTCAAGGATTTAGGGGAAGAGCTGTTCTCCTGCATCTCTGCCCAGCACCATCCCAGGGAGCTGTGGCACCCACGAGGGTTTGCAGTGGAGGTTTGTGCACAGTGGTGATTTCTGAAGAGGCCAGCACTGAATTTCACAGCAGAAACATTCCCTGGAGCTTGTGGGTGTTTGGGTGCTGTTGGACACCCCTCTGCCAGGGTGTAGGAGAGGTGTGGGGTCCCTCTCCTCAGTATTTGCAGGGTTGTTGGTGTGTTTGTTTTCCTCTCTTGTTTGCTCTGTGGGCTCCTTACGCCTTCAGCAGCGCAGGAAGTGAGCGTGGCAGGAGGCAAGAAAAATATTCTGCTGGAAGGGATATTTTTTTCCTCTAATGCAAACTTTTTGGGTTTTTTTTTTGGGTAGAAGTGGGTCACTCAAGGGGTGACAGAGTAAGAGCATCATCGCCTGGGTACTGCATCCCGTTGCCATGGTGACCCGAGGGCTGCATCAGTCAACAGCTTTAAAAATGTGACAGTTGAGTGAGGCTGAAGATTTTAATGAGGACAGACACTGGCTGGCTTGGTTTCCATAACAAATACTCCACAAATGCCCACCAGCTGGGTGGCTCTGGGTCTCGGGGCGCTCCCCTTCCCCGGGCTGGGGCTGCCTGGCCAGCAGCAGGGGGATGATGCAAAGCAGACAGCTCTGAGTGTTTGTGCCCCTCCTGCTAACGCAACCCAGGGACAAGGTGACACCACTGCCGAGGCAGCAGCAGGTTTGGGTTTCCAAGGAATGTCCCTCTGGAGCTGCTGGCTGGGGCTGTGGGTGTAACAGGACCACCCCCAGCCGCTGCCACCGCCCTGTGCCTGCATTGGGCAGCAAACCCATCCTGTTAAACAGGACAGTAACTCTTGCAGCGGGCCCTGCAAGGGCGGGTGAGCCATCAGGAAGCTCCCAAACCTCAATAACAAGGCTGGACAGGTCATGGGGCTAGGGAAAAGGTCATGGGGCTGGGGAAAGCAAAGCCCAGTGCTGCTGGGGCAGGGGTGGGAGGCTGCAAGAGGCTCCTGTTTGTGTCTTGTTTTGTACTGACCACACTGGGTGTACTCTGTGGGATGCCCCAGCTCCTGATGGCATAGGAGGCAAATCTACACCTTCCACTTTTTTAACCCTGTGCCAAAATTCCCAATCCATTGGGAAAAGAGCTGCTACTTCCAGCAGCCTGGTTTTAACAGCATGGGAGAGGGATGTGTGCTGGGAAGCTGGGGGTATGCCAAGGGCCTGGCACTGTTGTGTCTAAAAGCAAACTGTAAATATGAAGCCTCTTCCACTTCTTTTTTTTTTTTTTTTTTTTGCTGCAGCTCCCACACTGCCTTTCCTTGCAATGCCACCACAATGTCCAGCTTGGACACAGCCACCCTGCATGTGGCCCTGGAGCCTGCAGGCACCCAAGGACACAGGATGCCCTTGTGGAATGCCAGGGCTTGGCAGGCAGAGGGACTGGAGCAGCACTGCTGGAGCCGGGTGCTTCCTATTTGCTGCCCCCAGTACCACCCATGGCAGCCTCAGCCCTGCCTGCTGCCAAAAATACGCTCCTGGCTGTCTTGTGACTGCAGCAGAGTCCCTGCTCCGGCCAGGGGAGCTTCAAGGCACAGCCCTGTGTCACATGGAGCAACACTGGCGCAGCATCGCTGGCTGAGGGGCTGGCCACAACCCTGCAATGTGTGCTTGGTCCAGCTCCCCGAAATAGCTGGGGCTCTTTCATCTGGGCTGGTGACCCCCGTGGAATGGCAGGCACCTGCCCCAGCTCTGCCCTTCTCCCTGTCAGCTCTGATGGGTGTTGGTGAGGGGTCAGCGGTGTGGGAGGGATGTCAGGATGTGGGGACAGGCTGTGACAACCCGCCACACACTCTGCTGGGACACAGCCACCCCGTCTCTGCCCATCCCGCCGTAACCACAGCCACTCTGCTCCTTTCCAGGTGTCTCTTAAAAATGGTCAAGGGGAATGTTATAGTCCCTGAAGACATCTTGAGCTTCTGTTGCAATGGCCTCCAGGTACCCTCCATGCCGTGCAGCTAACCCATGGCTCCCGTTGTGCCACCAGCTACTAACCCAGGCCGTGCCAGGGGATGCCAGGCCTGGCTGCACCCTCTCCCAGCACATTCCCACAGCCAGCAGCTCCTTCCCTGAGACTCAGAGCTGTCACACTCTGGGAGAATGACCGGCGGGATGCTGGGCCAGGCTGTCTGCTCACGCTGCAGCAGGCGGCTTTGGAGCTCTTTGCATTGCTGGCTCGTCCCCCAGAGCCTGCTGCCTTCCCAAAATAGCTCTGTGCTGCTCGAGGAGGCGCTTCTGCTGCTGGGAAGCAGCCCGGGAGGTTCACACAGGGGTGTGGAGGCTTCTGGAGGGGCTCTGGTGGGTCTCAGTGTGGGATGGGGGATCCCACCCTTGCCATGGGCTCGCTGTGTCCCTGCCCAGGCAGGGTTTGTGCCGTTCCCGTTCCCGGGATGTCGTGTACCAGTAGCTATGGAAACAGAGGTTAGACCCGCTGGAGGAAAATGCTATTCTGAGAGGCAGCGAGCTCAGGGTAGTCGGGAAAGCTTCGTTTTCAGCATGAACCCATCTCTAAAGAATCTGGGTGAAGCAAAGGGCAGGGGAGCTGCTGCTGCAGCGGGACTCCTGCAACAAGTGCTGGGAGCAGGAGCTGCAGCGGGAGCAGAAAGCGGAAGGAAGGGCTCTGACGAAGCCCAGACAGCTCCTCGTGTCTGCTCAGTTACTCACCAGGCTAACTGAGTTCACCCCTTGTGTAACACGGCTCGCTTGACATCTCCCATCAGCTGTTTTCCCTGCCAGCACCACCCCAGCCTCCTCTCTCTGCCACCCTGCTGCTCTGTGCCCTGCAAATGGACAAGGAACATGTTTCACTGCCCTAAAAACCCCAAACTGAGGATGCTCCTCCTCTGCTGCTTGTGCCACATGGCTTCCAGTCCTTCCTTTGGTGCAGGGGGGTGTTGGTGGAAGGTGTGCAGCACTGTCCAGCCCCAGGAGAGAAAACCCATCCTGTGCTGTAGCACCCTAAAAATGAAGCTGTCAAGGAGAAAAATCCCTTCCGAGAGGAGTGATTAACTTTGGGAGGGTTTTTTCGTGGTTTTTGGGAGGGAGCAGTGGGGTTGGGTGATAAATGGCCTGAAAACCTGGAATAATCCTCTATGGAAATTTTTTTTAGAGGGATCTTTTCCTTTCAGCTGCCGGCACCTTGTCTTTGGCAAGGGCTGGGTGGGTTTGGTGGTGTGCAGGGCTGTGCAGGGCTGTGCAGGGCTGGGGTTCTCCCAGCTCTGTGTGGGGAATGCATTCACAGGTTCCTTCAGGGGATTTGCTTCCCCTTGGGGTAAAATGCAGCTTTTTTTTGTGCCCCACAGGGCTCGACCTCTGCACCCCGTGCCCGGGAGCCAGGGGAGCAGGAGGAGGCACGGGGGGCCATGGCGAGCCCCCCGGCTGCCCACAACCCCACCGAGGTGCAGATGAGCCAGCTGGTGCAACCCTGCCACACCAACCACCGCGGGGAGCTCAGCACCGGCCAGCTGCTCAAGTGGATCGACACGGCCGCCTGCCTCTCTGGTAAGCCATGCTCTTCCTCTGGTGATCCATCCTCTACCCATGGTAAGCCATCCTCTTCCTCCTGTAAGCCATCCTCTCCTCTAGTAAGCCATCCTCTCCCTTTGGTAAGCCATCCACTCCTCTGGTAAGCCCTCCTCTACCTCCTGTAAACCATCCTCTCCCTCCTGTAAGCCATCCTCTCCCTTTGGTAAGCCATCCTCTCCCTTTGGTAAGCCATCCTCTCCTCTGGTAAGCCCTCCTCTACCTCCTGTAAGCCATCCTCTCCCCCCACTAAGCCATCCTCTCCCTCTGGAGCCATCCTCTCCCTCCTGTAAGCCATCCTCTCCCTCTGGAGCCATCCTCTCCCCTGGTAAGCCATCCTCTCCCTCCTGTAAGCCATCCTCTCCCTTTGGTAAGCCATCCTCTCCCTCCTGTAAGCCACCCTGTCCCTCTGGAGCCCTCGTGCTGCTGGCTGCCAGGGAAGGCAGCAGGCAGCATGCACAGGAGCAGCTCATCCCTGGCAGCCCAGCACGGTGTGTGCCTCGCAGTGACGCCAGCTGGGGACCCACGTCATGGCGTTCTGCTGAGTAATTAGAGAGCAAAGAGGAGCAGGACAAGGAGGGGAGGAGACGTGCACTGCAGCATGCCTGCTGGCTTGGGGACAGATCAAAATCCTTCCTCTGTAGGGCTGCCCTTTTCCTTGCCTGCTGTGCAGGGCATGGGGAGGGCAGGCTGGGGGCAGCTGAGCAGCAGCCACAGTGGGCTGAGCTCCTCCACTCAGCAGGAAGCAATGGGGCTCACCAGCTTAGCCAAGCACGGGGAGGGTATGACAGGGGAATGGGTGCAGTTCTGCATTTGGATGGGGTTCCCAGAGCGGTTTTGCAGTCTGAGGTTCCTGGAGTCCCGAGGGAAAAGCTGCACACCAGCAGAGCAGCTTTGAAGTATTTGCTGTGTACGGGGAGATGGAATCAGCTGCTGGTGCATCTCCACAGCTGCAAGCTCATGGAAGGAAGGCAAACACCAGCACACCCTCCAAAGCTTCAAACATCTGCAAACCCACGCTGCTGTGGGTGGAGAAACCCCAAATCCCACTCTGGTTTGGGATTCAATGGGCTTCAGCAGGGAAAGGGACACTGGCTGGGTGTCACCAGTGTCACCAGCCTGGGACTGTGACAGTGTTCACAGGGGTCTGAGGATGAGGGAAGAGACAAGGATCTGACTCCATGTTTCAGAAGGCTTAATTTATTATTTTATGATATATATTATATTAAAAGTATACTAAAAGAGTAGAAGAAAGGATTTCATCAGAAGGTTAGCTAATAGAATATTAGCTATTAGAATAGAAAAAGAAAGAATGATAACAAAGGTTTGTGGCTCAGACAGAGGGTCCGAGCCAGCTGACTGTGACTGGCCATTAATTAGAAACAACCACATGAGACCAATCACAGATGCACCTGTTGCATTCCACAGCAGCAGATAATCATTGTTTACATTTTGTTCATGAGGCCTCCCAGCTCCTCAGGAGGAAAAATCCTACGGAAAGGATTTTCCATAAAAGATGTCTGTGACGTGGGGCAGAGGATCCCTCGTGCCCCACACACCCTCAGCACGCTGCTGCAGGTTGCTGACGCAGTTTGTTTTTCCTTTCCAGCCGAGAGACACGCCGGCTGCCCGTGCGTCACGGCTTCCATGGACGACATCTATTTTGAGCACACCATTAGGTAAATTCCCAGGCAAACACTGGGGTTCCCCCTCTGCCCTCTGCAATGTGGGCAGGGGCTGGAGCTGGGAGCAGCGTGCCCAGAGGAGGAGGAGAGGCGCAGGGGCAGTGCCAGGCTGGCAGGGCAGCCAGGGATGAGGCTGCAGGGCTGCTGTCTGCTCTGATTTATCCGCTGTCTGCTCGCCTGGGGAGCTCCAGCCGCACTGGCTTCCCGGTATTTCCCCCAGCGCCAGCTCCTCCCTGGCTTTGTTCAGGAAGCAGCTCTGATTTAGTGCTCTGGAAAGCTGGAATCCTGCAGGCCGTGCCTCTGGAGCGGCTGTGTGGGTGGCAGAGGCACAGAGGGGCTCACCCACCCAGCCCACAGTGCTCCCGGCTTTGTGGGATGTGCCAGGCTGGGCAGTGCCCGCTCAAAATTCCATCCCAGGCTGGTCCTGGCACCCCCTGGGTGCTGCCCCACAGAGCTGCCCCCTCTGATTCATGCAGCCCTTGGGATGTGGTGTTTCAGGGGACAGTGTTTCTCCTGGGCTGAGGGGACAAAAACCCTCCCAGGGTTCCATCCTCATCCTCCATGGGCTCCCAGCACTGTGATCATTCCCACCCAGCATTCCCAAAGCAGTCTCCTCCTTTTGTACCCCCAGCAAGCCCAGGTACTGCCACCCACCTTTACTGGTCTCTCAGAGCACCCACACCCCCTGTGTTTGTCTGTTCCCACCTGGGTGCCATTCCATGGGGCTCCCTGGGGGTTTGCCATGCAGTATAGGATCCATGCAATATAGGATCCATGCAGTATAGGATCCGTGCAATATAGGATCCGTGCAATATAGGATCCGTGCAATATGGGATCCGTGCAATATAGGATCCATGAAATAGAGGATCCATGCAATATAGGATCCTTGCAATATAGAATCCATGCAATATGGGACCCATGCAATATAGGATCCGTGCAGTATAGGATCCATTCAGTATAGGATCCATGCAGTATAGGATCCGTGCAATATAGGATCCGTGCAATATAGGATCCTTGCAATTAGGATCCATGAAATATAGGATCCATACAGTATAGGATCCATGCAGTATGGGATCCATGCAGTATAGGATCTGTGCAATATGGGATCCATGCAATATAGGATCCATGCAGTATAGGATCCATGCAGTATAGGATCCATGCAATATGGGATCCGTGCAATGTAGGATCCATGCAATGTAGGATCCATGCAATGTAGGATCCGTGCAGTATAGGATCCATGCAGTATGGGATCCATGCAGTATGGGATCCATGCAGTATAGGATCCGTGCAATATGGGATCCATTCAATATAGGATCTGTGCAATATAGGATCCATGCTGCCCAGCAGTTCCTGCCTTGCCATATGGGATCCATGCAGTTCAGGATCCATCCAGTTCAGGATCCATACTGCCCAGCCACTCCCTGCTGTGCAGGCACCAGTGTGGGTACCCAGGGCTGGCACTGGGGTCCCTGGCTGTCAGCTGGTTTGTTTGGCACTGAGAGGTCTGACTCAGTCCTGGGTTTTACTGTCATTCCCAGGAAATGCTGAACTCACACTTTTGTCCTCCCACATGAGGTGCCCGTTTCCCTGGGGCCCAGCTCCTTGAGAAATCCACAGTGTGGGGATGTGGTGCAGCAGGAGGTGGCACCCCTGGGGTTGATACCCTGCTCCTGGGGCAACTTTTCCCCATGGGTTTCAGGAGCAGGGAAGAACAGCCCCAAGGCCACTCCACAGCACCACATCAAGCCCTGCAAAGCATTTGTCCCTCCTCAGGGGTGAGCTGGGCACTGCTCCAAGGGGGCAGGGAATTTGTGCTGCTCCTGGCTCGGATCCCACTTGCTGTGGTCCAGCTCAAGGCTCCGAGCAAGGGGCCTGGCAGGGATTTCCTGCAGAGCTGTTGGGAGGTGGAGGAGTTTTGTGTCAGATCTCCTTGCTGGCTGTTTGTGCCTTCTGCTGCCCTTGTGCTGTGGGGGAGAGGCAGGGAGGAGACCCCAAATTATCACTGGCTTAAAGCTCACTGGCTGGGCAGCAGATTGTCCCCGTCCCTGTGCCCTTCTGTGTGGAAGTGCAGCCTCTGGGGAGGATCACATGTGCCCTTGAGTTGGGCTTCGTGTGGCATTTATGGCCTCTACTGTTTGATAAGCCCAGAGAAGATAAAGCACTTTTAGGGCTATAAATAGACCTGCCTGCCTGGCCCCTTGCCCTTGCATGCCCCTCACCACAAACCCACCCAGAGCATCCATCTGGCTGCTTCCATGGCCTCTAACGCTGTCCCCACGTTTGGTGTCTCTCTTTGCCCCAGCCAGCCGTCTGCCAGCCCTGCTGGGCAGCGGGACGGGAGGAGCGCGCTCGGGTACGGACGTGTTTGGCCCTAGAGCAGCCAGCCTGGCACAGTGCTGCCGTGAGTTGGGAGCCCTAACCCCACTGACCAGGCATGGCATGTCAACAGGGGCTGCTCACCTAACCCTGCTAACCCTCTGGCGTGCCAGGGTCCGCGCTGGGGGACGGCCAGAGGCACCAGCTCCTGCCACTCCTGCTCCAGCCAGAGCCAGCGTGCAGAGTGTGACACTCACAGAGCTCATCTGGAGCCTGAAGGCATGTGTGAAGGCACAGGGTTTGGAGAAGTGGTGGTTACAGGGTTTATTTTTCCACTGAGTTTCCTAGTACTGGCCTCTTTTGGGGAATGAGGAATATTCCTGATTTAAACATGTTATTTGGTGCAGACTGCTGTCGGCATCACTAAAAAATTGAATTTGCTCATTCCATGGGTGCCAGTCTGGAGTGGCTCAGGCTGCAGGGTCTGTGTGTGTCCTCTGAAGCCTGCTGAAGGCACAGAGGAGAGCAGCTGCCAGCAGATGTTCCATTTCAGAGATGGTGCAAAATGCCCCTGGCCGGCCCTGCCTCCTGCCACCTCCCATTATCCCACGGTGTCCATTGCTTGTGGGGAGGCCCCGTGGCTGGTCCTGTGTGCAGGACAGTGGATGCAAGGCTGGAGAAGCCGTTTGCTCTGGCAGGAACATGCATGCCCACGTGGGCAGGGGTGCCAAGCGAGCCTCGGGCACCTCTGCCCCCCCAGGTGTCACCCCAGACCTGGGTCCCACTTGCACACAGCTGCTCAGGGCTCACATCTCACTGCTCTCAGGGGTGGCTGTCCCCGTGTCCTGCTGGCCACCTGGCATGTCCCACAGTCCCAGGGAGCCTCACCACAGCGGGCAGTGAGCTGGAATGCCGTGGCACCTCAGAGGGAGATGCTGGGTTGCTGCTGTCCCTCAATAACCCCAGACCCTTTCTCCTCTTCCTGTTTTTCAGCGTCGGGCAAGTTGTCAACATCAAAGCCAAAGTGAACCGAGCCTTTAACTCCAGCATGGAGGTTGGTGTGTGCCTCTACCCCTGTCCCCCTTGCTGTGTGCCCGTCCCCACCAGCCATGTGGCCAAATCCCCAAATCCTCCCACAATTCCCATCTTCAATCCCATGTGTACATCATTTATGGCTGGCTCTGGCTCTCTCATGGTGGGATGTGGGTTCCTGGTGAGCAGAGCCAGCTCTCAGGGGTGCTGTGCCCTCTCCCAGGTGGGCATCCAGGTGAGCTATGAGGACCTGTGCAGCGGGAAGCACTGCAGCATCTGCAAGGCGTACGCCACCTTCGTGGCACAGGGCCCCATGGGCAGCAAGGTGAGCAGTGGCTGCTGGTGGGGGCACTCTGTAGCCTGCCTTACACACTGGCAGTGAGGAAATGGCCTCTCTGAGGCTGGGCTGGGTCAGCTTTCCATCATGGCTGTTTCTTCATGGGTCAGTGATGCTCTGTCCTGTGCTTGGGGGATACATGGTGGGTGGCTCTGGGCCTTGCCTTGGGCATGGAGGGCACCTGCTCTCTGCTGCTCATCCCCCAGCAGAGCTGCACCCTGTCCCATCCCTCTGCAGGTGCGGCTGGAGCCTGTGATCCCACAGACAGAGGAGGAGAAGATCGAGTACAGCATCGCCGCCGAGCGCCGCCGCATGCGCCTGGTGCACAAGGACACCCTCAAGGACCTGCTCACCAGCAGCCCCCAGGAAACTGGTACCGTGCCCTGTTTGCTTCCAAAATAGCCCTGATGCCCACTGGTGACATCCCACTCCTCAGCAGGGTGCTGGGGTGATCACCACGTGGAGGTTTGGGAATGCCCTGGCCATGGTGGGATCAGCCCCACCACCCCAGACTGCCAGGCCTGGAGGTTTGGGGGGGTGATGGAGTGGGAGAGCAGCTGTGGGGAGAGGGACAAGTGTCACTATAGGACATACAGCACAATGTGGACTTGCTGCTCTTTCCAAGGAAAAAAAGGAACTTTTTATTTTCTGACTCCAACATTTACAGATTTCCAAAAGTGACAGTGGATTGGAGGGTGAAAGTGCCACCTCTCCAATGACACTGGACAAACCAACAGTCCATCAAATTTATCCTCCATAAAAGAATGCAAAACCAATAAGTTATTTACATAAAGTGTTTACAAGAAAGTTCATTACAAGAATGTCAACATCAGAAGGCTTAGAAAAACTTAAAAAATCAGGGTGACAGACAGGGGTTGGTGGGGTGCTGGGAGAGGGGTCCCAGTGGCCGTACAGGACACTGAACCCTGCTGTCCCCCGTGGCAGAGCTGGAGACGCGGGACGGCAGTGGGGCGGTGCCGGCGGAAAGGACGCGCGTGGAGAGCGTGGAGCTGGTGCTGCCTCCCCACGCCAACCACCAGGGCAACACCTTCGGGGGGCAGATCATGGCCTGGATGGAGAACGTGGCCACCATCGCAGCCAGGTGACCTGACAAGGGGGCCAGGGGGACCCAAAATAGATGTTTGCTCCAGCAAAGTGCAGCCATTAACCCAGATGGAGCCAGGACAGGGAGGGGACACCAGCGGCTGGGTCTGGCCACAGGTGGACTGTAGGGATGGTGCCCAGCAACCTTTGCTCTCTAATTGTCAACCTTGGGTGGCACTGCACAGGGAGTCCCACAGGTGCTGAGGAACCCCAGGGAAAGGTTCACACTCACTGCAGTTCACACTCATTGCAGTTCGTACTCATTGTTCCTTCTCACGCCTGGCTTTGGGATCCAGGGGTGACATTTTTTGGGGTCTCCTTGTCTCTGGCTGGGTTGGGGAAGGTGCCGTGGCATGGGGCCATGGCTGGGGGGTGACACCTGTCCCCACAGCCGTCTGTGCCATAGCTACCCCACGCTGAGGGCCATCGAGATGTTCCACTTTCGGGGCCCGTCGCAAGTTGGGGACCGCCTGGTGCTCAAAGCCATCGTCAACAACGCCTTCAAGAACAGGTGGGTGCCGGTGGTGGGGGTGCCCTTCCCGCCCTCCCCGTGGCCCTCCGCTCCCTCTGCTCCCTCATTCCCATTTCTTTCTGGCAGCATGGAGGTGGGGGTGAGCGCCGAGGCCTACGGGCAGGAGATGTCTGTGAGCCGCCGGCACATCAACAGCGCCTTCATGACCTTCGTGGTGCTGGACCAGCAGGGCCAGCCCCGCACGCTGCCCATGGTGGCACCCGAGCCGGGGGTAAGCACGGCAGGGATGGCTTCTCCCCAGCCTGGTGGCACAGGGAAATATCCCACTCAGCCCCCGAGGGCTCTCGGATTCGCGGGAAAACAAATGGAGTTTTGTGGTGGTGGGAATGGAATTGCTCAATAGCAAGTGGATTGAGTTGATTGCTGGGTGTAACTGATAAAATAAACCACTTGCCTGAGCAGAGAGGGAGGTGTGTTAGCCATGCAAGGCTTAGCAGAGTATTGCCTGCAAATTCCAGCTCATCTTTTCTATAATTTTGGGGAAGGAATGTTGAGGTGGTTTTGTACCTTTCAAAGCATCCTAATCCATAATTTGCTGGGATCCAAATATTTAGGGAAATCTGTCACATGAGCACAGTGGCAAAGCAAACACTCCTGCATCTCAGCTTCTCCTGGGCTGTTCCTTGTCCAGCTCCCTGAGTTTTTGATGCCTTAAAACTAGGATCTCTCACTGTGATGGAGATCATCTCATGGCCAAAGTTGGCCCCCCTGAAACCTCCTCTCACCCTCTTTAAAACACCACACTAGCACTTTCTTCAAAATAAGCTGCTTTTTTTGGCTTTCTTTTTCCCCAGGAGAGAACATTTGCAGGTGCTAGGGCACACAGTTTTTTTTCAGAGGCATTGTTCAGGTTTGCAGCCACAACAAGTGTTTTCCCTTATGTGCCAGTGCCCGTCACTTGATCAGAGCGTGGTGACAATGCTGAAATAAATCACAATTAATCACTGACCATCAGTGCAGTGTGGCCAGAGTGGCAGCTGTCAAGCAAGAGGGCTTCACTTGCCAGCCCTTCCCTGCTGAGTGTTTTTCCCACTCCCAAAAGGGCATGGGGTTTTTTTGTTTTTTTGTTTTTTTGGTTTTTTTTAATCCTCCTTTTCCTATTAACTTAATTGCCTTTTCCCATTTATCAGGATGGAGAGAGGAGGTACAGAGAAGCCAGTGCTAGGAAAAAAATTCGGCTGGACCGGTGAGCAGCAAAACGAGTGGGATGTGCGGCTGGAGGAAGGAGGAAAGGGGGGGCTCAGCACTGGGGGGCAGGGACAGTCTGGGGGTGCTTTGTGTCCCCTCACAAGGGAAGCTGTTCCTTTGCTGCAGAAAATACGTCGTCTCCTGCAAGCAGACCGAGGTGCCGCTCTCCGTGCCCTGGGACCAAAGCAACAAGGTAGGATGATCCCTGTGGAAGCTGCTGCCTACTGCTCCTCCTCCTGCTCCCCCTCGTGCCCCTGACGTGCTGCCCCTGCCCCAGGTTTATCTGAGCTACAACAACGTCTCTGCGCTGAAGATGCTCGTGGCCAAAGCGAACTGGGCGCTCGCCAGAGAGAAGGAAAAGGTGCTAAACCCTGTCCCCTCTCCCTGGGCCCCAAAGCAGGGCAATCCCAGTAGGAACAAGTCCCAGCTGTGCCCTGTGCTCCCCAGGTGCGGATGTACACGCTGGAGGAGGACAAGTTCCTGTCCTTCCGCATCGAGATGTCCGTGTGCATCCCGGCCAGCCGAGCCTTCTCCCTGCTCTCCAACCTGCGGCGCCGGCACGAGTGGGACAGCCACTACGTGTGAGTGCTGCAGCCTCCCCAAAAACACACCCCTGTTGGAGCTTAGGTGTTAATTGCAGCCCCAAGATGTCTCTGTTTCGGCCCGTGCATCCAAAGAACGAGTCAGATCTCTTCAGTTTTGGTCTTGAAGTTGTTTATTAATTCTTACCTATAAAATTTTCTTTCTGCCCAGCCAAGATCTGCTCAGCCAGGCAGCCACAGGCACTCTGACCGTCCTCAGGGCGGTGTTGTCTTTTTATACTACAAACTATGTATAACATATTTACACTTAATTCCCAATACCTATCACCTATGTTAGACAGTGCACTTCTACTCTAGACCAATCCCAAAGTGCCAACATCACTGCAGAAAATGGAGACCAAGAAGAAGAAAAAGAAAGGCTGGACATGCCCAAGTTCCTCCATCTTGTCCCCAAAACCTCCAAACCAAAAATCCTAAAATCTACATTTTCACCCTGTGATAATTTTATTATTATACTATTTAAACTTCTGTGACTTTCAGATCCTCATACAAAGTTGGTAACTTGCTCCAGGGGTCATAATCAAATCCCCAGGTGTTCTGGGCTGCGTGCCGGGGTCTCCGAGCCCCCCGGGGGGGTCCTTGGCAAGTCTGGACACCCAGAGGGATGTACTGAGTTCTGACACACCCCAGGCTTAAGCCTTGTGGTTGAGCATCCCTTTGGGCTTTCCTGACAGACAGTGTGTTGCCTTGTGTCTCGATTTGGAAAGACAGGTGTCTGCTAAGGAAGGCAGGAGCCTCCTATGAAATGGAGAGTGTAAACCCTCCCCACCCCTCTGAATTGCTGTAAATTTAAAATTAAGGAGCTCTCAGGCAAAAAATACGGGAGCAGGGAATAACAGGTCTTTAATAGGGAAGAAAAGATAAAATAAACAATGCAGTACACTAGAACAACACTGACAGAGTCAGAACCCAACCTGACACCCTGTGGGTCAAGGTGTTGGCAGCAGTCTGAGGAAGGTGAAGGGAGACGAGCACATCCTACTGATGATCTTTGTCTCGGATTTATTGATCCAGCTTACATACTTTTATAGTAGTGTTAATTAAACTCATACATATTGCAAAAACTGAGCTCATCATTGGTTACAGATTACATGCCAACCCCTCCTTTGTTGCTAATACCTGTGGCTTTCTTGTTGAGGCTAATACTTGTTTTTGCATCCTGCTGTTGACTGTTGTTGACTACATTCAAGGACTCCATGTTTTTCACCGTGTTTTTCTCATTATTTGATCAAGGACGCAGTGTTTTTGTTTTTCTTGTAATCAGAAGGCTGAGAACTTACTGCTTACAGCTGCTTTTTACTGCTTAACCAGCTGTATATGATCATGGCCCTTTTTCCTTCAAGCCACGTCTGCACAAAACTCTCCAACAGCAGTCCAATTGGAAATGTGGCTGCAGCCCTCCTGCAGTGTCAGGGGTGGTTTTGTTGGAGCAGGGATCCTGTAGAGAAGGATGCATTCTTCCTCTGAAGATCCAGTGGAAGAAGAGGCAGCTGCTGTTCCTCTGGGAAAATCAGTGGAGATGCCGTGCTGGTGGTGTTCCAGAATCCCCAGATTATATCTGGGTAGCAATGCTTGGCTCCTCCCTCTGGGCAGAGCATCTCCCAATGGGATGTTGTAGTTCTTATCAGCCATGCACTGACATCAAATAGCTGTTATCAGCAGATGTCCCCTCCCGAGGGAGAAGTGATTGTGGAAGAGATGAGGAAAAACTGCCCACATGACAAAAGACAACTGCCATACAGGTGGTAGTAGAGTACATCTTGCCTTGCAGTCTGGAACACCTTGCTTGCTCCTAGAGACCCCTCACACGGTGTGTCCCTGTCCTGGCTCCATCTGGGCTGATGGCTGTGCTTTGCTGGAGCAAACGTCTGTTTTGGGTCCCCTCAGATATTTTAGGTCTGCTGGTGGGTTGTAACTGTGTAAGGCCCAGATTCAGGGGGGCACAGCAGGGTTTCTGTGATCAGTCCCCTCCCCTTCCAGGAGTGCTGAGCTTGTCCAGAAGGTCGATGACGACGACATGATCTACCACGTGGTGAGCCAGAAGCTCAGGAACGAGAACAAGCCGCAGGACTTCGTCATCCTGGCGTCCCGACGGAAGCCCTGCAGCAAGGGGTGAGTGCCCAGCCCGACCCTGCTCCCTGCCAGGCAGGCTGTGCCAGCTCACCAGGCTGTGTCGTCCCCAGGGACCCCTTCGTGGTGGCCTTTCGCTCAGTGACGCTGCCCACGCACCCCGCCAGGCCCGAGTTCACGCGCGGGGAGACGCTCTGCTCCGGCTTCTGCATCTGGCCGGAGTCACAGGAGATGAGCAAGGTGGGAGATGCTCCCACAGCCCCTGGGGGAGGCTCCTCCCCGCCCTGTGGCCCTGCTGACCTCGCCCTGTGCCCTGCAGGTGGCTTATTACAACCAGGCCATGCCGGGGTACCTGACCTACGTCACCACCAACGTGGCGGGGCTGTCCTCAGACATCTGCTCCACCTTCGAGGCCTGCGAGAAGTTCCTGCTGAAGAACAAGGAGGACCTGATCTCACGGCTGCAGGACTTCTAGAGCCACGGCCCCCTGCTGACAGACGGACGGACAGACAGATGAGGGGACACTTCTGTGGCGGAAGGGAACGTGGCACGGTGGCACCCAGACCCTGCCTCCCTGGGGGCTTTGGTCCCATGGGCTGGGGTGGAGGGGCATTGCTGTACCACCTCATCCCCTGCACTGATGTGTCACACCTCTTCTTCTTTCTTTTTTATTATTTTATTTAGAAATTTTGTAAGCTGATGTACAGGACGTGGTTTTCTAGTTCACTTAACGCTACTTGAATCTTTGTATGATCCAAAATCTTCCCAAGCCAGATTTTTTTTTTTCAGTGGGACATAACTGGTTCCTTTTGAGGCAGCAAAGGGAGAGAGGGGGCAGTGATGTGGGGTGGCTGCTGTGCCCCTCCCTGGTGTAGGGGTGGCTGGTGGAACATCCCACTCTCCCCAGTGCTGCTCCTTTTCCTGGGCAGGGCTGGCAAACAGCCCCTGCTCCTCCTGGGCTGAAATCCCACTCCATCAGCAGCAATAGAAGTGTTTTGGAAGGACAGACATCCCTATCTGGGCTGCAATCCCACCCCATCAGCAGCAATAGGAGTGTTTGAAAGGACAGACATCCCTGTCTGCTCTGGGTGAGTGCCTGCTCCAGGGGTTTGCTGTGTGGTGAGCCTGGAGCAGGGTTCTGCACCCACAGCTCACCTGGGCTCAGGTGGAGCTGGGGAATTTTGAGGCAGGACTGTGCTGCAGGAAAGGGGTGGTTGATAAGCAGAAGGAGCTCCTGCCCCTCTCCTCCAGTGGCTCCCAGCCCTGGGCTGGCTGTGGCCATAAACCCCCAATCTCTGCTCTATCTCCCATCATAAACATCTCAGCTCAAGGCCTGGCATGGCAACCTCCAAAAGATAAAGGCATCTTAGGCTGAACATGGTACAAAACATTCAATTTTTATAGAGCCCTCTTATCTCCCAAAACTCAGAGCAATCCTGCCTTTTTATCTCTGGGACAAGAGCCATCCTTCCTACTCACCGTTAGGAATTGCTGCTGCTTGATTAAAGTGGAGGGCATGATGTATTTGCCTGAACATTAAACTCTAACTGACCTCTCCCTCTCCTCCAGTATTGTGCTTTTTCCTGCTGAGAGGCCCCGGCCAGGCCTGGCTCCAGCCTGGCTGGGTCCCTGGGGGTGCAGGAGTGACCTGGGGGCACGGCAGAGCCTCGTGTACTTTGTGCTTCTGCAGGAAAACTGCGGCCCTACAGCATCTGCTGGTCCTTGGGGGCATGGCCAGCAGGGCTGGGCAGCTTGGAGCATCCCTGGAGCTCCCATCTCCACTGCCTCATCCCACAGAGAAGGAGGGACCTGCTGGGCACTGTCCCTACAGCCCTTCCCAGAGCCCTTTCTTTGCCCTCCCCATCAATGCACAGCTCCAGGACCAATTCAGCAATCAATCACCATTTTTCTTAATGCCTTTTAAAAAAAGGGAGTTACCCCCTGCTCTGAGCAACCTTCCAACCTGCATGAAAACACCTTGGAGCTCTCACTGCTAATTCCTGCATGGAGGAAATCCAAAGCATTTGGAGAGGCAGATCTGGGGCCTTGGGAGCAGCAGGGCTCAGAGCCCACCCCTGCCTTCCTGCCCAGAATGATGCAGGGAACAAAGCCCCACCTAAGCACCACGGCTGCCATCCAGGGCTGATGGGGGATGGAAAAATAACCCAAAACACCAAGAAGCTTCTGGAAAGGAAAAAGCCATGAATACAGCTGGGGATTTACAGGCCAGCACTCCAGGTTGGATGTGGGCGCCTTCTCCAGTGTGCTGCCATCATGAGAAGGTTTAAGGTCCTGATTTTATGGGTGCCTAAATAAATACATGGAGCTAATATATCACAATACAGGGCATATTTATCTGCCTTGCAGGAGTGGGATAGAATCAGACGGCAGTGTCTCTCTCAAGGCCAGCCCCGCTGTAATTCATGCCCCGAGGCAGCAGCCGAGGGGAGGAGGAGGAGGAGGAGGAGGAATTCTGCAGGCAGCAATATTGATGGGCTACTCCCGGAAGCTTTGTTTTAATTAATTTTCAGAGCACTCCTTGCAGTGGATCAGGCAGTTCTTTCCAAGCCTCCTGCCTGTGCTCTTGTGCAGGGTCTGGGGCAGGGGGTGAGGCTGGGAGCCCCCTGCTCTTTGAGCCCCCAGGTTTTTGGTTAAACAGTGCAGAAGCAGTTCTGTTTTTAAACAAGGAGACTTCCCCCTGGCCAAGAGGCCTCTGATGGCCATGGCATGGGCAGGTGAATTTGCCCCGGCTTTTCTCTTCCCCTTTTTATTGACTTGTGCCGGTTCCTGCTGCCAGGGGTCAGAGGGGTGTTGGCTGGACTTTGCCAAAAGTCCACCTCAGGCATGTGGCTCGCAGGTGCTGACGCAGAGCCCTGCCCTGAGATACGAAGGGACTGAAGAGCAGCTCCGCAGCCCGGTCGGGTGTGTGGTGGTGGGGCTGGAACAGGGCTGTGCCAGCTCCAAAGCTTTCCCTGAGTAAGCAGGTTTGGGAACCTGAACTGCATTTGCCCTGCGAGCAGCAAGGTGACAGCAGCAGCCACAGCTCGGTGCCGAATCCGGGCTGACCCGGCTGACATGACGGGACCTGTCCCCATCCAGCACGCCATGGCAAGTGACACGGAGCCCTCCAACGCCATCAAACTGCTGCACCTGCTCGTCCTCTCCACCTCCTGGGGAATGCAGGTCTGGGTGACCTTCGTGGCCGGTAGGTTGGGCTGTGCTGTGCTCTCTGCCCCGGGGGGTGGCACGGGGAGGGGGCTTTGCCCCAGGACTCACCTGGGTCCTTTGCAGGGTTTGTGATGAGCAGGCACCTCCCTCGCCACACCTTCGGCTCCATCCAGCGCGAGCTCTTCCCCTACTACTTCCACATCAGCTCCACCTGTGCCTTCCTCAGCCTGACCCTGTTTGCCATGTCCCACCCCAGCGAGCAGCTCAGCCAGGAGCACAAGACCCAGGTATATTCCCCCTTCCCCACACACAGCCCCAACCCCTTCCTCTGCTCCTCTGGCTGGCTTGCAAACCACGGAGACCCACACACAGTTAAAAGAAGCCCACAAGCACCCAACCTGCAGCGAGCCAGGGGGCCTGGGGGAGAAATGTAACCCCCTACATGTGGGGTGGCTTTGCTCCCTGCAGACCATCATCTTCCTCGTGTGCATCGCCGCCTCGGTGCTGAACACGCAGTGCTTCGGGCGGGCGGCCTCGGAGCTGGTGGCTGAGCTGCAGCGGGTGGAGCAGAGCCACGGGCTGGGGCAGGAGCTGGGGCTGGCGGCCCGCGAGCCCCGCCGGCAGCTCGGCGCCTCCGACCCCGTGTACCGGCGCCTGGCGCGCAGCTTCGCCCTGCACCACGCTCTGTCCTCGCTCTGCAACCTCCTGTGCATCCTGTGCAACGGGCTGAGCCTGCAGCACCTGGCTGCCCAGCTCTCTGCCCTCTGAGGGCACTGCCAGCTGCTGGCTGCACAGTGCCCAGCCCCTGCTGCCTCGCTGCAAAGCAGCCCCAGCTCTGGGCATCAAACTGCAGCATCCTCGGGTGGAGACTCTCGCTGTGTTGAAATTTAGGAAATGTTTTCTCTAGAGCTGCCTGCAGCCAGCCTCTGTGATGGAAGCAGGAGTGTTTTATGGCTGAACAGCTTTCTAATGCCCCGCGTCTAAAGCTACAGTGTGCTTTAGCCATTTTACATTCCTGCGGAAGAGAAAGAAATGAGAGACTGAGAATTACTTCTGATTAAAAGCCAAATGCTAATACAGAAGTCCAGAAGACCCTGCCTGTTAATGTAATGGATAAAGGTGTTATGTTGGGGTTCACAATCAGTGTCTGTCATTCTCTGGCATTTCACAAGGTGAGAGAAACTGTTGTCCCATTAATTAGGCAGAAGTCAGTCTACTTAAAATAGGCATGTTTAATCCAGGTTCTGTAGGACATTCAGTGAGGTATCAAAAGGGTCAGTCAGACACTGCTCCAAACAAAGAGCTCTGCTGCAGCCTGGCCAGCAGCACAGCCAAGCAGGGACAAAGCAGCAGCAGCTGCACGAACCTGGCTGCATCCACCCTGCTGCAACAGGCAAGCACCTCCCCAGGCCCCAGCTGCTGAACCCCAGCAGCCACAGCCACCCCCGAGCAGTTCTGTGATGTTCTCAGGTAAGGATGAACATTCCCAGCTGCTCTTACTGCAACCACAGCCAGTGCTTGGCACTGCTTCAGGTTTATTTCAAAACCACATGCAGCCTATCATAGAGGAGACCTTCTGCAAGCCAGCTGGGTTCCCTTTTAAACAAATAATCCCCTCATGTTAGCCCTTCCTTCTCCTGTGCTGCTCCCCTGGAAGCTTCCCTGTGTGCCAAGATTATTTTCCGCCCCTGAAGAGTGCAAGGTATTTTTGTTGAAGCAGAAGTCTGCAGCCTGGAGCTGGGCTAACAAACAGCAGCCTCTTGCACAGGATTCCTCGTTTCTTTCTTGCTCATTACAGCCGATGCACTTTCTTGCTAGAGAAGTATTTCTTAGAGAAAGGAGAACGCTTGGCAAACACCAAAACTGTCGGGGTCCCGGCCTTTACAAAATACCTGCAAAGATCAAAAGGAGTCCTTGGCTTCCATGTAGCTGGCCCAGTGTCCTGCAAAGCAAGTGACTCCTGCCAGCTCCATACAGACTGACCCTCCAAAGGCTGGAGATGAGATTCTGTGCTGATTAGCAGAGCCTCTCGGAGCCACGGCTAAGCACATCTGAGGAGAAGTGTTTTATGAATCAACTCCTCTCCCAACAGCTTCTTTTAATTAAGGCAGCTGTTATTCTCCCTCTGGAAGGAGGGCTCTTTTGCAGCTGCCCTTACAGCCTGGAATCTGAGGGCCTTTGGGCACTGCTGAGTTTTATGGGGTGACAGAGATCCCGCTCCCACTGCGACAGACCGAGCCCCCCGCGCTGAGCAGCAGCTCCAGCTAGCTATGAGATGCTGCAGCTCAATGGCACAGGCTGCACAGGAACTTTGTGGCTTCACAAACAGCAAATTCTTCTCTCTCAATAGCAGCCCAACTCCTGAAAGGCAGTTTCAGAGCAGAAGAGTGCTGCGTGCTGCACCGGGGGCTGCTCACGCAGCAGTGTGAACAGTGAGAGCATTGTTAACCTTCAACATGCTCTTTACAGGCTGCTGCCTGTTTTCCTGTTTTCCTTCTTCTTTTTTTGTTTTTTTTTGTTTTTTTTTTAAAGTAGTATTGTGTAGATGGGATCTGGAATAGCTCTTCTGTGTTGCTCAGCTCCCTCTCCCATCTCCATTCATGCCTGGAAAGAGTTGTTCATTTTTTTGGGGGGAAAACATATGTAAGTTGCTAAAGCCAGGCACAAAATCCATACCTTCAAGAGGCAGGACTATTAAGTCAGAGAAGAGTTAGGACTATTTAAGAACAAACTGGACTTAAAGCTCATACTTTTTGCCTTTTTTCCCCTGGACTTGGACAGGTAGAGCCTCACCTTTCGTGCTGCAGCACTTGCAGCAATGTGTGCTCTGGGTTCACCTCATACATTTCTTCTCTTTCTTCATCTTCAAAATAGAGCTGGGAAAAAAAACATTGGGGGGAGGGGTTAATAAATGCCTAAGGTACATGAAGGAAAGCACTAAGCTGCTGAAAGCCCAGTATCACCACACCATTATCAGCTGGGGTTTACCAAACCTCTGTAGCTTGACCCAACTGTTGGATGCAAAATTCAGCAAGGCAGAAATTGCTCTGTGTGAATTCCAAGTTTTCCCTGTATAAACCAGCTCAGGCTCTCCTGGCAGTGGCAGCAGGGAGGCAAAATACACAGGCTGTTCCCATGCATTACAGGCAACCAACCCAAATCTAAGGGCAGCATTTCAGCAGGTGAAATGCAGCAATGTTATGAGATAAACTGAGTGGGTTCAGAGGTATTTGAACAAAACAGAGTTGATTTAAGAGATTAAAATCCAGCAGTGGTGCCTTAGACTGTAAATACACACAGGATTTAACCTGGAAAAGCACACAGCCACTGCCCTTCTGGACCTGCCTGCTCACTTTACACAGGGCTGTGCTGCTGCTGCCTGGCACTGGGGTGGAAAATGAAAACAAACATTCCTATCCTTCCATGTACAACTTCAGAAAAATTCTCAAAACCTGCTGCACCAACTCACAACCCTCCTTTGCTAAAGTGTTAATAGAGATATATTATCTAGATCTGATTATGTGCTCAAGTAACTCCACTCAGTTCTGAAAAGAAATTATTCTTAAAATAATGCCTTCATATTTGTATTGAGCAACTCCACGATGCAATTAAAAAACCAGGCCACCTATCAGCTTGATTGTTTAAATCTTAATTATTGTTGCAAAGATGGAATCTAAGCAATATCTATAAATACCTTCTGTCAAATACAATGTAACTGGAAGACAACTTCCATTTTCATCAGTGAATTCTGTCAGCACATGTAGACAATGTCTGAATTTATAAGTGAGGAGTTTAAGCTCTCTTGTTTCACATCTGTGCAAGGTAAACAGATGCCAACACTTTCATATCCTCAGAGCTGTGTACTTTCTCACTCCAGAAATAAAAAAACCCACAACACAACAACCCTGAAATTGAAGGAAAATCAAACTTCTCACCTCAAGATTGTTGGGAAGGTACTTTTTTTCTAAATCCCAAGGAGGTAACTCAGCAAACATCACCATTAAATGATCAATAAACCTAAAAGCCAAAAAACACTTGGTCAGCTTAGCCAAAGTGCTCAGCTCCAGTAACTTGTACAGTTGCATTTGAATGATGGCAAAAATACATTAGCAAAATAAACAACAGATTTGAAAGTAAGTTTAGATCACCAATAGTTCCTTCCCTTCATACTCACTTTCCCAATAAATCCAAGGCCCTGTAATTCAGGTTATTGGCTTCAAACTTGAGCAGTGTGACAACAAATTATTTTTAATTAACGTTTTCACACTGAAAAAGCTGTCAAATAAACATCCTGCATTTTGTCTAAAATGGATTTTCCTTTGACAGTCCCATGCTTCACCATATCAGAGTGATGAGAATATGTCTGTGTGTCCAAGGTTTCTTTATTTTGCTACTTGAGGAGTGTTGGGAGGCCAGTTTGTCCTAAAAATCCATTTCCACTTCCTTTAGTCACAAAAAAGCACAGTGAACACTACCAATAAAAGTACCACAACATCACCAACCTGCTTGCACTGTTAAAATAACAGTGCAAATAATAAAATAAAATAATAAAATAAAAATAAGTCCTAAACTTATTAATAGATCTGAGGAATATGTCTTCCAACAAACAAAAAGTTACAAATTCCAAGTTTGTTTAACACTATAAGGTAAGAAATTGAAGTTAACATCAAGGAGAGTGGAATTCTGAGCTTGCCAGTCTGAAAGGTCTGCAGAACTTCAGATCTGCTGGAGGCCCTGAGGAGAACTTTGGGGTCCCTGCTGGTTATGAGAGGTCCCCTTTGGAAGCTTTTCATAATTTTTGAGTTTAATTTTTTTTTTCTGAGATCTATTTGGAGGGCTTTGAAACAGCACCTTAATGAATCTCTAAAATCCACACGTGTGGTCACAGGTATCCCTGGTCACTAATTAATTACTGGCCTGAGTAATTGCACTGCAAGCCCCTTCAGTCACCCTGGCTAAATGTGTTTGTCTGCAGCATAAATCCAGGTAAATCACAGAATAATTCAGGTTGGAGAGGACCTCAGGAGGCCATGGGGTGCAGCCTCCTGCTGCAGAGCAGGGTCAGCTGTGTGATCAGACATCAGGGGCTGCTCCAGCATGGCAGTGTTGGATTGCTGCCTGCTCTCACCTGCTCAAACACCTCCTCAGTGCCAGAATGCTGCTGGCAGAGCACTTACCTGGAGCCCTCATGGAAAGCCACAGTGAAATCTGTCTGCTCGTGCTCAGGGTACAGGAAGAGGACAGGCCAGCTCAGGCTGCCATCAGCATCCAGGTGCACCTTGGCTCCTGTGGCACTGCCAGGGTGGAACCCATCCAAGGATATCTCAGCCAGGCCACCTGACACTTCCTCTTCTTCATCTGAAGGCTCAAGAATTAGCTTGATATTTCTTTCCTGGAGGGGATGGAGGGGAAATACCAAAACACAACTAAAAATTCAACAGTTGCGGTGGGGAGAATAAGAACAAAAAATCAGCAGTCAGTAAAAGGTCAAATGATGTTGTTCTTAATGAGTCAGCTCCAAAGCTTTCCCTCAGTATCAGACTCAGGTGACTGGTCTGATACTTCCCAGCAGAACCCAGGACCTCAGCCAGGCTTCCATGAACAAATGAGGAGAGCTGGGAATCCAGAGGAACCCACACGTGGAGAGAAGAGCCTGAGAACACACATGGAAAGGGATGCATTTAAAATCCTTTCCTCTGGGGCCTGCCAGGCATCACTACAGGGTGCAACTACACACACCAGCTCCTGAGAACATCTGCTCTTTCAGAGAACTGAAGAAAGCTCACTCTTTTCCTTGGAAAAGCAACAGCAGAGGAGATCTGACTGCATGTAAAAGCCCCAAATATTTTAATGCAGTTTAAACATTCACTGAGGAAGGAGAGGATCCAGGACTGATTCTCTCCTGTACCTTATTGAAGGTATCTTCTATTCTTCCACAGAATTAATGCCTGTGGGCAGCAGAGAAAGCCAGGTTCACTGTGCTGATGTGATGCTGCAGCCAGAGCACTCACACAGCTCAGCCCATCTCCTAACACTGGGGCTGTATTTTGCATTAGTTGTTACCTGAAATACAGACAGCTGGAAGCTGGGGCTGGAGCCATGCAGTCCTGGAGAATCATGATTTTAACTCATTTTTTTTTGCTCTAGCCCTCAAAAGCCAATGTATGAGATCCAACTTTTAGAGAAAAACAAGAGAGCTCTTAAAAAAAAACCCAAACCACAGAAAACCAGCCCCTCTCAGCGACTCACCTTTATTGCTGCAAGCAAAACTTCCTTCTGACACTGCTCCTTTTTCTCCATCGCCTTTGCTTTCCTGGCATCCCTGTCCTGAGTTCTCTATAGATAAGAAAAGGATGCAGTGAGGTCGCACAGAGCAGGTCAGTGCCCATCAGTGCCCACACAGAGCAGGTCAGTGCCCACCTCTGCTCTTCCCTGACATTTTCTCCTTCTGGAGAAACCAGTTTGGGTCCCCAGGAAGGTCCCCCCCAGCTCCTTCCCCTGCACATCCCAACACACAGCCCATGGGAGCACCCCTCCATCCTGCCTGGGGATCCACACCACACAGAAACCCCTCCAGGGATCCCAAAGGGACAAGCACTGCACATGCCAGGCTGCCTTCATCCTCACCTTCAATTTGTCAGCTTTGGCTCTCATTTCCACAAGCTTTTTCTCTTTTGAGTCCATTTGCAAGCCCTCCTCACACCATGCTATTGCTTCCACGAAATTCTTTAGTTCCATGTGACAGAGAGCTCCTGGAAGGATGAATATTTTAAATTTCCAGTGTTGGAGTCAGTGTACAACTACTGCAAAAGTGGTGATTATAAAGACAGCATTAGGTCTGGCACTTCTGTACTAAACATCTTTGTCTTGTGTGGTCATGTTCAACCACAAATTTCCAGCAGGTCAGTTGAGAAGAAAATTTGAAGTATTTAATCAGTTCTTATATCATCTAGACACAGAAATCAGCAGAATTATGCTAAAAGTGTCTGTTACAAAATTTTATCATTGCAATTAACATTTCAGTATTTGGCTTGTTAGGAAAAATAAAAGGGGGATTTCTATGGAGTGGGTAAAAAGAACAGTGTTGTGGAAAACAGGAAAAGTTATCCTGTACTCCACAGTGACTCTGATAGATATAGGAGATGAAGAACAAAAAGACATTTTGATTGAAAATGCAAAGCAAAAGGCAGAGCTCTCTTTTGGGGAGAAACAGCAACAACGAGTGAAGAGATCTCTTCCAGTAACTGCTTTCCCTTTCTGAAATGAACTCTGTCCAGAAACAAAGTATGATGCCCACTCACAGTAATTTCAGCTTTATAAACACAACTATTCAACACTCAAGGAAACAAGGCAACAAGCAACAACAGCCTGCTTCAGGGCTGGTAACAATAGCAGCACAATCAGTAAAAATAACATCAGCCAAGCATTTGGAAAGGACTCCTGCTCCATGCAGCAGCACCAGCATTAACTCTCACCTCTTATGATGGCTTTGAGATGGGTGGGCTTCAGCTTTTTGGCTTGGATGGCATCATTTAGAGCAGAACGGTAGTTCCCTGCAAAGCAAGTAAAAGTGCTCACTTGTATTTAAAATCTATTTAAAACCTCCACTTGTATTTAAAATCCAACCACACACCAAGGTGACAAAAAGGTTTTTGCAGAGACCCTGTAATTCACTGTTCCTACAATCACTGTGAGGTGAGAGGAGGGTAAAAACCAGCAAATTAAGAACAAGAAGTGAAAGGAGAGGGATCAGTCATACAGGTGAGAGGTAAATAATGTGGTGTGAGCAACACACAGCAGCATTAAAAGGGCCAGAACACCTTCCCTATTGGTAGGATGGTGGTAGCTGTAGGAGAATCACAGAATTATTAAGGTTGGTAAACACCTCCAAGATCACCAAACAATGGTTTAAACTAAATGAGGGTAGACTTATGCTAGATATAAGGAAGAAATTTTTGACAATGAGAGTGGTGAGGCACTGGCAGAAGTTGTCCAGAGAGGTGCTAGGAGCCCCATCCTGCAAACATTCAAGGCCAGGCTGGGCAGGGCTCTGAACAAACTTTAGCTGAAGATGTCACCGCTCCTTGCAGAGGGATTGGACCAGATGGCCTTTAAAGGTCATCCATCAATTCTAACCCAAACTAGTCTATTTCTGAACAGACTAAAAAACCCAGTGGTTTTGCCCTGTCCTGGAGCCAAGGCTCGAGCAGCAGGTAACAGCTGCAAGGAGCAGAGCACAAACCCCGCACACATCCATGGGCTGAAGCGAGCCAGCTCTCCAGGCTTCAAGGCGCCTCCTTCCCACCCATAACCCATCACACAACCAAAACAAACAGAAAGCAAACCCCAGCCGGGGAGGAGCAGCATCTCCGGAGCGCGGAGCCGCGTTCCCGGCGGTGTGAAGCCTTACCCAGGTGGAAATGTGCGGCCGCCCGGTTGCTGAGCAGCACCGCGTCCAGCTCCGCGTCCCCGCAGCGCCGCCGCAGCCCCTCCGAGTAGGCGGCCAGCGCTCTCCCGTAGTCCTTCTCCTTGAAGTACTCGTTCCCCTCGTTCTTGTACATGCTGGCCAGCTCTGCGGGGATGCAGGGGGTCAGGCTGGGGCAGGGTTGGGGTTGGCGGCTCACCCGAGCACGGCAGGGCAGGACGCACCTGCGGGGCTCCGCTCCTCGTCGAACAGCAGCGACTGCAGGCAGGCGAGCTCGGGCTGCCGCGCCGCGTCGATCTCGGCCGGGCAGCGCTTCATGAACATGGGGATGGCCTCCAGCTCCTGCGGGCGGACGGACAGACGGACAGGCATGCAGCGCCCCGAGCGCGGCCCCCCGCCCGGCCCCGCCGCCTCACCTGCTCCCACGTGTCGGGGTGCAGCGCTCCCCGGTACCGCGGCGGCGCCGCCGGGGCTCCGGACACGCCGTCCTGCTCGGCCTCCGCCATGCTGCCGGTGCTCCTCCTCCCAGTGCCGCCCGGCCCCGCCTGCCGCGTCAGGCCCGGCCCCGCTCCTTCCCGTCAGCATCAGCACCGGCATCGCACCGGTACCGGTGTTAGACCCGCCCCGGCATCCCACCGGCACCGGCGTTAGACCCGCCCGGCATCCCACCGGCACCGGCGTTAGACCCGCCCGGCATCCCACCGCTACCGGCCCCGGCATCCGACCGGCATCGGCATCCGAATCCGACCCGCCCCGGTATCCCACTGCTCTGGCATCCCACCCTGCCCCGCCTCAATCCCGGCCCCGCTCCTTTCGACCAGTCCCGACATCCGACCCGCCCTGGCATCCCACCGGCATCGGCACCGGCATCAGCCCCAGCCCCAGCCCCACTCCTTTCGACCCACCGTCCCCACCTCGCCCAGCAGGGATATTAGGAAAAAGCTCTTCATCAGAAGGGTTGTGAGGCACTGGAACGGCTCAGGGAAGTGATGCAGTCAAGTCACCATCCCTGGAGAGGTTTAAGGGGCAGTGGGTATGGCACCTGGGGACACGGGTTAGTGGTGGCCTTGGCAGATCAGGTTAATGGCTGGACTCAATGATCTTAAAGGCCTTTTCTAACATAAATGATTCTGTGATTTTATTACAGTGTTGCTCATGATCTCTAGATCTCAGACCAAGGAACTGTGGCACAGGGTGAGGTGATCCCTCCAAGCAGCTCCCTGTCCCATCAGTGCTGCTGGGATGGCACCGAGCAGCTCCTCATAGGAGCCCTGCCACGGCAAACAGAGGAAAGTTGCCTTCCTTTGTCTCTCTTAGAATCCTTCATGCTGAGAACGTGGCAGTGAGGGGAGCCCTCCTGTCCCCCTGTGCAGTTTTGTCTGTCCTGTGCTCCTGACAGAGGCCATGGCCAGTCTGTCCCTGCCAGGCAGTGAGGGGACGGCCCTGCCAGTGCTCCCACAGCCACATGAGGCTACAAGTGCTGGAAAAAGCAGCTCCCAGGGACCTGTACCCAGAGGGAGGAACATCCCCAGCCCTGTGGTGGAATGTGTGCTGATTCCAGCTCAACCTCAGCACCTGGCGCACTTGCAGGACACCGTGGCTGGCTCTGACATGAGCTGGATTTGCCTCTGCTCACCCAGAGCCATCATCAGGGCTGCTCAGATGAACTCACTGCAGCAGACATGATGAATTCAGAGAGGAGCCATTCAAGGCACTTGCACTTCACTCAGCAGCTCTATGACCCCTTCTTTGGTGAGGAACAAAACCTTGCCGGCATTCTGATCCCAAACCTCAAAGACCGGGGGGTCCTCGCAGACCCTCTTCCCAGCCACCACCACGTAGGGGTAGCCCAGCCTCTGGGCATCCTTCAGCCTCTTGCCGATGGTCAGCTGGCTCCGGTCGTCCAGCACCGCGTCACCGGCGAGCTGGGGCAGCGCCTGGGCCAGCTCATCGTACACCTGCTCCAGCAGCGCCGCTCCCTCCTCCTCCCTGCTGCCCCTCTTGGGGGGGATGAAGCACAGCTGGTAGGGCGCGATGAGGCTGGGCCAGCGGATGCTGTCCTCGCTGGAGAGCACCTCGATGGAGGCCGCCAGGATGCGGGTGACGCCCAGGCCGTAGCAGCCCATTTCTGCCAGCTGTGGCCTGTTCTCGGCCGAGGAGAACACGGCGTTGGCCACCGAGGAGTACTTGGTGCCCAGGTAAAACGTGTGCCCCACCTCGATGCCTTTGGTCTCGCTGAGCTTCTCCCCGCACTTGGGGCATGAGGTTTGCTCCGTGTTTAGCGTCTCCACGTTGGCCGCGAAGTGTCCCTGAGGGCAGAGCAGCAGCCTGTCCTCGCCGATGTCCGCCGGCAGCTGGAACTCGTGGGACGTGCTGCCGCCGATGCTGCCCGTGGCCGCCCGCACCTTGACGAAGGGCAGCCCCAGGCGGGTGAAGAGGCGGCAGTAGGCGGCGCACACCTGCTCGTAGGTGCGCCGAGCCGCCTCCTCGGAGCTGTCGAAGGTGTACATGTCCTTCATGTAGAACTCCCGGCTGCGCAGCAGGCCGAAGCGCGGCTTGGGCTCGTCGCGGAACTTCCTGGTGACCTGGTAGAGGCGCAGCGGGAGCTGCTTGTAGGAAAGGCCGCTCTGCGAGGCCACCAGCGCCGTCACCAGCTCCTCATGCGTGGGGCCCAGGCAGTAGCCGTGCTTGTGCCGATCCAGCAGCCGGAACAGCTCCGGCCCCATCTGGTCCCAGCGGCCGCTGGCACGCCACAGCTCCGCCGAGCACAGGCTGGGCAGGTTCAGCTTCTGCCCGCCCACGGCCTGCATCTCCTGGTCCATCAGCTTGATCAGCTTCTCCATGGCGCGCACGGTGGGCGGCAGGTAGCAGTAGCAGCCGGGGCTGGTGGGGTGGATGAGCCCTGCCTGCAGCATCAGCCGCTGGCTGCGGCAGCTGGGCTCCCCGGGCCGGCCCTCCGAGCCCGCCTGGCCGCCCGTGGGCAGCGCCAGCGGCTGGAAGAGCTGCGACAGCAGCAGGCGCCGGGCCCTGCCCGCGGTGCCGCCATGCCGGGCCCTGGCCCCGCCGTGACGGGCGCCCAGCGCCGGGACTCGGCAGCTCCTCAGCAAGGCCTCCATGGCGGCACGGAGAGGGCTGCGGAGGGACACGGGACAGAGCGGGGTCAGGGCTGCGGGCACCGGCACACGGGCACCAGAGCTCACACGGACACACACACACCCGAGCGCTCTGCGGGATGCACAGGTCACTACACGGACACGGGACAGAGCGGGGTCAGGGGCTGCGGGCACCGGCACACCGACACCAGAGCTCACACGGACACACACACACCTGGGGCGCACAGGGGAGCGCTCTGCGGGATGCACAGGTCACTACACGGTCACGGGAATGCTGCACGGGCACACCTGGGCACGCACACAGGTATGCACATACAGGTACCCTGGCAACACCCGAGCGCTGTACAGCGCTCACACCGCCCTGCGCGCTTTCCGGGACACACGAGTACACGGACGCGGCATGGGCACACCCGCATACACACACCTGGCTGCACACGCGGGAGCGAACACCTTCCGGGGAGTACAGGTATGGGGTATGGTACAGGAGGGGATGCCGCGGGGGAACACCTGAGCGCACACTCACACCTGAGCACTGACACACGTGCACACACGCACCTGAGAACTCACACACTTGCACACGCACACACCTGTACAAACTCACACACGTGCACACCCGCACACGTGCACACGCACGCCCGCGCGCGCACTTACACCCGCGGGGGGCGCGCGCCCGGCCCCGCCGGCGCGGCCAATGGGAAGCCCCTCCCTGTCACGTGGGCGGACACGCGCGCGTGCGCGGGGAGAGCTGGGCGGCGCGCGCCGCTCTCTATGGTTCCGGCGGGCGCGGCGGGCGCCCCCTGGCGGGCGGGAGGAGCGGCTGAAGCGTGAGGGGACGGTGGGCGGCACCGGGACAGGGCCCACACAGGAGTGGCACCATCAGGAGTTGGACTCACACAGGAATGCCACCACCACGATTTGGGCGTCCTTTCCTAATTAGGACGCCTTTCCAAGGCTTGGAAAGCCGAGGAGGTGCTAGTTCTTGGGACAGGCTGCTGCTGTGGAACTCGCAGCCGTCCCGCCGGCTCTGAGGGACAGTGGCCATTTGTCCGTCCTGCCCTTGGTAGATGTGGCGTTCATTACCTCAGAGAGCGCTTTGCCAGCTCCATCCGCCCCCGCTGGTCGTGGGGTGTGAAAAACGCAAATCGCTTGTTTTTAAAAGTTTAAAAGCTTAATGGTAATAAAATGGTTAAAAAAATAGCAGTATAATTAGAGTAATAATAATTTGGACAGCTTCGATTAGGACAATACGAGACAATAGAAACAAAGAGTTACGGAAGTCCGGGTACCTTTTCTGGGCAGCTCAAGCCCGAAAAAGAACCCACGTTAACAGAGGATTAACCCTTAAAGACAACAGCCTGTTGCATATTCATACATCTCATCCATGATGCATAAATTCCATTCAAATTATGTCTGGTCAGTGTCAGCTTCTTCTCTTAATCCCGATGGTGTCTTCAAACCTGAGCGAGATGGGAAGAAGTTTGTTTCTTTTGATAATGGAGCAATAAATTCTCTTTCTCTGAAAGATTCAGGTGTCCTGCGGCTGCTATCTGGTGCGAGTCCCGTCTTTAAAAAAAAGTATCTTATATAGCATATTTTAACGTTGTTATAACCTAAATTATATTTAACACACTACTTTAAAAATTAATACAGCAAAACTTTCTAACATAATACATATAATATTCATTTTAATATTTGCGAAAAGCCAATCATAAAATATGCATTTTTCACAGCAGGGCAATGACCTGCTCAGAGCACTCAATGCCAAATGTTTTCTGTTTGTCCCTGAGGAGCCGCACTTTGGGAATGGCATCATCCAGGTCAAACTCCAAGCTTGGCCCAGGAGTTCTGTCCAGCAGGAACAGTTCTTGCACAGTGCCTGCCCTCGTGTAACAGTAAAAAATAGTGAACAGAGCCAGGACAGGACAGAAAGTGTCCCTGAAAGTAAAGCAAAGTACTCCACTGGAGTAGGAGACAGCACTTCAAAGAAGAGTTAAATAATCCTTTTTAAATATAGAGAAATAAGAATGAATCCTCATTTTAAAAATGGGATTTGAAGAAATCTTCACAATTCTTTTATAATGTGAAATCCCCATGTTTACAGAGGGCTGGAAATGAGCAAAAGCAAGGAATTAAAGAGCACATCTTTATGCTCCAGGTTATCTAGAAGCATTAAAGTCATTAAAGAGCTGAGCCAGTTCTGCCAGGTGATCCAACACCCCGTGTGCCCAGAGGGACCTGAGGCAGTCCCTCAGCAGCTCCTGCTGGGATCTGGCCCAGGTTTCCTGGCAGCTCCCAGCCCAGCCTGCCCTGGTTCTGTCAGGCAATCACTTCTCCCTCCGTGTTTGTCACCACAATTAGGCACTGCCGTGGCTGTCTGTGAGGCTGGAGACCAGGATGGATCCTGTGGGAAGGGAATTTGCTCACACCTTGGACACCCAGGTGCTGCTGTGTGTCCGTGGGGATCACAGAGCCACTCTGCAAACCCTTTTGTCCATCTCCCCAGGCACTGCGAGATTTTCACCAGGCATTCAGGACAGAGGGTTTGTCTCCATTTCTGTTGCTGGAGCCAGAGAAGTGAAACGCATTTCCATCGGTGACTTATTACCTGCTGTGCTGATCAAAGGGACAAAACCATCTTGGATTGATTCTCCGGGGCAGTGTTTTAACCAGGAGGGTTTAAGGCTGCACAGGAGACGTGGTCTGTGGGGAAAGCTGATCTCTTATTAAATCAGCAGACAGGACTGAGTGCGGGGCTCAGCTCAGGGGTTATGTGCCTGAAAGCCTGTCTGGGCTCCTTATTTTTTCCAGCTGTGCTGGGGGAACCTAATAAAGGTACTGCTGTCCCTGCAGCCTTTCACCAAACTGCTCCCCTGCTGCTTTGCTGGGGCTGATTTATGGCACTGGGGCCACAAGAGTGGCCTGGGAGAGGCGTGCCCTGCACAGGAGGGGCTCAGCTCCTGTCTGGGGCCTCCCTCCTTGCCCCGAGGGATTTCCGGGAGGGAAAACGCTGAGGATGGGGAGAGGATAAATGAGAGACCAAGCAGGCAGCAGCAGCTGGCTTGAATCAGTGCCTGGCACAGCACCAAAGACATCAAGGGGTCAGAGTGAGAGTAGCCACTGGGCTGGTGGAAAATGGTTCTTCCCTTTCCAGCAGCACCCCCAGGTAGCACCAGGGCAGGGCTAGGGAAGAGAAGTCAGGGCAGGTGAGAGGCCAAGTCATTCAGTGGTCAAACCTCTCTCCATCCTGCAGAGGATTTGCAGTTTGGGCTCGGGGTGGGCACAGGGGAGTGGCACATCCCCCCTGCCCATGGACAGGCTCCCACACAACTTGTAGGGTCTGTGACCCCACAGTGCTGGCTCACACTCCTGGCTCACCGATTTGATCCCCTCCAGTGATGTTACTGTAACTGCAGGACAATGATTTTATGCCCAGTGGATTTGATTTGCCCCTTGGGGAATATAAAATTTCAGCACAGCCCCTGCAGCCTGGCAGCTACCCAAGGTGCAGGGGCTCCCTCTGGGGTAACCCTCGGGTGCTTTCCACAGCTCCCTCTGAGCAGACAGCACTTTGTTTTTTCCCTGCTGTTTTCCAGCCCTGCCTGCCCAGGGGAGGAGACATTCCCTGGGGAATGGAGATGCTGGGTGCCACGGTGATGGTTGCCATGGCAAGGGCTGCCACCATCCCCTTGGGGACCAGAGCTGTCAGTGTGTGGCTGCAGGCAGTCCTGGGGACACGGGCAGCCAGAGCAGAGCTGGATGTGTGGGGGCAGCTGGATTTAGTGGGGTGGCTGCTCTCACCTCCCAGACTGTCTGTGCCCACTGGGAAGCAGCTCCTTGCACAGGATGGTCCAGGACACCCAGCTCCAGCTGGGAGCAGCCTGGGGTGGAAGCACAGGATGTGCTGAGCAGCCAGCAGGGTTGTGGTGTTGTGGGTCCCAGGATGAGGTGAGAGATGAGAATTGACTCCAAGTTCTCAGAAGGCTGATTAGTATATTATATATTAATTATATTATATTATATTATAGTACATATTATATTATATTATATATTCTAAAACTATACTAAAGAAAAAGACATCAGAAGGCTAAACAAGAATGAATAATAAAAACCCGTGATAGACTCAGAGTCCAACACAGCTGGCTGTGATTGGCCATTAATTAAAAACAATTCACAATGCTGGCTAAACAATTCTCCAAATCACATTCCAGAGGAGTAAAATATGGAGAAGTTGAGGCTTGTCATCTTGCCAGGAGAATAAATCCTGGTGAAGGGATTTTTCACAAAATATCCTGGTGAGACAGCAGGGAGCACAGGCTGCCCACAGGCAAGTGAGCCTGGCAGGAGCTCAGCAGTGCCCACACTGCCTCTGCCTGCATCCTCAGGCCTTTGCCCTTTTCAAGGGATGCTTGGACAACCCTTCCCATTAGTTTTGCTCTGTTTCACCTGCAAGCAAGCGGATGCACTTCATGGATGAGGGCAGCTGGGTTTGAGTCCTTTTAGGTGCCAGGAGCTCCTTGTATCCTCAAAAAAAGACATACTCTGCTGCTTAAAAGCCACCTTTTCCTCTAGCAGCATCAGCAGCACATTGCAGAGCCAGAGCAGGTAGGAGCCCTTCCCTCAGTACCCATTCCTGGAGCTGTATTCATCTTGGCAGCTTCCCCATGGAGAACCAGAACAAAGCCTAAAGGGCTCAAAGCAGACAGGGAAGGCTTTAGTCTGAAATAGTCCACCTTGGCTAGGGATGATCAGCAGGAATCCACATGGCTTCTCTCCTTTATCCAGCTGAGTGAGGAACAGGCAGCTTGAAAGAGGTCAAGATATCTTGGTAATTGGTGGGGAACGTTCAGATTACACTTGAGTGGGGAGGTTGTGACACTGCTGCCCTTCTCTGCAGCTGGCAGGAGGGGACTGGTGAGTGAGCTCAAGCCTGCAGGGATAATCAGCTCCTTATGGCCTGCTATGGAGGAGACTGGGGGTGCTGTGTCCTCCTCCCTGCCCTGCAGTGTGGCTCCCTTTGGTTAAGGTGTGCCCCTGTTGTTGGATCACTTGCTGAGGTGAGTGGCTCTGCTGCTGGCATACTCAGCCTGCTCCTTTCTCAAACTGGGGGAACCTCAGGAGCACCCAGGAGCCTGCAATTCACAGGATGGGAGCTGGGGAGGCCCAGGAGCAAAGGACAAGAGAGATAAACTGCTGGAATTTCCCTAGGTCTCTGCCTGGCTGAACACAGAGACTTAAAGGAGGGGTGGCAATGACACTGCAATTGAGCAGTAATTAACTATTTTCAGCTGGGACTTTAGAGAAATTACAAACATGAGAAGAGGGTGCCAGATCCTGCACATGCTCCCAAGGAAGGTGTGATGGCACACACAGCTCACTCAGGGTTAAACACATCCTCCCAAACTCTGCTACCACCCAGAGGAGTTGCACATACCTGTTCTGGGTGGTGCTACCACACCTGAGTAGCTCCAGGTCCACCACAACTCCACAGAGAAGTGGTCTGAAAAAGTGTTACCATAGCAAAGAATGAAAACCTGGAGGTGTTACCCGAGCAGGGAATGAAACCCTGGAGGCAGCGGAGAAATTGAGATGAGCAGAAAATGTCAGTAGCAACAAAAGCCGGCCATAAAAATGTAATGGGAACATGTTGTTCTCTTAGAGTTAAGTTTATCTGGTGTTGTACAAGTGTTTAGACCAGACAGGAATAATTAAATCTAGGTGTAATTACACGTTAGTATGGCTGATTAAGTATGCTAATTAATCTGCAATTATCATTTGGTGGGGGGGAGATAATGGAACACAGGTAAAACTGCGGCGATTTAAGGAAATCCTGGCTATTGTTCCCAAGGAGGAGGGCTCCGAAGGGAAATGCCTGGGAGGGCTCCGAAGGGAAATGCCTGAGCAGTGATGTGGGTGAGGGAGGGCACACAGACGCTTCTGGGGCAACAGAGGAGGGTTGTGCAATGGAGCCTGAGCCCAGGCCAGCACGGAAGGGCTTTGGCACCTGAACTGCAGCTTCAGCGGGGCTGGGGCACTTGGCAGGGAAAAGAGCAATGTGCACGCTGGGAGAAGGTGTACAGCTGTGAGCAGGGAGGGGCAGGAGCACCTCCCATGAGCCTACAGAGCTGCATGGACGTTTATCGAGGAGACAGAAGAGGTGGGTGTGAAACTCCTCAGGCTGAAGAGTGCACCGAGTCTCGACTCTCACATTTGGCTGCTCATTCAAGGCAGGGATTAGATTTATTAGCATGAAATGAGAAGAATGAAGTAATTACCCATTGTCAATGGGTAGCACCTAAATGCAAAATGGGAGTTTGTCCTCCTCAGACAAAATGTCACGGGGAAAGAAGGAAGTGGTGTGTGTAAAAATCAGGACAATTGGCATCATGAAGCTGTGTGGAGCTAGTGGGGCATAAGTGAAGGGTTAAAGGCTCAGCTATGAGGTATTTCTTTTATTGCAGGTGTGTCTTGGGGAAAAGATAAGTGAAGGTTCATGAACTTCAAAGACATTCCTACAAACACCACCTCTCTCACAATGCCCTGGGTGTCTCACCCAGGCTTTCTCAGTAATCACTGGCCATGTGGAACAACACAAGAAGCAGACAGAAATGATAAACAGCTGCTGAAAAGCAAGCAAGCACTCATTAAAAGACACTCCTTGGAACAGTACGCCGGCCAGAGCTTTATTTTCAACAGCCCATACAACCAAAAACCAAGAGCAACAGCAATGGTGTGTGTGCATGTGTGTGACTGATACAGTGCAGTACCCCATCACAGCATACAAAGTTTGCCAATAAATTAAGGTGTGAAAAAACAAACACAGTGCATACCTAAAGATCATCAGTACATAAGTGGAACACAGCCTAAGTAGAAGTATTTGCATATCCTCTAGCTGTTTTAACATTGCCCTTTCAAAGCTAACCAAACCATTCTTGCTCTGTGCAGGCTATACAAGCACTGGGCTAATCGTAGCTTCACCCCAGGGACAGTTCCCTCGTGGGGGCAGGAAGGCAGGTCACACCCTGAGAATCAACACGTGCCTTCCTGTGTACCCCTGGTGCAGCCAGGAGGTGTGGCAGGCACTCCTGGATCACTGACACAGCTCCAGGGCCCGGGCAGCACTGAGGACACTCTGCACTGGCTGTGTCTCCCCATGGAATGCTGCCCCTGCGCAGGATTTGAGGGGGCACCTTACTTATATCACTGAGTTACAGCCCAAGCTTATTCCTGCTACTGCTTTATCATTGGTTTCATCTGGACCTTAAACATCCATCTATCAATAAATAAAATCATTGGTTTAGCACACATAATAAAATTACACCTCCCACTGGTCACTGTTTGAGAAGTTCTCTGTGTCACTCCCTACACAAACCTCAAGAAAATTATTTTCCATCAGGCTCAGTAAGGTTTCAAGTAACAATTTTCAGTACTGCTTGGACAAGACACAGGCTTGGTTTGGAACCCTGATTCTGGCTACAGGGTGAAAGCATCTCCACACTTCTACACTCAAGTGTATCAAGTCCACGACTGTGCCATTTTCACCTGCGAGCAGCAGAAGAGGGAACTAACAGTACTTGCTGTTATTCTCTCTCCAGGTGACTGAAACAGTCCTTTTACAAAGCCTATCAACCTAACCCAGCTAAAATGAAAAGCAAAAATGTCACTCAAGTCAGAACCAAAGCCTGTGTGTTTCAAGGTTCACATCAACAGTTCTTATCCACAGCCACTTGCTCTAACAAACCTCCTAAAAATGCAGCCTTGACTTCCTTCTCCCAACAGGCCAGGACAGAACAATCTGAGATGAGCCATATCTTCCTCCAACTGAGTACTTATAAGGCACTAAAATTAAGCCACAACCAAACAACCCCAAAAAAACACAAACCCAAACGAAACCCAACCAAACTGACCCACAAAGAAATTAAAATTTGGCTATATGAAATAGCAGCAATTCTTCTTCAGTGGTCTACAAAGCCAGAACATTGATACTTTGGGCAAAAAAAACCAAACCAATGCACTGTTGGCCAACTACAAAACACCTAAAAAACCTACATCCATTCGCACTTCATAATCAAAATCAGTACAAATCTGATAGGCACAAGTAAAAAGCATCTTCTTCACACCTCAGTGCTCAGTTTTCCAGCAGAAGCCAGGCCTGGGGAGCTCAGCTGCCCTGCAGGACAAGATGAGCAGCCCAGCACCACCATCATGCAGCTGCAGGAGGATGGAGTGGGGATGAGCCACTGCAGAGCTGCTCCAGGACACTGACAGGAGGCAAATGTTCTTAAAAACATGATTAATTAGACAATGTGTTCAGCTTTGGCACCTATTTCTGAACCCGCCCTCCTGTTTTTCAGAAATCATGTTAAATATAGCTGGTGTAACTCCACTGTCTTCATCCATTCCCATTATTTTTCTTCTGCCTGGAAATAGGTGAACTCACCTATGTCACTACATTAGATACAAAGGCTAGCACTTGAGATTTCTTAAAAACAATCACTCTGAGTTTGGAAAACTGGTTTTAAAACATATCAAGAAATACTAAACATAAATGTGTAAAGCAGGAATTCATACCTTTAAACATCAATAAGAATGAGCTTATTTGGAGAGCAATAAAGCTTTTTTTTTTTTTAAAGGATATACTGACTAGCTATAGGTAAATTCCTCTTTCCCTGATTGCTTGGTGAGCTCAGCCAGGCTCAGTGCCTTGCAGCTTTGCAGATTTTGTCATACACTTCTGGAAAGGCATCCTTGCAATTCATCTCCTCCCTCAGCTTGTGGTACAACGAGCCATCAAACATATCCCAGAACTCCTCACGGGTCATGTAACAATCTGCATACAGCATCTGGAAACTGGAGAGAAGGGAAAGAGAAAAGACAGAGATTCAGTGTTAATTGAGCCATAAGATTTGATATAGAATATTAAAAAACAAATCAGTGCAAGTTATGAAAAGCAAATACTTAACAAAACAAAAACATCAACAATGCTTTTTAAAAACAAGGAAATACAATAGCTCATGTGGATTATGTTGGGACACTCAGCCGATTATGTTGTGTGGATTTAGTATTTTTTTCTGCCTATTTTCTTAGGATCCATGTAGGTACAGTCACAGAATCTCATATTTGCCTGCATTATAATATCCATTCAAGGCAGATGTAACAATACATTCTTTGACTTTTTCATTTCTCTGGACATTAAGAACAGAACTAAGAAGGCAAAATGAGACCAGGCCAAGAAGATAAATCCATAGTGCAAACAAAGCATGGTGTAACAAAGGTCCATTTACAAATTAAATCCTTCTTCAGCTGTGGACTCTTCCTCACTCCCACAGTGTGCTCTCTAAGCTGCAGCTACCACCAGAGTACAGCAGCAAAACACAACCTAACATAGAAGCTCTATTGTTTTGTGTGATTATGAAACTGGAAGATTAAGCATTTATCCATTGTTCATTTCCCAGTGACAGGTAGAAAACAGACCAAACTTTGTCAGTAAAGAGCTTTAAATTAAAATCTTAATTTCAAGTTAATGAAAAAAAAGCTTAAAATTAACTTTGGGTTGCTTTGTTCTCTGGCAAATCACTTCTTGCAGCTTGAAGTCATTTGCAGTCCCCAAATCATCTCGAAGCAGCCTTACCATTATTGCTCAGCCACATGGGACATGATCACTGTTAGACTGAGAAGTAGGTCAAAATAGAAATGGGGATAAATTAGACTGATGGTGTAAAAATACCATGTAGTTGCTTTTTGTTCCTGAGACACCAGCCTGTGGCTGCTCCTCCACTGACACCGCTCCAGCAAATTCAGCTGGCTCGAGTCCGTGACAGATGGTGGGCACATGCCTCACGCCCACTGTGGTCCTGTGCAACCAGAACCCAGGCAGGGAAAAGGAAGCTTTGGAGCACAAGTTTTGAGGGAGGGAAGAGCCACCAGCACACAGGGACAGACTGACTGCAGGGACAGCCAAGGCTGCCCCCCGGGCAAGGACATCCCGGTGCAAGGACGGGGCCGAGCGGCTCCGCGATGCTGCAAGGACTGCAGGGAGAACAGTTCCAAGGGCAGCCAGGGAAGCTGTCCAAACTTTTGGGATTCCTCAGTGATTCATTCCTTGGAATGAATATTCCAAGGATGTATTTTGTAGCAGCAGACTCTGCTCCCAGAGCAGCCTGGAGCTGAAAGGTGATCTGAACTCACCCAGCTCCCAACTACACTGCGAGAACTTCAGCCAGTGTTTCCTTTTGTTTGGTTGGTTTTGCAATCAAATAATAAAGTGAAATCATATTTTTAACTCACCAAAATTAGAAATTTAAATTAGTTTTCAATTACTGTGGTTGTTAAATTAATGCAGTATTAAATATTAAAGTTCTGTGGGATAAACAGCTGTAATTAAACCACATGGGTGTGAATTATATGTGACATTATCAGTGTTCTGAGGAGTGGGGTCCTTACCCATGCACACTTCTTACAAACTTTTCCATCTGCCTCATTGAAGCCCTGGCTTCAAACTGTTTGCTTTTGGGCTCTCCATAAGCTCCTATATCCACGTAGAGTTCAGCTTCATTTCCTTTGGGATGGACCATACCAGGATTGTTGGGCAATATAAAAGGACACAACCAAATAGGGTAAACCTGCAGGGGCAGGAAAACACTTTATCACTTATTTTTTGACACAATCATTCTTTAAGATCTTTAATAAATGTGGCAAAATAAAGAATTAAGAGAACTTTCTCCCAATCCTAGACTGAAGCTTTTGCTTTCAGCTCTTCCTTCTCAGCTGTTTTTAGCTGCACTTTCTAATGACCACAACACAAATGGATTGAAAATGTCCTCCTAGAATTGCATCATCTCCCCTTAAAACATTTGAAATAAAAAGGGAAAAAAACCCCAAAACACCCACAAATAAACCACCCCTGATCTCAAAGCAACAACTGAATAAACATTCTGAGCAAAAAGAGAAGGAAATGTTTTCTTTTCCAGGTCAGTCCAAAACTGAAATTATCAAAACTGAAATTCTACACTAACTAAAATAAATTCAGAAATAAAAGCAAGAAAGGGAGATTAAGCTCCACAGTTGGTGCTTGGTGAGACCACTAGTCATTTTAGGTGAAGCTCATATTTTAGTAAGTGATAAAATCTTTTAGAAGTGTCAGCTTCTACCAAAGCTTGAATCTTTTCTTTAATGTTTCTCTTTTTCAGAAAGCTGTGTTTATTTCTGCTGCAGCCTTGCATCATGGACTCACAAAGCACAGCACTCCCCAGGACACAATAATGACCTTTTGCACAAGCAGGATATTATGTCTTAACACCAGCAGTCCCATTGCTTATCACAAACAACCCAAGATTTGCTGAGTTCTAAGGAGATGAGTTCTTACATTAAGGTCAACGTGGAAGGTCTGGATTGATTTTTCAAGGCTCTTTATTGGCACCAGCATGTCCTGCACAACGTGGTGCTGCTCATACAGCTTCCTAATGGCTTCTCCTTGGGTGAGCTTCAGCAGAGAGATTTTTGGGGGGACCATCCAGCCAAACAGGTAACGGAACACGGGGTTATTGCCAAAAGGAATGATATCCTTCAAAGAGGAGAGAAAAAAAACTCTGACTGAAGAATGTGTAACTGGACCAAAAGAACACTTCAGAGCCCTTAGGGCAATATTAAGCCAGATTTCCAATAAATTTAATTGGTGATACTTTGCTGAAGTACTAGAACACAAATTAGCAAATTAGAGGGGCCTGGGCTGCACTTGGCTACAGAGCCTTGCCCCAAGCCTCCTCTGGTTCCCACTGATGTGCAGTTGTATGAATCACAACACATCCAGCCCCAAATAATTTCAAAAAATAAAAAGAGCAACAGGCTATTATCTTGCAACAGCCAAGGGAGGAGTGCAAAAGGAGCTAACTTTACAGAAGTTTTGCAAGAATAGCCAAATTTCTCAATAGCATTTTAAAGCTGTAAAATCTTAATTACCACCCGCACAGCCAACTGCTGTTTACCTTCTGCAGGAGCTGAAAGGATCTGGTACCTCACTCCAGAGATTCAAAATGTAGTAACAGGAATATTTCAGAATGCCAAATCAAGTTTTGTGTAACTACACATGACAATAAACACATTTATGAAATTCTAAGTAATGACCTGATTATGTAATTCCTTTAGGTGGGGCAGTTTTTCAGCCAGAATTTTACATTCATGTTTTTCCCACCATCTGAATTTGGAAATCACTCAGTAGTGATTTAATGCTGAAATACATACTTAAGACTTAAATTCAGAACAGCACTAAACCAAAAATTAGGAGCTTCTGATACAACACCTTATATGTCAAGAAGTGCCTTTGGATTTGCTGCACTCAAATGCAGGACTTGTAATTTTGCCATAAACTTTGCCATTTTTTTCTGTCATTAAAGACAGAAGTTGCTGCCAAGGGGAAGAATGTACATTGTACCTACAGTGTGAAGGGGCAGGGTACTTTCCTGCAGATACATTTGAATTTTGGAACTGGTCTTACTTGGAGCTCCCAGAAGATACTGCGAGTGTGTCTGTGGTAATAATGTCTGGAAGGAATGTACTCCACTCCAGTCCTGTCAGCTTTCAAATACTTCTCCACATGCTTAAAGAACCATGGCTTGTAGTAGTTGCCAATTCTGTTTATCTACAAGAAAACAAGAATTCATCAGGTAAGAGTTACACCTTGCTAGTCAACAGAGTGTGTCCCCACATTCCTTTCCTGGGAGGAATCTGTGTTATATCCTCTGGATAAGACTGTCACAAGGCATCTAGGGAGCCTTCACCCCACTTGCAAGGCTCCTTCTTAGCTTCCTTGCCATTAAGGTTTAAGGAAGGCCTCCACTGACAAGCTATTTAAGAGCCCACAAATGTGACAGAACTGAATTCCTAAAACGCCAATCTCTAACCCCATCATTAATCCAAAATCTCACATGGCAGAGAGGAAACATCCAGGTGGAGGGTTGCATGAACACTTAGCAGGACCCTCCTGTGCATGCCCTGATGTGTTTTTATTGATATTATCAGCATTAAAAGCTTGCTAGGAAGAGTGTTACTGTGAATAACTGCAGTTCAAAGCAGCATTGTTCAGCCTATGAGAAAAGATCCTTCTCCTCTTCCTCCTCCTCAGAACAATGAAATCAGTGGGTCATTTCTCACCAATAAAAGAGATTTAGAGAACACATTCTGTCATAGTAGGAATTAAAATACTCTGATGGACTGATCCAAATTTTAATCCTATGTTAAGAGATTGTTCCAATTCTATAATGGTTTTATCCTAGTACAGCTTCAGTTAGACCCTGGGAGTATTTTTTTGTAAGTAACTTCCCTTTAGTTACCTTGCTTTGCTCAGCTTCATCAGTCAGGACTCCTGTCATGATGACTGCTTCATCCAAGGAATACATAAGTCCTTCCACAAAACTATTCTCCTTTTTCTTAGACTCTTCAGTGAACTTCTCACAAATCTTCTGCAGTCCTCTCACTGGCTCATAATGTATTTTGACATATTTCTTGGCAGGAACCATTTTTATTTCTGCTGCAACCAGGAAACCCAGAGTACCACAAGACCAAGGCACTGCATAAAATAGGTCTGAGTTTTCAGTCTGCAAAAAGTATGTATGTCATACTAAATCATATATCCACACCAATAACTGTCAATGACATTGTAAATGAAAGCAAAGTAACATTTTGTCTTACTGGTGAACATCTCACAAGGCTTCCATCAGCAAGAACAAGTTCATAGGCCACACAGGTGTGCTGAAAAAGTCCATAGATATGGGATGAAGACTCAATGCCAGTTCCCATGATCAGGCCACCTTATCAAGAGAGCACACAACAAATCAAATTAAACACGCTCCAAAATGTGGGTGATTTATGAGAGCAACCTCCACTTTATAAGTTCTTTTAAGAGTATTAAAAAAAAAAAGTGCTTATAACATAAATACCACAAAGAACATAAAGGCTCAACAGCCTATTTCTAGAACCTTTAAAACAACACAATTAAAAAACCCTAATGGAAGTGCAGCAAAATGAGTGAGTCTCTTGTCATCAGCACTCCTTACCTACTGTGAGGTCATCAAGCTCTGGCACCACAGGAATGGTCCAGCCCATGGGATTCAGGTATGCAGTCAGCTGGCCCATGGACACCAAAGGCTCCACACGAACAACCTAAAAAGAAAAAAAAAAAAAAAACACCAAAATCCACCCCCAAGTTCTCAACAAATATAAATTAAAGAGTTCAGCATTAATGATGATAAAACATGGCTAACTGGATACACCTCCATCTGTTATCAGAACTCAGAGACTCACTTTCCTAAGAGAGCTGCTAAAAATAGTGGGAACTGTTTAGTGATTCCTCCTCTGCCTCAACATCTTGTTGCTCAGTGCCCAAACCCATAAATCAATCTGGTCTTTTAGACTTCAGCACATAAAAGCCAAGCAATTCCATATGCTGGGTTTTTCAGATGGAACGATCCAAGCCCACATTGCAAACCCTTGAAATGTGACAGCTCTGCCACAAAATTTTGCTCTTTGTGGAATCTAATCCCTTCAGCTCTGTGTATCGTGAAGAAAAGTATAAAATCCATGAGAGTGCATGCTTTGTGGTGGGATTTGTTACCTGTCTTTCACTGTCTACTTCCAGGACATCCATTAAATTGATCATGATGTTCTTGTGGGTCTTCTTGTACTTGCCCACTCGGAGTGACACCGTCAGCCAGCCGGGCCGGCCCGTGCACATGTACCTCCTGCTGCCTTCCTTCTTCCATTCCCGCACCTGCAAGGGCAACAACTCTCACACCAGGGATGCTTTGGAAGCCTCTCTGCAGCCCTCTGAACTCCTAAATAAAGTATGACCAGAGTGGTTTAGTTATGTAGAGGATACACTTTTAATATCCTGTAGCTCTGGGGTTTTCTTTTGGGAGAAGGATTCAGAAGGATAACAAGACACTAACAGAGTTTAAAAAACCCTCCTCTAAGGGAGGTATTATTGCTGTTATAATCTCAGTTCTAACCCAAACATAGAAAAACTGGTCTGAGCCTCCAAATGACCAGGTCTAGTGGAATCAACCTTAAGCAATCTGGTCTAGTGGAAAATGTCCCTGCTCATGGCAGGTGGGGTTGGAACAAGATGATTTTTAAGGTCCCTTTCCAACCCAAAGCCTCGTAGGATTCTACAAAAAGTTGGGAAGGAAAATGTGTAAGCCATATGAGTTCTGCAAAGCCACAGTGGTTAACACCCAGAGAACAAACAACTGCATTTTCTTCAAAGCTGAGTTGCTACTACAGCTGGTAAAAAAACCCCAGCCAACAACCCCAACCCCTCCGAGAATAATTCCCTGCACATGAACATCCATCTGCATCCGTGATGAGACAGACAAGGCAGGAAACAGAAGCGGACGTGACAGAATTACCACAAACAGCAGAGAGCACAGAATCACTACGCACATCTGCATTTCTGGGCGGAGGAAAAGTTTAATCTGGCCACGAAGCAGCTCCTGGAGCTGGCGGTGTGAGCAGTAGGGTGTGCGGGGAAGCAGAACACGCTCCAGAGCCTGCGGCTCAGACACTGATGTGCTCCCATGTTGCACACACGTGTGTCCCTGAGCCTGCTGCTGCCAAGCCCGGCTCCCAGCACACCAGCAGCGCAGGGAGCGAGTTCCACAGGAGTTCCAGCGGGACACAGCCCTGAAGGAGGCTGAAAGCCCCGCTGGCGTTTATTCCCTTGCATTCCCCCACTCCGCTGGACTTTGCCCCGGGTGCGGAATAGCGGGGTGAGGGGGAGGACAGAGATGACAGAGAGCGGGACGAGAACACGCTGTTCCCTCACAAAGCCGCGGTACCCCCGGGGTGCCGAGGTCCGGCCAAGCCTCACCTGCTCCTGGATGTGCCGGACGCGCTGGGCATGCTGCCGCGGGGCGCTGTGGAGGCGCCACACGGCCCATGCGCGCAGCTGGTAGTAGATGTCGAAGAGGATGGAGAGCGGCAGGAGGAAGAAGCAGACGAAGACCCAGCGGTGGTGCACCAGCACGGCCTCCAGCCCGCGGTGCCGCACCCAGAGCAGCAGGAGCAGCAGCCCCGCGCCCACCGACCACAGCGCCGACATGACACCCACCGCCCGCTCGCGCTCCATCACGGCCGCGCGCCCTTATGGGACCCCGCCATGCCGCGCCCGCCGCTCGCGCGCTCGCCGCCCGCGCCACGCCCCTCCGCCACCATTGGCCGAGACGTGAGGCGAGGGGAGGGAGACGACCAATCGAAGAGCTCCGAGGAGATCGGACCAGGCGCTGAGGGCGCCGATTGGCTGCGCGCGGCCGGCCCCGCGCTCCCCCTCATCGCCGCGGCCACCGGGCCCCCCCCCGCGGCGGAGGTGGCACCGCCTGGGGACTGAGGGGGACTGAGGGGGAGCCGGCTCAGACCCCGGGCAGGGCTGGGGATGGGGACCAGTAAGGGTCAGACCCCAGGAAGGGCTGGGGATCGGGACCGGGCAGGGTCAGACCCCAGGAAGGGCTCGGGGAGCCGGATCAGATCCCCAGGAAGGGCTGTGTGGGACGCAGGGCAGAGGACAAGGGCTGAGGCAGAGGGCACTCCCCGGTCAGGGTGGGGACAGACCGTGGTGGTGCTGTGGTGACCGTGTCCCCTGAGCAAGGGATGCACCCTGGTGCCTTTGGGTTGGGGTCTGGAGCAAAATACCTCCACATCCCCCACCTGTGCACCCCTCTGGTGTTGTAGGCACTAGAGAACCTGGTAGTGCAGGTGTCTCCAAAGTGCCAGCAGTTCCATTTCTAGAATAAAGAAAGGGACAGCTTGCTCTCTAAAACCCTGGCAGAAAACTCCCATCCATGGTGGAACCAATTCACATAAAATCTGTGAGAAAGGTGAGACTTTGTTTTCTGAAGTTAAAATCCCTCCAGGGATGTGTTGCTTGGGAGGACGGTGACAGAGGTCCAATGACACCCCCAGGAGGTTCTGGCACAGTCAGCGCTGTCAGACACCCTGGAATGGCAAAGGCTGAGTTCAGAGAGGAACATGGAGTACAGGTGTTCCGTGTGGACACAGCCATGATGATGTGACACAAGTGTCAGCAGGAGAAATGCTGACCTTGTCCTTTAGATGATTGATAGCTGGGAGAGGGAAACTTCAGGCAGGGAGGGATTGGGGTTCAGAGCTCAGCTGTGGCAGCCCAGCCACACATTTCAGCCCTCTTCAGACACAGGGAAGGCTTTGTTGTGAAGCTCACTTCAGGATTTCATGGAACCATTCACAGAATGGTTTGGGTTAGATGTACCTTAAAGATCACCTAATCCCACCCCTTTGGCCATGGGCAGAGCCACCTTCCCTTAGAACAGTTTGCTCAGGCCCCCATGCAACATGCCTGGAACAATTCCAGGGAAGGAAATTTTAGCACACTGCTTTTTTGGGTTTTGTCCCACAGTTTTTATTGAAGGACTAGACTGAGACTTCACAGCTCTCATATTTGGAAAGGGTCTCCTAATTTCCAGACTAAATTTACTTATAGCCAAATTATATTTGTTGCACTTGTGCCTAGTCTGTTCACTAGCTCTTCTTACATCTAAGCTGATTGATGTTATCTGCTTTTATTTATCAGTTCATCTGCTGACGGAAATTATTCATGCAAAAGAAGGTTCCCATGCTTCTAAGGGAGGTTATTTTAACCTCACTGAAGGACCTAAATAATTATTCCTGATATGAATGTGATCAAGCTCTGGGCTTATTGAATAACAGCATCATTTATTCATAAGGGGATATTTATGCCTTCAGTGTAAATACTATTTTGAACTTGTTTTTATGAAGAACCATTACAAGTGCTTATAATGTTTTTCATGTTTTGCTCTTGTTTTTGTAAGACTCTAGGCAACAGGAAGTGGGTAGGTGAGCTCAAAGATTGGGATGTGAAACTTATTTAAAGCAGAGGAGTGAACCACGTTCAGATTATGGTCAAATTGCTCGTGTAGGTACTGATGCCAGGCATAGAAAACACAGAAACGAGAAGGGGATGAGGGAAGGGGAGATAGATACTAGAAATGCTGCAGGTTTCAATTCTAGTTATCCTAGTTACTTGGGCAAAACATCATCCAATGATCTATGTAGGTTTAGGAAGATATCATCTGCAAATCTGGTTGGAAGAGCTAAGGTTCTCTTGGTAGCTTGGTGAGATGAAAATCCTTGGTTTCTTCAATTAAATTAACATTTTAAGTGTGTTTAAGCTGTTAGTGCTTCTTAAAAAAGCAGTCCTTTTCCCTTCCTCTCCTCCCTGCCTCCCTCTCCTGCCATCCCATCCGCCCACTCATGCTGTTCTGGGCATGCTGTGCAGTACAAGTGCTTCTGCTGTCACTCAGTTAAACAGGTTGGAGAGCTGATCTGACTGAAGAATTAAACATTTTCTGTTCAAATCAGGTCTTTTTCCTGCCTGGATCAGCTCCCTGTGGAGCTCACCCCGCGCAGGCTTGTGCTGGGAGCAGAGCAGGGCCCTGGCACTGACCATGGCAGAGCTCCCTGTCCTTTTGGGGCAGCTCATCCCTGCCAGCCCTGCTCAGGACTCTGCTCCTCACCCAGCAGGGCTTGGTGGTGACCATGCAAAGGCTTTTGGATAAAGGATGCAGCTCTTTGTCCAAGGAGACAGGGAGAAGGGACACAGAGTCATGGAATCATAGAATTGTTTAGGCTGGAAAAGCCATCTCAGATCATCAAGCCCAACTGTTCACCCAGCACTGCCAAGGCCACCACCCCAAGTGCCACATCCACACAGCTTTTAAACCCCTCTAGGGATGATAATTCCATCACTGCCATGGGCAGCCTGTTCCAGTGTTTGGTAACTCTTTATGTGAAGAAATTGTTCCTGATACACAATCCAAATCTCCTTGGAACAACTTGAGGCTGCTTCCTCATTCCTGTCTCCTGTTCTCTGGGAGAAGATCCTGATCCCCACCTGGCTCCAACCTCATTTCAGGGAGCTGTAGAGACTGAGAAGGTCCCCTCTGAGCCTCCTTTTCTCCAGGCTGAGCCCCACCACTCCCTCAACCTCAGACTTGCTCTCCAGCCCTTTTCCCAGCTCTGCTGCCCTTCTCTGAACACACCTCAGCCCCTCCATGTCTTCCTTGTCATGGGAGGCCCCAAAATGCACACAGAATCCAGGTGTGGCTTCATCAGCACCAAGCACAGGGGGACAATCCCTGCCCTCATCCTGCTGGCCACACTGCATGGTCATCACATATAGAGCATTTGAGCTGCACACAAAAGTGGGCTGGAGAGTTCTGTCTCCATGAGAAAAATATCAAGAGGCTTTCAGTGGCACCAAAGGAAGGCATTGAAAAGCATTAAAAAGCCCATTTTCTCTTACAAACTCTCACAGCCCTGGTACTGACTGCCACAGAGCTGCTGCTGAGCAGTACCAGGATGCTGAAAGGACAGGCATTTAATAGGAGTAATTATGAAAACTAATAAAGAATTTTGGAAGACTGCAAGCCTCCTTAAATCCGTGAAGAAAGCAGCTGATGGTTACTTGGGGTTAGGAGTCAGCTGCTTTTGGTTTTCCTGCGTGTTGGTTTGGTGCAAAGCTTGTTTGAAAGTGGAGTGTTTCTGAGGGCTGGAGGGAGGTGGTGCTCAAACTGTTTGTGAGAAGCTCCCTCTGCTGAGAAATCCAAAGTATGTCCAGTCACCCTGAAGGAAAAGCCTGTAGGGGAACGGGGTGTTTCTGTGTTTACCTGATGGTGCTCAATTGACCAACTTCCAGATGGGTTTTTTTGGAAAGGTATTTATCAGTGGGACACCTATTGCTCAGGACCTATTTTTCAAGTTTCACAGCTGTTTCATGTGAGGGAGTAGAGGTGTGTGGTGGCTTGAAGAGGAGGAAGGCAGAGGGGTTGGTACAGCAACCAACTGGAGTGGCCCTTGAGAAATCGGTCAAAGAGGGAAAATGCATTTTTAGTTACTTTAGAAACTTCCAGATAGCTCTCAGGGAGAGTGAAACACCAGCTGAAGGCTTAGGCAAGGTTAGATTGGTAAGGCAATTTTAGGTGTAGGTGGATCTAATGTGGAAGGACTTGTTTAACATCCATGGTGGGGAAAGCTCTCCATGTGCATTCGTCTGAGTCCTTGGGGTGACTTTGCTCTTTTTTCCTTGCTTTCCTCTGTCTTCTCAAGGCTGCAACCACTCTGTTCACACTGGGAAGGGCTTCACCAAGAGAAGGAATAACTGGTGCTGCAGGAATCAAGGATACCTGGGCTGTGTCCCATGTGCTCTGATAGCAATCATGTCACAAGGCTCCACTCCTCTGGTGAGGAGGTACTGTAGGTGGCTGGTGGGACCCATTACCACCTTGAGGAGAAACAGATGCAGAATATGAAGTGAAATTTGGAATACTGATGATAGCAGAGTGTGTTCTATCCTTCAGTGACTGTGCTCTGCATCAGGAGGCAAGGTCAGCTGCTGGTCAGCACGTTCACAGAGCCACCAAAAAACCCCCAGTGCTGCAGAACGTACAAGAGCTTTCGTGTATTCTGTGTGATGTGCATTAAATCCAGCTTTACAATTGCCTCTGAAGGGTTATCCTGTCTGGGATTTATAGAAAGAATCACTTGTCAAAACAGAGAAAGGAATTCAGCCCTCCCTTCACTGTCACCAGGGTGGTGTCCTCTGTGGCAGAAATTAAATGTCTGTGGCACGGCAGCGGGTGTGGAGAGCTGGTTACTGAGGAAATTTGGGTTCAAACAACAGGCTGAAGGAGGTCACACTCCTCTGGGTGAGCAGTGGGGACAGAGAGCTCATGGCAACCATCAGTTGGCCTTATAGTCCTGAGAGTGAGGAGGAGAAGTGGGTGAAGAAACTGTGATGCTCCCATCTCCTTCTGTTGGTGAGATCCTGGGGGCATCGACTGTGCTGGGCATCAGAAACCAGCTGCAGTCACTGGAAGGCAATAAATGCATTGCTGCAGACTCATGGCAAAATGCACACAAGTGCCAGGGGCTTCCAGGACGCTCAGGGTGAACTCTGTCACCAGTTGTGAACCACAGCTGGTGGGGAGCCACTCCAGGGCACCCTCTCCCCCCACCTGCCTCTGGAATATTCTTGCTTGGAGTGGCAAATGCTGTGGGAACATGCAGGAATCATTTGGTGATGGTGAAGGCTTGCCAGTGTCACCTGAGGAAACACTGCAAGTTGTTTTTCTGTACAGGCCAAATTTTGCTCCCATTTTCAGCTCCCAGCTCCCTGCCTGTGTGTTTAGCATCCCAGTACCAGATGTAGTTGCAGGACTTTTCTTCCAAATAAAGCTGAGGCTTGCACTGCCTTGGCTGTGGCCATTCTCTCTGTCTGGTGTTGTCACTCTGTCACCTGTCTGCTTTCATTTATTGCAATGTTTTAAAATTTTATGGGCCCACTCCCAGATGATGTAAACTGATAAAACTCCAGGCCATGCTCCAAAAACATCAGTGTAACTGTAGGATCTGGCCCCTTGGGTTTACTTATCAATGCCAAAGGAAAATAGAAAAGCTGTGAGCAAAGCAAAAAAAAGGAAAAGGATTGCTGGAAAAAAAGAGTTTAAGATGTTAGTTATATAAGAGTTGTATAGCTGTTAAAGTCACCTAGAATATCCTTTTAATAAATGAAGAAATCGCAGCCAGATAAGTTAATAATTAAGGGTGACAAAAATACACCATTGTTCCAATAATAAGGAACTGTATTGGTCTTACTGAAGATAAATGGAGGCGTATTTAACATGGTTCAGTGCTGTGCTGATAGACTACAAATGTCCTTTTTTTTTTAACTCGGAAACTCAGTACAAAATCAGGTCGAAAGCTGATTGCCAGTGTTTGTTCCCTCCACGTTGCTCGGCTCCTTTCAGCAGCAGATGTGCCTTGGAAGCGACTCCCACGTGTGTGGAACTGAGCAGAAGGAAGCTGGAGGCTTTGAGAAGAGGTTCCTGCCCCTTTCTGTGGAGGAGAACAAGATGTGCTCCCATGTGGGGATCATCTCATGGAGATACAGAACGATTTTCAGGCTGAGGACTGGATAAATTGACCAGTCCTCAGCTCTGCAAATCAGTGGCTGGAAAAGGTGTCTGCACGGAAGGTGATGAGGATGTGATCGCTCAGTTTCCTTTAATACAGGGAATTTCTGTAGAATCCAGCTTGGCTGGAGCCATATCTAGTAAAGTGAGACAGCAATTTCAGCACCTTCTGACACAGCCAAACCCCGGTTTTTTCGTACTTCCAGTAAGCATCAAAATATGATTGCTGCAGCACCCTGTCCATGGGGAAGAGTGGCCCACCCAGAGAAACCCTGAGACTCACAAATAAATCTGAGAATGGGTAAATGCACTGATCCTGCCCCCAGCTCATGGTAAACTCCTATAGAAACCCTGAGACTCACAAATAAATCTGAGAATGGGTAAATGCACTGATCCTGCCCCCAGCTCATGGTAAACTCCTATAGAAACCCTGAGACTCACAAATAAATCTGAGAATGGGTAAATGCACTGATCCTGCCCCCAGCTCATGGTAAACTCCAGGTGCCCTTCCAAGCCCCTCATGCTGAGCTGCAGACTCAGCTGCTTTCTGTCTCCTCCTGCCATCTCCATCCTTGGCAAGACCCATTTTTTTTACAGACTGCTTAAGGAAATCATTGAGAAATCAGTCAGCAATAAACCACTGTCATCCCAGAGCAGTTAATTACCATTATCTATGGTATCAGCCCAGAGCCTGTAATAAGCTCTGAACTTTTATTGCACTGAGGTGTCTGCTTACATCCAGGCTAATGAAGGTTGTAGGGCTGGGATGGATTTCCCTCATGCTGGAACTGGCAGAGGGAATCAGGGCAGGAGAGTTTCATCCCTCTGTGAGGCAACCAAGAGCTGACACTTCTCTGGCACAGCAGAAATGCCAGGGGAGGGAAACCACACCTTTCCAAATAAGGTAAGTAGCCAAAGAAAAGTGCAGGATGCTTTTTGGGGAGCAAGATTAACTCTCTGGATCCTGGGGGACTTCCCAGGGAGGTGGAGCAGGGAATCCTGTGTTCTCCATGTGGGATGGGCAGGTCTGTGTGCCAGGGATGCTGCTCATGGGTGCTGTCTGTGAGGTGCTGATCTAAGTCATCTGCAGATGGTAAAAACTTTCTTTTCAGTCTGAAGGTAGCTAACTTAGGCAATGTCTTCCAGCTGTTTCTTCACATGCATCTTTGCAAATGCCTGTTACTCACATTCACATCCCCCTCGTTCTTCCAAGTCAGTACTGAGTCAGTTTTTCTCTTACAGACTGAGGGAAGAGATGGGAGCAACCTGCTTGTAAACCTCCATAGGAAAAATCTCCTGCTGGTGCTGCTCCTTACAGGCAGAAATCAGGAGAACATCAGGAGTGGGGTCTCCTCAGAGCCTCACACCACAGAGCTAACCAGGCAAATTCCCCATTGAGGGAGCTGTGGCACTGGAGATGAGTGTTGGTATCCTCTGACTCTTTTAATGCCATTACAGAGAAGCTGCAGCCTGTTATTTCCCAAACTCACCTCCTGTCATTTCTTGCAGAGTTTCAAATTGTCTTCAGTTACCTAGAAACCCGTGTAAGGAGGTGTAAATGTTCTGGGTTAAAGCGAGGCAAGGTGTGCAGGCAGAAATCACAGAGCTCTTGCTGGGTCAGCAGCTGATGTTGCAGATGAGCTGTGAAGAAAGCAGACAGGCTTTTGGGCACAGCAGGGCACCAAAGGCATCCCAGGTGAGTGTTTCCCTGAATTAGAAGGGGATTCCTTACAGGTGTCTTGTACAGTATGCATGCAAGTGTGCATATGCTACATCAATGTCCTGGGAATGCTGCTCTCCTGGATTCTGAAGTATTTTACATTTGGAAGGAAGTTAGGCCTGTAGGTAAGTTGCTCTTGTGGTATAGTAAATCCTATGTGAATCCTTTGCTGTATTGTTTGGTTTAACTACAACACAAGTTAAATCTGGTAGGTTTATGTGCTGTTAAGTTTAAATGCTGTTTATTGAAGAGCTGTTGTGGCTTTTGGATGTATTCCTTTTTATCCTTACCTTCTCCTATCCTTTTGTCTCCCCCTGCCCAGCCCAGCCTTCACATAGGTAATGTTGTGTTTCTATCAGTTTGGATTGATTGACACTGGATTTTTTTTTTTTTTTTTTTTTTCTTTCTGTGCTTTAACCATTAGTAAGTAATGGAGTGAACCTTGCCAACAAACTTCGTTGTGCTGTTTCTTTTATATTAAATCTGTGTTTGCTGATACCTCAGCTGCTGATTCTTTGAGAAACCTTGGAACCTTCCTCCTCTCAGCCATTCCTTGCGTCTCTCCCCAGGCTGTCATGCTTCCAATAGAATGTTTGCAAGGTTTGCTGGCAGCATTGTAGCCCTCAGCCGCCTCCCAGCACTGCACACTGATGTGAACAAGTGCTTGTGGGCAGCCCGATGCCAAGGCAGGCAGTGGGATAATGCAGGGCATTGGAAATGGAAAACAGCTGTGGAACATCTGGCACAGATGTGTGTTGGACACCAAGGGCTTCACATGTGGTGGCAACCAGAAGAGCTGGATGGCTGCTCCACCCTTTTCCTCTAAAATTCGTAATTAAAGCTGCTTTGAGCTTCTCTTTTGCATTTTTGTGCTGAAAAATAAGCAAAGCCCATCCCACTCCCTGCTCCCTGGAGAGCTCTGTAATAGCTGCATGCAGCAGAGGCACAGAGCAGCACCAGGTCTTGGGGATGTCAGCATAGCTCTGCTGAGTTCACTGGAAAGCAAATTTAGCCAGTTTTGTGTTTAATCAAAGTTCTTTCTGCTTCTTTGAACATCAGCATTTGGGGTCAAGGATGCACAGGATCTTCAAGCTCAGATATCCAAGCTCAGATATCTGCTGCTGTGGTTCAGCAGCCAGGGCATGTCTGCCCTGGCTCTCTCTGCTCAGGTGTGATGGATGGGACTGACATCAGGCTGGACTGAGGAGCCTGCAGGGCTGGAAATCAATGTTTCCTCACTGCAACTCGCACTCCAGCAGGGCAGCAGCAGCTGGGGCATGTAAAACACACTGCATGGTGGGTTACCCACGTGTAACACAGCCGTGGTGCCTCTTCATGGGGAAAGAAAGAGCTCAGACATGGGGCTTTTCCGAGGCAAAAACCTCCAGGAGCTCAGGAAAAGTTTTGTCTGAGTAAAGGCTGAGCTCAGGCATCAGGATTTAACTCTTTTCTTCCCCCAGCCCTTGTTGGGCAAATTTCAAATCCTTTGCAGATTTTGTTGGAAAGCCCCTAGGAAGCTCCTTCTGTCCTCATCTCCCACACAGAAATTTCCCTTACAGGGAACCCAAAGCTTTGTCACACCCATTTCCCTACACAACAGCCCCAGGAGGAGCTGGCACCTCAGCCAGGTGCTCCTGTAGTGACACAAGGAGCTGAAGGAGTTTGAGAACACTGCTTGTCCATAAAGCCCTCTGTGGACAGTTCTATCTGTATTTTCCCAGTCCCTTTCCAAAACTTTCCACCACAGCTGTGCTCCTCAGTGTGGTGCAGATTTACAGGCTAATGGCTGGGACATCATTACAGTTGAGTAAGCAAATATTTAAGCTTTAAAACACTCAGAGGTTTTGGGTCCAGGGGCTTGCTAGGTGATGGACATAGCTAGTGGAGGAACCACAGCTGAAACTGATATCAAACAACTTCATACACATCTTGTTCTCCTATTATAACTCAAACTCAGTAGAGCCATTGGAACTAAATATTAAGATATATTACAAAGTACATATTGTGGTACAAAAAGGAATTTGGCATTCAATAAAGTCTTGGGTCAAAACCACAGCTGGTCTGCAGAAGGAGAACTTCTAGGTGAAGTAGCCAAAAATCCAC